>NW_009260196.1:1902293-1941014 GCF_000687185.1 Egretta garzetta | reverse complement strand
GTATTTTGTATGAAAATAGTAGTTGTAGTTATGTTTATGGCTAAACATGCTGGAAGACAGGTTGCGAGGGGAGAAGAGAAAAGAAACAAAGGCAGTGAGCAGCAAGACCCCTACAGGAGATCAAAATATAGGGAACTGGTGGAAGGGATCCCTGCAGCCAAGTTTTGGGGAGACAAACATGCATACCTATATTGATGGCAGGTGACGTCACTGAAAGATGAGGAAAAATAGTTTGAATATTGGTGAGGAACATGGTATCAGATGGTGCATGTGAAAGAGACTGTGGTGGAAAATGAGACAGTCTGGGATGAGAACTGGAAGAATGGGATGCCACTCAGAGATGGGAAGAGGCTTGGGAATTGGGACAGAGGGAGTGAAGTGTGATTTTTAGGGTAGTAGAAACAAAGTGTTTGTTTTGTAGAATGGGAGAATCAAAGAACCCGAAAGGACAGGAGGGATGTGGATTGGAAGGACCCAAGCAGATGAGTGGGGGGAGTCCAGAGGGGCAAGCGGAGGAGTGAAAGGAGAAGGAAGAGGCTGGATGAGAAAACAGCGGCTGGGACAGAAATGCAAGAAGAAAGGCTTATAGGTATGAAAGATGGTGGAAAATGGAAAGATGTTTTGATACCTTCTATGGGAAGAAATTTTCTAGATTATATGTGGGAAGGAGGTGGAGGCAAGGAGGAGCACTGAATGAAAATCTGGTAAAAGGGACTTGGGATTTTGGAAACTGTTTTCACCGAAGTTGAAGAAACAGAGCTGACTTAGCTAGGAACGTGGAAAAATTAAAAGGGAGAATGAACCTGCAGTGGAGGACATCAGCCAGATCTTGAGATTTCCAGCAGAGGTGATCCACAGCACAAGAACAAGAGTAGAGGAAATGGGTGTTGGTCTAGATGGGAACACGCAGGTTGCATGCCAGTTGTTTGGTTTTCAGTTTGTCAGTGAATATAGGTAGTGTTTCTTAATTCACTGCTTAAAAAATTGTTGCTCTGAAAAAGCCTCAACCATGTTGTCCTCTTGCAAGAAGTTATTCCTGTCCTAACATGCTGTAAGTTGGCAGGATAAAGTGTGACTGTTCCTGCACTGTCTGGAATTTGGACAGTTTTTGGCTGTAACCTCTCAAATAAAGGTAACAATAACAAGAAGTCATTGCTTTATTATTTCTTTTTTTAACTATAAATTACAGACTTTGGTTTGTACTGTCAGGAATTTAGAGCTGGAAGCTAGTTTCTGCCACCTTGTTCCATTTACGCTTTGAATCTTATTTGATGAGTAATAGAAAGAACAGGCATTCGAAGCAAAGCAGAATTGAGTATCGGCAGAGGAAATTTTTACAATCCACAGCAGGACTGTACTGAGGCAAGAAGCAATGCAGTTGAATATACTTCGAGGAGGTGTGCTCAGAACTTCGCCATTACATCAACCAACAAAGTCAGGAAATTTATCTCTGGGGATGATACACTGTCTTAGCTTGCTGATTACTGGTTGGTGAGAACAAGAATAGTTTTTACTCCCTCTCACACTTACAGTCTGCTAGAATTTTAGAAGTCCATCTACTCATAGGCAGTGAAAGAAATACAATGGGACTGAGTAGTGTATATATCCATGAAAAATATTTGTGTGGGTATGCAGATTTTTTATTTATGGACTCTCAGTGAAGCTTGCATCCCCACCTCTGCTAAGGTTTCTTTGGTCCAGTCTAGTGCCAAAGTCCAAATCGCCTGTCTGAATCGCATGGGAGCTGGAGCTGGGGTGTGTAAAGCTAGCCTGAGCTATATTTCAGGGAAAGATATGTTTTCTGTGATAAAGGTATGTCTTTTTTCTGCAATACAGGTCAAAGCTGGCCTGCAGTGTTGTGTTATTACCCAAGCTGCTCACCGACAGCTTGTTACTAAACCAGGCTCTGCAGCTTGCTTTTCCACTTTGGTGCTTTATCATAGAGCTAGAGTTGCTTCTGATTGCTCTGTGGCAGTGATATAGAAGTTTGTAAGAGCTTACAAATTGGCCGAGGCCTAAGAGGATTAAAAATCTGCACACATCTAAGACTAGAAGCAAAAAACTGGATGCTAATTCTAATTTGAACGCTGACTTCCTATGGTGCTTCTAACAAACTACTAGAAGTCTCCCCAATTTCCACGCTTGTAAAACTGACGTGCCTTTTTTCACAGAGGTGTTACGAACATAAACTGTTGCTGTCAATATTACAGTATTTTGAAGTGGTAGAGTTATAAATTTAGTCTTACTCTCTGATGCAGTTTTGCACCATCCCTCTACCGGCATTTTTATGCGTAATGTCGGTGACTGTAGCTAAGTGCAGTAGGGTTAACAGAAATACCACAGGAAAGGAAATTATTTGTTTCATTCTTTCATAATCCTGACTGCAACTTTTACATCTTCTAATTTTGTTTCACTTGTGGAGTAGCTTGCCTGACAGAAAATCAACTGCAAGTTTGAGATGAGGCTCTAACCTGAGGTCCTCGTCGGACTTTAAGGCGGTGATCCGTGTCGGTGCTGGGCTTTGGGGGTAGCATGAGAAAGCAGAGGACCAAGAGGTCCTCAGCTCATTTCTAGAGGCACAGTTTGTCTCTTTGCCTCCCTGGTCCTCCCCCAAAGGAAACATTTTCTGCTGATTTTTCTTTCCCAGCAATGCTATGTTTCTTTGTGTTTTGTGTGAAGTTACAAATGAAAGTGAAATCTCTTTTTTTAATGTCAGGGGTCTGGCTTTCACACTCCCTCCCTTTCCAAGTTCGGGCCTGCACTCTGTCCGCTGCCTATCTGAGTCATGTTAGTTATTCCAGGGATGTGTTTATATAACCTTTTAATACTAAGGACCTGGGTGACCTTGGCATAACACCACGAATCATATATGGGAAATGTAAAGTTAGCAAGACGAAATGAAGTAAGCGTATTTATGGTCAGAAAAGTAGTTGTACAAATCTCATCTTAGGCAGCAGATATGCTTGCTGTATATGGTTTGAGTTGTCTCTGCTGACTTTCCTGACAAAAATGAACCCACAGGGAACTTAATTGGCTCCCAAAACCCGAGCTGATTTTGCAGGCTGATAATTAGTGTGTTTCTGTGAGCATATTTATACACATGTTGAAGCTAGACCATATCTAATTTAGATACTAGTGAGAGACACAAGACAGGGACATCCCACAGTGTGATTTCATTTATATATATTCATACAGGTTTATAAAACTCATTAAGCATGTAGTCTGTCCTCTGGACTCCTGACACATAAATCTACATGTGCATCGCTAATTTATTATTATCTTATACAAAGCCCTGCTCAGCACATCTTAAATCAGAGCTGCGCACCACCTAACATTAAGCCCAACAAGTCTATAGCCACATAAATCTCTCCAGCCTCCATCCATCTCCTTTTTGGAGTTCAACTGCACTTTAAACACAAAATCATGTCTGGCACATACCTGGATTGCAAGCTCTCAAGAATGAGTTATTCCCAAAACAATTTTTGAAAATTGCTTTTCCCGAAAGGACTCCTCTTTTTGTCTCTTCTCCCTTGCCCTCCAGCTGATGAAACTTTATTAGCAATTTGTATTGTGTTGAAGGTGTCCCAGAAAATTGCCTGAGCTGCAGCTGTTTCTCTAGGTAATAAAGGTATTTTATATTATATTATTAATTCAGTATGATATGACCTCACTGAAGGCGAAACATTCAGAAGTACTTTGCTCAAACTTTTTCAGAGTGGAGGGCCTGGCTTGTCACTAGAAGTAAGAAAGAATCCGGTATTTGGGACTCATGCTCCTAAAGCACCTTGAAAAATTTTGAAATGTGATATGAAATTTAGATATACCTTCCCTAGCTGATTTATCTACTCACATTTTGTGATTTGTTCTAGTTAAGCAAACTGTGGTCATGATTCAAAATATCTCTGCTGGCTTTTTGGTGGAATGATTTGGAGAAAACGGTATTTTCTGCTATTTTATATCCATTGGTTGTCATATTTTTCCCCTGCTTTTGCCTCCCTCTGTGTGAGAAATTAATTTTCTTTGACAACGCTGTGGCAATGTTTCCTGCATGTCACAGCCAACAGTTGGTTGAATTTAAATCACTAACAAGTCATTATTTTAATATGTAAATAGAATTTTTGAAAAGAAGAAAATGAGTAGAGGCACTAACACCTATGGAGCCCTTAAAAAGATATTGGAAGGCCAGTTGATTTAGTAAACAAAGGGTCACAGAGCCAAATTCATGCATTCGTGGGAAAAGCGGATGCAGCGCCTGTGCATACCCGGTTACCGATGGACGTCTCTAAATTTCACCATTGGAATGCAGAGACAAAAACAACCTCTTAGGTCATGCGAGCCACCTCCTTCTAATGCATGACTGTTCTCTGTGGTTGAAGCAAACTGGAGGATAGTGCCGTCCGTGCTTAGTGCAGAAGCTTCCCTAGCATCCAGCAGTGTGGTGGAGATTGGCTGGCTGGGGCTGGCGCCTCTTCATTCACGGTCACACCTTGCTGGAAGCAAATTTCAGTTACCATGTGCGTTGCGGCTTCGTGCTGGTGTCCTTTTATTTCGCAATGAAAAACCTTTCAGGCTTGACCTTTCTAGAGAAATAGGAGCTCTTGTATAGAACCTGTGAATTGTGAATCCAGGCAAACACCGAATTAGTGGGCTATGAATAACTCACCCTATATACAAGAACAAAGTTATCATTATCATGTGCCCAGTTTTCTATTTTCCAGACTTTCCCTATACTTTTTAAGCTTTGCCAAAACTCAACCAATTATTTTTGAATTTTTCATATGTTTTGCCAAAGTATTATTTAAAAAATGGGGAGGGTGTGTACAAAAATAGAAGGTGCATATGGGAGGAAGGCTTTGTTTTAAAATTTTTGGTTTGGGGAAAGAGGTTATATCATGTTGAAGAAATATTTGGAGACTCCGAATGTATTTTTTCCTAATGACTTCTTTCATTCAGTTAGCTTGGAATGAAAAACCTACTTATATCTCTTGTCTGTCCTCACGTAGTGTGGATTAATTTTACCTGATACAATGCACACAGGGAAGATTACCGGTGTTCTGTACAAACAGCAATTAGGACTATCTTGTCTGCACAGAGGAAGGTGCATGGCAAAGCAAAATGAGAGCGCTAGTGTATTGCAGAATATTCTTTCTTCTCTCATGCTTTTAACTCTCAGGACTGTGGAGTTTCCCTGAGAAAACTGCTTTTACTTTTGCTACTTTTTCCAAGATGATAGGCAAGCACATGGAAGGATTTAGAAGCAATTGCACTTGATTTTGGAGAGCATTCTTTTTTCAAGCAGCTGATTAATGTGCTGAAGTTATCAATAATTAACAATTTAATTATCAATAACGAAATAATTTTGAATAGGAGAGAAACAGGCCCATTACTTAATTTAAAGGAAACGGTTCCATCTCTATTTCAGGTGCATTTGAAAGCCTTTTGCTTTTTGCATAGCCTGTCGCAGTCTCACCCTCTCTGAATTTTTTTTTTCATTTGTTTTGTTTTGTGAGACAGAGATTCAAACCAGGCAGGTGGAGAAGAAAGGGTTTACAGCTACCAAAACGTGCATGTTGCAGGTGCATGTTCCAGATCTTTAATTTCTATTACCCAGTATATTTTTATTACAACAGTATTCTAGGCGCTGAGAAATCAACCTAAACCATTTTAACAGGCTTAATAAATGGCTTGATTAGTGTTCTAGACTTCTAGGTACACCAAAAGCCATTAGGTTCCTTGGAAGACCACATTATAACTGTAGAGGTAAAAACTGTGCAAGAGCATACGGTGTTTGCTACATCTGCTAATCGTTTATCACTCAGGAGGATTCCTGCTTGTCCACGCAGCTACCAGCCGCTCTACATTGAGAAGGCAGTTGCTAGATTTTACTATTTGTCCAGCTCAGCCATTTTGCTATTGCATCTACTCCTTTCAGACAGCTGAAATTATCTTTCCTGGATGGCAGCCCCCTGTGTTCATACGTAGTACCTTCTACATTTAACCAAGTTTTTTAGTTAGAACTCCTCCCCACCTTGCTGAGCCCTTTATTCTCAAATACACGCTCTGGCGAGGTCTTAGAGCACTGTTAGATTTGCTGTTGCGGCTTGAAAAAGAGAGGAAAAGATTCTCAAGATGGCAATTTTGAGCCTTTCCTTAGGCCTTGGTTGACCAAAGCGCTTAAGCAGTGTGTAAGTCCTTTATTTTAAAGACAGTTACTTACTGGCTTTTAAACATGGAAAGACTTTACTGGATGACAGTTCAGTCTCCTTAGGTATGAGCAGGCAGTAGCTTCCCTGGTCTTCCAGGCTGCCGATTTATTCTGGAAACCAGAATGGCTCGCTGCTGGGAATCCAAACATTTTGGGGAAAAGAGTGTGGATTTCTCTTTCTGACAAATAAAATGAGGCCACACTCATATGACTCAGAGATTAAGCTGTTCAAATGAAAAACCTGAGTGCAAAGGTAAAGATGTAACAGTTGTTAATTGTGTTTACAAAGTAGAACTTGTTCTCTGTCCTCTATAATCTACATAATATTTAGAACAGAGCCAAACGGTTTGCCAAACTTCTGTGGCTTCCAGGCGCCTTAAGATGTTCCCTTGTACGCAGAGAGAGGTGATTACTGAAGTTCATCGCAGGTACAAAACCAGGAGAAGCAACTGCTGTGTTTTGCTGGGTGATGTGAGGGGACACCACTGGTAACTGGCCAAAAGTACTTTGTCTCACTCCTTCCTTCTGCCGCCGCTACTGCTTCCAAAGGGGCTAAAAGCATCCAAACAGGGTTGCGGGTCAGGGAGCGAACACGTTTTTTCTCGGCCATACACCATTTTGTTAAAAGCTGCCTGTCACTGTGTTACAGTGAAGGGTAGGGGCACCCATAAACAAACAAATGATGGAAACCTTTGAAAATCTGGCAATTTCAATAACTATTTCAGGAAATACCAAGCAACAGTATAAACACTGCTGTCAGTTATTCTGTAGAAAATATCTTTTAATTCATTTTTTATTTTATATGTTCCTGATAATTCTGCATACCTGAGGATATTCAGAAAATAGCTGTATCTCATTAGATTTCCCCAGTTGTCTTCCTGATTCTTTCCCTCTGACATGCTTTTTTTTTTTTTTTTTTCCTAGTTTCAGAGGAGGAGAAAATCTTGCAGAAATTTTTCTGCGTGCACTTCTTCTGCCATAGAGATGTATTTACATCTGTTTCTTTGTAAATATCTGTATTGCCTTAATTGTTCATTTTTCCACTTGATTTATGCACAGTTTTATAGCCAGAAACCATTTTTAAAAATGGTTCTTTAAGAAATACTTTCAAAATGTTTGACGTCTGTGAGACTTTGACTTTATGCTATGAAGCGTAAAACATTTTGTTGAGATTTCTACCTGCTTGTTGGAACAATTTTGACAACACAGTCATGCTGCTTCTCCTTCACGTGATATCCAGTCTTTCTCATTATCTCAGAGGCAAGAGCGCAGAAAGGGTCCTGCTCCTGAATTCCTACAGCGCTCTGCCTGCCTTCTGCAGGTGACCGGGAGGTAAGAGAGGGTGGGATGCACTAAGGAGCTGGCCCTCATTTCACTGAGAGCATTTGTTTATATGACTGATGGGGGTCATTCTCATTTTAGTCTCCTCTGAACGAAGCACAGACTTCCAGCTACCCCTAGAAGTCCGTAGGATTTGTCTGATCACCTTAATTCCTCGAGGAGAATTTTATGTTCTGTGATCATCTTTATGGGAATAAAGTTCTTCGTACTGTATTGCACTGTGTTCATATCCATCTGTTCTCCTTTGGAAGTGAGTATGTTTTCATCTCATAATCGTCCCTCGTTATCTAGGCATTGCTGCAGGAGGAACCTCGTATTTCTGAGAAATATTCGAAGCCAATTGGCAGCTGAGGCATGCCAATGTAGTTAACGGAGAAAGGTCTGGCCTCACTTAGCCAAGAGTGTGTGAGCATACGCGTAACTGGAAACATTTGTTTTCCCTCTGTTTGTGAAATTGGGGGAGGCTCATTGCCAAGAGAGGAGCATCAAACAATGTTGTAATGGCTTTTGATGTTTCTTGCTCGGTCTTAAATCATGCTCTGATGTTAATTAGTTTGTGGGGTGGGTTTTTTTTTTTTTAATCATTTAATGATTCAAGTATATAAAATAATTTTCTTTGCCTACACCAAAATATTGCAGACTGGTGAGATGCTACTTGAGGTTAGAGAGGCTGCGTGAAAGCCAGGGTGTTACACAAAAAGTCAGTCGGTAACAAACAGAGCAAGTATTGCTACAAATTCTTGAGCAGCTTTAGGGTCTCTAGTACCAAATGTCGACAGGAGCTGAAAAGTGCTTTCAGTAGCTCCCAGAGAACCAGAAGCCACCCAAGGCAAAAGGTTAAGAGGTGGCGCAGAGTTTGTAATGCCCTAGCAGCCAATACCTGTGCTCGATTACTTGCTTTTATTCTGAACCTTTCCAGTATTTCTTTCTTGACGCAAATTTTCTTCCATCCTCAGAGCACCCTTTGCTTTTGCGGAGTTTTAGGCTTTCTATAACCTATTACGGAGTATTTTTTTGGTAAAATTTCCTTAAAAAAGCCACTCTAGAGAATGGCTTTTAAACAAGGAACAACGTTCATTCCAGAAAAACGAAAATAAGATGAGAAAAAAACACCTATGAGAGCTGAATGGTATACATTTATCTCGTGACTACACAAAACTAAATTATATTAATTGCACTTCTGGACTTTCCTCATGTATATTTTAATATGAAAAATATCAAATAATTTGAAACATTATACCTGTTTAATATATGTATAGTTACATTAGCATCTTGCCACTAGTCAGATCTTTTAAAAAGGGTTTGTTCTTAGTTATACCATTTGTTAGTTATACCATTTGTTATATATTGTAATTCATTATCCAGAGGCTGAGATTATTTTGTAGGATAAGTGTTAAGGGGTACACAAATGAGATGATAATTTTATTAGAGTAAAAGCACGTAATGCTAAATGGTTCTAGTTTTTCTTGTGTTACTTACCTTGGATTTGTAATGATGATGAGGGGAAAAAAAAAACAGTGAAAAGCAGAAAAGGATTCATCTAAACTAATCAAACTGATTCCCTTTATAGTCTATTGCACTTTTATAGTCAATTAGAGATTTAAGGGCATAAATAACTTTAGGTATCTTCTTTAATGAAAAAATTAATTACGCGTCAAACTCCCCTGTCAGTGGTGCGCAGGGTGATTAGCTTGAAGACAGGTATCTATGTTTAGCCAGATGAACCCTGTTTCACTGTGGTTCGTTATCTGACACTTAAGCTACTTATGGTCATGACACAACAATTTGACTTATGTTCCCCTTAAATAAGAAAGAAAAATCACTGGATTATTCTGAAGAGAAGGTTTCTTTAGGCCCTGGTCTTGCATCCCTATGCCACTGCTTCTCTACCAATAGAAGAGTCAAAGCCCCTAAACGTTTTGTAGAAAACTTTCATCAAAGTGAGCACGTTCCTGAGAAATACTTTCAGGTTATTTTATTTATGAGGCAGTCTATCAAGGAAAACCGTTACCATCGTTAATCAGTTTAATATTTCAAGATCTTGTGTGTAGATGCTCAGTTTGACAGGCATATTTTGCCTGCACGGGGAGATTATGAATTTTGAGCATTTCCCTTCTTAAAGCTCTTGCCTGTGTAACACTGTTCTGAGAGACTGGAAGAGAAGTGCCTTAAGTATAGCTAATTATTTACTTACCTCATCAAAGGTAAGCAATACTTTTCCTTGGGGTGAGTATATGACTCACTATACTTATCTCTAGTTGCTACCTTCTCCTCTGCTTGCTATAACCTTTTAAATGTTTTAAGTAGAGATGGTGGAATGTGAACACTTTTCTGGAGCTCTCAGCTGAAATGTCAGTGTGCTGGAAAAAATAAATAAAATAAATGTTAAAACAAGCCCAACGCCCCCAAAACACTTTGGACATAAACTGTCAAGGGATTTGCATGCAGTTTGTAGCAGCACGCAGAAGTGGGTATCTACCCATGATGCTGTTAACATGCGTAAACTGTGGTTGTAAACTATATAAACCATGGCATCTTAAGACCTAGTGGCATATCTGGAGGCTGCGTTTTTAATGAACGGCTGGTAATAAAGAAGGTACATATTGGGGAATGATGTGTTCCTCTTTGCACTCTCCAGGCTTTTGACTGCTGTTGAGGCAGCAAGTGCTTGCCTGGCAGCAGTGCCTAAAAGAAGTGGGGTGAGGCTGTTGGAAGTGACCTACACCAGGTGCTTTGGTTCAATGAACACATACGTTGCCAATTTGCCTGCCATCTTCTAATCAAAAGGATATTTACCTTTTTTTTATAAAATTTAAAACCTCATTTATATTAATTTTGAACAGATTAAAGACAGAATTGGATGGATATAAAGATACTAATGCAAATGTGGGATCAGCAATGGGGTTCATAGAGACAGTGTCCATTCTTTAACACCATGTGTTAACTCTTGTGAAGGTAACACCTTTTAACCATCCTGTGTGACAATTTAATGAAGTCTGTGGAGTCTCTTTCAATCACCTAATTCTGAAAATGCTGTGTCTTCACTGCCAAGGTCAAATGACGCAAGTGTGACTCCTGCCTTAGCGAAGCTGAAGTCCTAGGTGCTTTTTAGAATTATTATGGGCCATCTAGGTAGTGCTGCCTATATTTAAAGTTGTCCAACTCTTTGTCAAATGGTTCAGTTATAGGAATCTTGATGCACGGTGATTTTTTTTTGACGACGGGGACAACTGCCTACTTCAAGCTTTCTTCATGTCAGCAAAGCCACCACTTTTGTGCACAGGGGAATGATCTCTCCCCCTAGTTGTTTTGCTCATACTGATATTGGTTTGGGCTTTTTTACTGTGGTTTGGTGCTTCTCAAAGCGCTGTCACCCCTTGTACACTAGAGGAGAGACTTCAAACTTCTGTTATGTGTACCTTTTGTTATCTTTGTGAAAGATCTGTCCAGATTGGGGCAGATTTTACTTCTAGCAAACCTTGATTTCTTCACAGATGCTAGAGGCTTGACAGAGTCTGGCAGCTAAATTAAACAGTTGTCATTGGGTGTGATCTAGTCTGGCGTTGCTGATGTTTGGGTTTTCTCACCTGTATCGCTCAGAGGACTGAAAATTGAGAGTGGGGCACCCAGAAGTGTAGAAGAAGAGTGGAGAGCAATGGCTTCTGTGTTCTTGGATATCAGGTGGCTTAACAAATTGGAGAGAACTGATGTAGAAGTTGATACTGGTAAAATCAGGCAGATGGATCTTGTAACTGGTATATTAAATGTCACACAGAATCTAGGTTTCTCTGCATGCTTATGAAACAAAACCAGAGCTGTGAAAAGGCAAAGGCACAATATATTCTTCATTTTTCTCTGGTGAGTGGCCCACCTAATAGACTGCTACTGCTTTATCAGCTCCAGTGCTGGATGTCTGTATTGATATTTCACATAAAAATCTGTATTATTCCACAAGGTGGAGGGTTTTTCTACTACGTTTCCTCTTCTGAAAACTCAAATGAGAAAAATTCCCATAAATGTTGTACTGTTTTCCCCCAAACTACGTTCATAATAGGAACTTTTTTCCTTTCTCATAAGTATAAAGCAAGTTGGGTAATTCTGGAAAATGTTGACCTAGTTCTTTCATGCGCGAAAAAAAAAAAACAAAGAAAAGAAAAAAGCACAGAAATGAACAACACTGTTAATTCCATATGAATCTCCTTTTGCATTTTTATATATAAAATAGCATTATGGGCAATAGTAAATAGACTTCTAATGTGCTAGGGATTTAGCCTCAGGTATTTGGCTAGCTTCCCAAGTCCTGCTTCTAATGCTGTGTCAGACTATACAAGGATAACCCGTCATTGTGTGTTATGTGTAGATGGTAGTAGAGACTTCAGGGTAACATGTTTAGACAGTAAGGAAGGTTGGGCATATTCCCTCGAGGAGTTCTAGTATGTGCTTATCAGAGGAATTTTAAAAATAGTCATTGTTACACTGTTCATCTTTCAGATTGATTTTCATTTATGGCTATATAGATCAGGCCTTATGTACCAAACTGCAGTGCTTTCTTTTACGAACTTCTGTGCTAAGGGATAAACCGTGTTAAAATGGAATAACTTGAAGCAATTTTTTCTCCCAGTAAAATATTAACAAATAGTTTCCATGCCCAAAATATTATCAAGAACATTTTCTAAAACTGTCTGACCTTGCCTAGCTTGGATAGAAAAAGCTAGATTTTTTTTTTTAACCGTTCCTGTATCTAGAAAGCCGACAGCTTAACTTTGTGTTAATAGTTCCTTTTAACGTGGAAAGGACCTGATGCGGTTTCTGTATCTCACCTAAAGTTGTCAAAGTGTAGTTGAGGTATCCGGAGCCATCTGACTGAAGAACAAGTTTCATTTTCCTCTTATGTCAGATAACTTTTTGAAGATGATCCTGTGGTAAAAGAGGAAGATCCACTTTTGATTTGTGTAATCGACATTTCTGATTGGTTACTTTTAACAGAAATGGGTTTTTTTTACTAACCAGTTAGGTTTTTTTGCATGAGGTACCTAGTTTATGGGAAGAAGTACTTTGGTTTCAAAATGCTGTGACCGTGCTTGCTAGGTACTGTAGCTCAGGAGCTTCACCCCTCTGCTCTTGGACAGCGCAGGAGCAGGGACAGCCACGTGCGTCCCAAGGGACATAGCTCGGCCAGGACGCTTGCAGAACATGGTTCCACCAAAGGTTACGGTATCCAAGCAGAAGCTCCAGGGAGGCACCATATTACCATTTCCGAGTCTTTTACTTGCTTTTCTGACCCAAAAGTTCTTAATTTAAAGTCTTCCCCAGAAAATGAAGGGATGCAGAAGTCTGGGCAGCTCTAGCTGCTGGTGATCGTTTCCATTCACTGTCAAACTGCAGTGCTAATTATGGCAGATCCATTCAAGAACAGCTTGTGTGCGCGAATCCTATCGGCATCTTTGGCTCTTTTGATGTAACTTAATGGAAAATATTCTCTCTTTACTTCCTTCTTTTGGCTTTTTCTGTTCTCTTCTTGCTCTTCTGTTTTTCCCACTTTTCTCTTGTTCCCTCCTCCATGGTCTGGCTCCAGCTCCAGGTGCTTTTCTGCTGTGGCAGAAACAGTTAGCGCTGGTTTACATTTGAGCTGCAGTTCCTCGGTAAGGAAGCTCTTTAACCTGGGCTTTAATTCCCTGGGGCAGAATAGAGCCGTCTGTAATCCCTGTGTGTTGATCACAGTGAGTTCGAGATAATTTCCGAATTCTGGAATTCCCTGCTGGCCAAAAGGACTCAATGATGGGATAATGAGTAAGATTCAACCACCCAAGTTTTAGGATTTTGAGGTTATATAAAATTGCTGACTCATATAATGGAAAAGCCACTGGCCACTGTTTAATTTCTGGCACTGGTGCTGCTGCTGTAAATATTAGCAAAGTGCCAGAAGACGACAGTGGAGCTACACTGGTTTACAACAGCAGGCTGGGCCTCTTCTGTCTTAATAAGTTTAAGTGTACATAGTTACAGTGATTCTCCTTTTGGTAGACTCGTCAGTGAGGAATTTGGAAAGGTAATGGAAGGGTGCTATGAATAATAATGCGAAGCAAGCTCTGAAAAAAAAACATCTCTGTAGTCTAATTCACAGAACTGAGCAATCGTCACTCCAGTTGAGCTCGGTGCATACAAACATGGTATTGCACGCATGAGTAATATATAAGCTATGTGTATTATTAAATCTCATATAAAAGTGACGGCTGCTGTAGAAGAAGAGGTTTTGTCTTCAAAAAAAAATCTGCATGATCCAGTTTCCTACTGGAAGAGCGAAAATCATAAGAGATTAACAGCTACTTTTCTACTTTATACATTTGTAAATGTTGCCGAAGTGATATTCTCCCATCAGTTATAAATGGTTTTTGAATAGCTTTTTTCTGAATTAATTCTCAGATTTTTAGAGCGTGTTGTTAAATCAAACCATCGTTTGGAGAGATTTTTAAAAAGTGGAGTGGGTATTTTAAGAGTGTTAGAAACCAGGATTTGGAAATCTGGTCAGGTCTCCAATTCCATGGTTTTCTCTAAATATTTTACAGCTGTTTGCAGCCTCTTGTAATTGATTTTCATTAGTTTCATTGCTTTGGTCCATTCCTGCCAAGTTCGATGTAGGCTCCAGCGTACGCGGGGTGGATTTGGTGCAGGCAGCGAGTCTGTGCGAGAGCCGTGTCAGTCCAGTTCCTGCCTACAGATCCTAATGGGACCGCTCGTTAAACTCTCCTAGGAGCACTGCGGCATAAACTGCATCTACGTTACCTTTCAAATAATATATTGTAATTAATGTGAAATGACTCACAGAGAGTAATTGTCTTTGATAATCGTACCATTATTTAACAATAATTCCTGTGGGTTTACTTTTAAGTAACTTCATGTGAGCACTGTATGTGCCCACAGGTACTGTTTAAAAGCTAGTTGGGTAATTAAACATTTTTTGCTGTAATTGTTACCTCTTACAGCTGCTTCACTGAAATTCATAAGGATGAAAACCTAAAGAAAAAAAAGCAGGAAATATGTAATTGGGGGGAAAAAAAATCTTTTGGGATATTCCAATAGTTAATTTAAAAGAAAATACAAACAGGAAGTTAAAGGAATTGCTTCTGATATAACTTGCAATGTGTCAAGTTTCATTTCAGCAGTGTGAATGCTAACATCGGCTGTGTTATGATCATTTAGCATCCACTTAGTATATAGTAGTTAATAGAAATTTAAAAGGCTTTCTATTTTATTCCAGGTTTGTCAAGTCATAATTCAAAACCAAGTGAGAAACAGTCCTTCATTTTGATAAATGCAATATAGTTTTGTGGTGAATGTTGTAAAGACAGTGGAGAAATTGTTTCATACTATTTTATTTTGAGTGAGATAGATTTTTCTGATGGATCAGAACCATCTCTGCTTACTTTGTGTATATTGCTGTCTGCGTGGTTCGCTAAGCGGTAGTGCTTATATTACATTGTAACAATAATTATAACAAACTCAAATCCAGTTCTTTAAAAACTGATTATTTGGGGCATTTATAGTTTGAGTTCAAGAAAGAAAGGTGAATAATTGAGACAAGCACCGGTCTCTTCATAGATTTCCATAGGCAGAGATGCATCAACATGGTCTTCTGTCAAATTAAAGTATTTTCGTTTTGAATTCACTGGCAAAATCTGTTTTTTCTGGATGTATGTTATCTACTTCCCAATATGTATTTTACCTGAAACCGGCCCTTTCTTTGTGAACGACATGTCAGATGGGATACTGAAATCTCAACTAAATAAATAATTGGAAAAGCTTTTGGGACTTGGTCACCAGCCATTCTGTTCCTGTGCTCAGCGAGTGCTTTAAAGCCCACTTCCATACTTGATTTAGAAGGACACACAGGGGCACAGCTGCAATTAAGAGTACTCCTCTGGTCCCAGTGCTTAGCCCCCCTCCATCTCCTTTGTTAAAGGTATCTCCAATCTAACGTAGATCTGCATGGTCAGCATGTGGTGGGTTAGATGTCCCCTTCCACAGGTTCAAGCCGGCCTTTGTGGCCACACCTGGGCACATGCCACCACCGCAGGATGCACAGCCTGCTCAGAGCCATCTGATGACTGAACTGGCCTCTGAAGTAAGAAGCCATCTTATTGATATTACCTACCCCAAAGGAGCAAAATCGCTTTGGGGGGAGTTCTCTGGTACCCTCCTGTGGTACAGAGTATCATAATTATTTTACTCCCCCTTCCATTGCTTGAAATGTATTGTTAGGAAGCAAAATTAAAAGATGCAAGTGGCTGCATCGTGTTTGGAGCCATGTACCTCTTACTGCTTTCCCAGGTGCAGGCTTTTGTATTGGATCACTTCTGTCCCATCCCTCCCAGAGGCTTGGGAGTGATGCGTATACCTTGGATGTATCTTTTCTCTCCTCCAGTCGCTTTACTGTTGGATTGGCACAGGCAGGGAAGGTGGCTCGTTTCCACTCAGCCTGGCTGATACGGTTATATGGATATGGAACTGAGAAGAGCTGCTCTTGGGCAGGAGGAAGGAAGTGGATGCTTCATGATGAAATCTGAGCCATTTATAAACAGGTGAAGCTTGGTGTTCGGGAGGACACTTCAGAGGTCCCTGAACTACTGCAGATAAATGTTTTCTTCTGTTCGGTTAACGTGATTTGCAGGTGGAGGGCCAGGGCCAGGATTGCTCACCCAGCAAAGCCCTGCAGTTATGCACAGCTGTAGCCAAGCAGGCTTTTGTCTGTCTTAGGACTGCATGGATGTAAGAAAATAAAATATGAAGTACTGTGCCACAGGAGCAGGCTTTGCATTGTGTGCAAGGACTTTGAGGATTTTTCTGGAAGCATTTCTTATGTGCAGAGTGGGATAAAAAAGCAGTGTTAACTCTGAGATTCATTTCCACCTCCCCGCGCTGCCTCAATTTTTGTCTGTGGATGTTTGTGCTCTCAGAGGGGCCGAAGGCTGTCACGTTGGCTAATAAATCTTCCAGGAATTACAAAACGCTCATGTTGGTCTCTACACAGGTGTACCAGAAATGAGTATAAAGCCTGCAGAGATTTTGAGTACTGCCGTTGCTGGAGACTGTTCATGCTGCTGAGGGAGTTCTCCAATGCAGACCCCAATGCTCGTCTGCGTGTATTATTGTAGTGAGGCATTTCTTTGTTCTGCTTACTTTTGAATGCTGGCAGTTTTTTAGTTACGGTTTAAGAATGGAAGGTTTCTGAGTTTTGAAACTGTGTTCTCTCTTATGCAAGTATTGTTTTTAAAACATGAGCCTTTGAAAGAGAGATGCTAAGCCAAGTGTGCTTGCTAAGGGAGATTTGAATCATGCGTCAACAACTGAATTTTAACTTACCTGGAGCAGATGAGAATTTGTAGTTGCATCAAAATCTGACATAATCCCCAGCTCTGTGTGTCTGGAGAACAATTTATTTGAGTTTACATTTTAATTATATTCATTTTTGTGTTTAAAAAATGGGTTTTGATTCATTGTCAGCACCCTTTGTGACAAATCACGGCACCAAGAAACCTCTTTGGTAAGTCCTGTTGAAAAGCAGCGTTTCCCTTTTTCTGCATTGAAAAAAATGGTAGAAGATAACGATTAAAAGAGTAAGTGCTGGGAAATGTCATCATGTGCTGTGCATACATATACAGGAACTTCCTCTCCAGAAATCTTCTTAGTATGTTATGTAGTTGTAAAGTTTAAAGAAGCGGAGCTTCTGCCATTCAGTGTAGAAAGGTGCTCCATAGCCAAGTATGTTTTTGCTGCCTGGAAGTCTACAGTAAAATAGTGTCATAACTAGCCCAAGTTCCAGCAGTGCCAGGCTTTTCAAAATTTGGAAGGAAGGTCCAATCCTTTGAAAAAGAAAATCGAAGAAAAGAAACCTTTTCCTTCATTTGAGCCAAGTATCTTACAAAAAGATTTCAGCAGTTTCATGTTAGCCTGATCCATCTTCACTTATCAAGTCTACTTCAAGAGCAGGGAGGCCTCCCAGAATGGTATTTCACTGTTTTTCAGTTGTTCTTAGGTTCCTTTGATAAATCCTAACCCTAGAGCTCGACTCGTCTGTATTCAAAGGGCAACTGTTCATATTTTCTCTTCGTTAGAGGGCAGCTTTGAGTACTGATGTCCCTGTGAAGTAAGTTTGAGTATTCTAAATTAAAATGTCTTTATACAGTTCCTGCAATCTGCAGATGCCTCAAGAAATCCAAATCAATGGAAAATAGAGATAGGTGTGTCCTTACAAGCCACATTGCCCTTGGGCAACATCAAGCTCTGGGCACGTTATTCCTAAACTAAATCCTGAAGTGTGCTGTTGTCTGTCTTAAATGATACATTGCATGCCCACATGACACCTTGAGAGTATTATTTCAGAAAGACAGATGGAATAATCAAATGGTTATGTTATATTGACTACAGTTCAATTCTATTTCTAAACAGTGATTAAGAGCCCAAGATAAATCTAGTAGTCCTAAATGACTCCCAAGCAGGTCAATAAGCTTTCAGGTTCAAACACTGCTAAATTCTGGGAAGACCTTAACTGTGAACGCTGTAGATATTTCCTGTTTTCCATTTGCAAATGAGCAATAACTCATCAGCAAAGTTTGGTAGGGAAAAACACAATGATTCTTTTAAATGATGGTGCGGTCAAGTATTTTTTCTGCTTGGCTTGGAACGTTACAGTTCCCCAGTGCTTAAGAGTGGCATTCTGTGACACTGGCCACAGGATGGGACTGAAATGCCTTCTCACTATATTAGCCGAGAAAATGTACAGCTCGGGTATGGCAATAACTTTTTGAAATTTTGAAATTACTGAACATTTCCAAAATTTGCGTTCCATAAGGAGGGTAGGCTTGTTCAGTTAGAAAGATCACACCTATTTGGGCACCTGTAAACTGAAGAAGAGTAAAACTCCCACAACACTTAACAAGAAAGCATGTTTGAAGAACAAATTTACCTCAGGAGCTCAGCGTGGCTTGTTTTGGTCCTTTCTGTCTGACAGCTTCACAGCTGGTATAATAAATGCAGCTTGCCAGCTATTCAAGTATTAAAAAAATCATAGTTGGTTTATAGATGTAAAAGTTGTGAAAATTGTGCAAATTAACTGTTCAAACATACCCTTTCGGGGGAAAAAAAATAATTTCTATAAATTATACCACAACTAAATGTAGTATAAACACACGTTGTCATCAAAGAAGCATAAGCAAGTGTTAAAAAGTTGATGGGAAAGCACTTTACCACCATATGTTCGTACACTTCAGGAGACCTACTAAGGAAAAAACAGTCTTTATAACAAAAAGGGAAGAAAAAAGCATTGGTAATACTAAACAGCTGAGTAGTGCGATAATTATCAATTTTAGCAAATAAATGATCTATAGAATCATAGAATCACTTTGGTTGGAAGAGACCTTTGAGATCATCGAGTCCAACCTTTAAGTAGATATAATCATAAAGCTCACAGCATAAAGGGAAACGCTTGATACAAAAGCAAGAAACAGGGAAGACTATAAATGAATACAGCCCCAGAAAATTAAAAAAGGCCATTGGTGAAAGTAACTGAATTTTCTAAGTATGGAGTCAGCAGAAAGAGTATAATTGGCAAGAAAAAAAGGCCAAAAAAAGAGGAGAAATTGAAGATGGCCTGGACTACTGTAGTAATTGGTGCGATGCTTTGCTTTTTTTGTTGGTAGAAAAGCCTTCCACTGTGCTGTTCCAGGCAGAATAAAAGGGATCAGTTGAAGTTCAGTAGAACAGAAGATCATGTGCTGATCAGATTTAATCCCCACCATAACTCAACAAAACACTCATTTGAAACACCTCCCCCAGTGTTTTATAACCTAGATTATACTCAGAGATTTAAAGATAATATTTGACTGTGTCCCTCAGGTTTGAGTCTGTAACATCTTGAAATGACAGGGTATGTTAAGAGAAGTAATTGCCTTGTCAAGGCTTTAGATCAAGGTGCAGCTTACTTGACTGAAGTACACATCGACAGGCTGAATACTCCTTTACGCAGCCAATGGTTTCAAGTAGACAGGCAGTCTTTCACCTCTGCTGTTTGGAGGCACTCTTCGTTTAAGTGGGAAAGATTGGGAGAGAAAAAGTTGACTCAGGTAGAACATGCTTTATGTTACTTAACAGAAACCACAGCTATGTTGTTTTCCAGGTAACCTAGATCCAACAGACACTCATGCACAAAAGAAAGAAAAGGTGGGGGGGGAGGAAGATAAATTAAAAACCAAATAGACATAACAGGAACCACAGTAATTTTCAACTCCAATGATGTGATGCAAAAACAAGCTATACGCAAAGCAGACGTCTTCACGTTGCATGGCAGCAAGATGTGAACGAACAGGATGCCCAGAAAGAAATCGTGTAATACATTAGCGAGACAGCAGCTGCACTTACCAGCATAAAGAAGATTTAAGTGTTGATAATCCACAATTTAAAACCAATCTATGAGTCTTCCACTGAAATTTTGTTTCCACCTTAACAGTTGGATGTGAAAGCTGGAAATCCACCAAAGGTACAGACAGACGTCTAAAAGCTTTTGAAAGTAAACGCCTCGGGGAAATAGTAGGTATTAAATGAAATGAATTTATAACAAATACTGAGATTCGTCAGGGAGTTGAACAAGACTTAATCTCCTAAATTATCCAGAAATGAAGATGGAAATATCTAGGATATGTGGTAAGAATGAAGCCAGATCTGATGCCAGACTGTCTGCCATGGCAAGAATGCCTTCAGGCTGACTGTAGAACATGTAAAAGGGGCTGACCAAAATAATTCCTCCATGGAGAAGTGCTTAGAGATGGAAACATTGCAGGTGACTTTACAAAGTTGGGGACAGTCAAGGAGGAAGCCAGATGGACAATGATCAGCAGTCTCGCATATGTTTGAAGGAACTCTTGGCAGCATGGGGAAAAAAATGTGAGTTGGGTGGCACCAAGAGTTTTCATGTAGTATTTCATGTCTGTTAGGGGCTATAAACACTTGGCAGACCTGTAAAATTATTTCAGGACTTTTATCAGCACCGCTTCAGGCCTAATGATTAGAAAGTACATATTTTAATCCCAGAGTCCAAGCTCTGTCGCTCACAACTGGCAGCTGCAGTAAGCACTGTAACTTATGTAAACTCAGCACCACCCACAAATTTCTAAGATCAACACACAAAGTGGTTTCTGCCGGTATGAGGGAGAAAACCACCAGGTTGTCTTCCTGCATCCGGGAGGAGGAAGTCAGTGATTGTCTGCTTGCAATAATAAGAGAAGGCATGTCTGCCGGGGCCTTTTCTTCAAGCAGAGGATCTTGGCTTCTGACCCAGCCAGTGCACCGCTGTTCTTAATTAGGCTGTGTCTTGACTGTATTAATATCCTGGCATGTAGCTATCTGGGATTTTATAGTCAAGCATGCAGTTCTTCGGTATTACCTGCACTTTCTCAATCTCTGCAACCGTGTCACCTCTGAGGATGCCGGTGACATCCTCAACGACCACATCTGGCTGTTCCCAAAGAGTCAGCTTCCCTGATGTGCTCATCAGGCCCCAGAAGAGCCCCTTAGCTGCGTGGCCATGTTTAAAGACTCAGGTGCTTCGCTGCATGCGCACCGCTTTGCAGATGCTGGTTAGAGGCTTCTTTCCTACTGCATATACTCATCCACTTCTTTTTTTTTCTCCTCAATTTATAACTAAAAATTGATTAAGAGTGCATTTTTTGAAAGGGGGAGATGACTTCATTGGTGTTCAGACATCAGGACTTCTAGGTAATGAGTTAAAAACCTATCACCTGTCTTCTGGGTTTTCCTATATCAAAAGCATGGTTGGAATTCTGTAGCCTGAACAGAGGCATCCTGTGCTATTTCTTCTGCTCAGCAGGCTCCTGCCTGGCCACCAGCTATCCCCTTGGCAGGGAGAAAGCCTCATTGGTAATACCTGCCAGCCTCAGGGAGATCTTGAAGATACCGTAGCCGGTTGCAAATGGTATTGGCAACTGGATTGTACCCTCCCGAAGAGGGGGGTTTAAACCAGGATTTGTTTGTTTCACTCCCTGTCTTTTTAGAATACAAGCCTCGAGGCAGATTTTAAAAAGGCGAGATCGCCTTGGTTTCCAATTTCAAGTACAAATGAGTGATATATCTTATATCATGACTTTATTCTCTCTACGAGTTGAATGACTTTTCCTTTAGCTTACAGTTATTGTGACCAGTATCTGCTCCATTGCTTCAAATGGTCTTCCAGAGCCATGGTAGTAAAATAAGATCTTTCAAATAATGAAAACCAGAAACTAATTATTTTTTTTTCTGCCGCAGTGTTGGCAGTAATGACGGAAAGTCATTGATTTCCTTTTGAAACTGTCTCTGAATTGTTTCATGGATGTTGCCTACCTCTCTGCCGATCTCTTCTTTCTTTAGAAGTAGATGGTTTCACATACCGGTTTTGTTCCGTGAACATTTCTTTTACACTTTATTTATCTGTAGTTTGCTAGACAGGTCTGTAAAGTTTGGTCACAAGCCAGGTAAAGTCATCAAGCGAAGCAACCAGGTGTAAGCAATATAGAAACTGATATGCAAAGCTTATTTAAAATGGATCATGCAGCTTTACAAATGCGTCTTCTTGTGTGGAGCACATTTTTACTGCTGTTTGTCACATGCTGAAGTATTCAGTCTTGAGAAGTGTTTAGAGCGTGTCCTGTTTTAATGAGTCCTGTTAATGAATCCTGTGAAAACAGAACATAGGAGATGAAAAGCTGTTACAAGGCAGGTCCCGATGGAGCTGACCTGCTGTGGATTTTTGTCATTTGAGGCTAAGTTGTCTCTCTGAAAAGAATCTCATCCCGTGCTGGTAATTCAATCAGTCAGAGCAATGGTAACATAAAGGTATAGCTTATGTATGGAAAATATTGTATTATGTGGTAGATCACTGTTACAGTGTTCGAAAGCTGCTGAGAAGAATTGTAGAATTTTGGCAGGAGTTCAAAATTCCCTTTCCTACAAGGAACAGGTTTGGTGGTTTTTTTTTCCTCTAACATGTCATTTTGAGGTTACATGGTAACATCTGTCAGAGCTATGCTAACCTCTGTCATCCAGCTGTTATAATTGTGGTATTTTCCTTCCTTTTCCTTCTCTTTCCTCTCCTTTCTGCTTTCCCTTTCTCCTCCCTCAGTAAAAAAAAAAAAAAAGAAAAAAGAAAAAAGAAAAAAAAAACCACCCAACAAAACCCACCTCCTTTTATACTGAAACTTCAGGTGGAATGAAGTGGTTATAAAAGCATCTGTCAACACAGGGATAGTTTGCCAAGCCAAGTATTTGGGTTGGAAGTCATGCCTTCCCAACTGCTTGAAAACAGGAAGTATCTCTGTTAAGTGATGGATAGCTCTACTTTGCTGAGAGGAAGAAAAGGCTTTTTTTTTTTTTCTTTCTTTTTTTTTTTTCCCCTTTCTTTTTCACCTCTAGGCTAATAAATGAGTTCTGCAGTTGTTCTATGTTTGTAAAGAAAGTCTCCTATAGAAATGTGTATATGAGTGGACATACCTCTGTGTGCGTATATATGTGTATGAATATACGAACTAAAAAAAAAGAAACCAAACCCAAACCAACAATCCACTTTGTACATGATCGGTCCCTGTCAGAAGCCAGCCCAGGCACATCTTATCCCAGTGATTCCTGTAAAGCTCTCAAAATCTGTCAGAAACAGCCTGCAGGATTGCAACGGCTCCTGGGTGATTAATTGCCAAAAGAGTCTGGTTCCAGGTTCCATTACATGTAATTGTTATCTTTTCTAAAGGGGTTCTTTTATTAAACACCCACCCCCAAAAAAGAGGGAAAAGAAAAAAAGAATTGACATTCCTGAGGTTTTGCACCTCTTAGACAGGAGCGCGGAGGACTTTCTTATGTAAACATACACTGAAGAGGGTGTGTTACGTTGTTTATTAGCTGATGATAGATTTTTTTTTTTTTCTCCTTCGGTTAATTTTAACTTTACTAAAAATCATTTTATTAGAAATGGGGGAGGAAGAGCTGCATAGCATTTAGAGGAGAAGAGGGGGAGTTCCAGTGCCTTTTCCACATCAAACCTCTCTGTGAGACCCAGCAAGTGGCAAAGGACTAGATCGCTCCTGCTCCTTAAATTGCAGGAAAAACAGCCCAAAATTCGGACATTCTCTGTCCACACACCGTCACGGTAAGACTGCTCAGGTGGGGAGGGAACAAGATCTTATATCTGAAATCCCCCTTGCAAAGGAAGCCAACGCTGCGGCCCTGAGCCAAGACTCTGCCGCTCAGCACGGGTGCAAGGAGAGAACGGCGCAGCTGCAGCCTGGAGGAGCAGAGGAGGAAAGGTCGGGTGCTGTTTTTTTTACAGAGTTTATGGCTTGAAAACCTGTGTTTGGGTGTCCTGAAAGTCTGGGCAGATTGTGGGGAATCTGCTAAATTGCTTCATTTTTTTTCTGAGACCATATTCACAAAGCAGAGGGGAGGAGAGCCTGATTCCCTGTCAGTGCCTCCGTGTCTTTGAATACACGTAAGGGGCTTGATTTGGAGCTGAATTTCTGTGGTGCCAAACTGGAGTATCTGGAATTGTATCACCAGGGTTGCTTGGATTTGCACTGCTTTTACTGCATTGAAAATGTGCTCTGTTACTGACAGGTTTAGACTTTTATAGATGAAGGCCTGGGCAAAGCTTGGCTCCCAATGAGTGCTGTAGTAATTTGTGCCAACTGGCCAATTTAACTGTTTGAAATATCAGGGGGAAAAAAGCGTGGAGATACTGGTTCTACAGCTGCAGAATATCTGCCTGCAGATGTTTCTGCCAAGAGAAGTGACTGAAACTTGGTTTCTTGAGATATTTTAATCCTATCTGAACAAAACCACATAAAAGCATGCTCTGGTATTGTCTGCATGGGCCAAGGAGCACATTGTTCCTCACAGTTGTGTTTACACGGTCTCATTGCTGCAACGAAACAAGTCTCCTCAAGTCTTCTTTCTCCACTATTCCCCTTGAATTAGCTATATTAATCAAACTCTGTCAGTGGCAGGACTGTGATGTACAGCGGTTGGGACACCGATGTTACTCCGATTAAGAAGAAGAGAATATTTTGGTGCGTCCAACTTTGTGCAAGTTTAAAACACGAGCTTGCCTGTTTGCAGAGGTTTTCTCCTTTGCACCCACAAGCAGTTTCTTTTGATGGTGGGGAGGCAGTAACCCTACCACCCACCCCTTCTCCATGCCTCACCACGGCTGCCGTCTGGCGCAGGAGTGCAGTCCGTGGTGCACGAGGGACCGTGGGAGGAGAGCTGCGGAGGAGGCAGGAGGGCACAGCAGCATCTTCCCTGAGCTCTACAGGCAAGATAAGGCAGCTGAATAATCGCTGGTGCTACGTGTTTAGTGCCATATGCCCAAAAGCACAGCTACCTCCAGCCCGGAGCAGCCCAAAACCCCATGGTTTGGCAGCGAGATGAGAGCTGCGGTGCAGATGCCAGGCTGCAGGCAGTGCCACTGGGTGCTGGGACGTACGGGCCAGCCGTGTGGCAGGCATTTGCGTGGTGGTCGTGTGGTTGTGGTGGTGGTTAGGGACTCAGCCCACAGTGGGACCTCTTCCACGCCTGACAGCAGACGTCAGGGAAAGAAAATAAAATCAAAAGCAGCTCTGAATGCTTTGCCTGTGTGGAGGGTCGATATGCTTTCGCATCAACTCTGGAAATTTTTGCTTTCTTGAAGTACTTTTAGTGCTGCCTATTTATAACTTAGTTATTTAAGTAACGCTCGTATCTGCTTAAAATCACCACTGCTAGCGGAAATGACCGATTTGCTGCGAAACACGCAGAAGCGGGGTGCGTCATTCAAGCAAGTGATGCTGATGGTTTCTGTTGATTCAAGGCAGTTCTTTCACCAGGTTTCATTTTATAAGAAACAATGAATTTGTTATTTTTCTGCATACTGGAACTGTAGGGTAAACTCTGTTTTGCTGTAATAACGAAGAGGCTGATGTATAGTGATAGATGAAGGTGTTAGTTCCCGTTGGTAGCCAGCAAAAAGAGCCATTCCAGAAGATAATGTTGAATTACACAGAAAAGCTTCACTCTGTTGATGAGACAAAATGGAAATGGGTAAAAATCAGTGGCTGAAGGAAAAGGATTAAGTAGGCAGACTTTTCTCAGTGGTGCCCAGTGACAGGACAAGGGGCAATGGGCACAAACTGAAACATAAGAGGTTTCAGTTGAATATGTGCAAGAACTTCTTTACTCAGAGGGTGACAGAGCCCTGGCACAGGCTGCCCAGGGGGCTGTGGAGTCTCCTTCTCTGGAGATATTCAAAGCCCGCCTGGACGATGTCCTGTGCTCCCTGCTCTGGGTGAGCCTGCTTTATCAGGGGGGTTGGACTGGGTGATCTCCCAAGGTCCCTTCCAACCCTTGCCATTCTGTGATTCTGTGTAATGGTAGTAGACCTGGAGGATACGCAAAGCGAGCAGATGAATCCTACGCAAGCAGGGGCATTTGACTGCTTAGCAGTGAAGGACTGATTGCATTCTTATTTTTCAGATGGTTAACTCCATATCGCTTCATCTTGGTTTGGACTTGGATGATATAAACTGTTTCCCTGCCTGAGTTGGTTTACTCTTTGTTGGCGTATCAAACCACGTGTTTGTCCTCAGCCTTTAATTAGTACTTTTGGTTAATGCCTGCGTAAAATGTTCCCGCTGTGCTGACTGCCACTTGATAGCGCGCATTCTTCCTGAACACCTGCTATCAAACCTATCGTGTCTTTTCTTGTCAACTTGCACAATGCTCCAGGTCTTGAGCAAGACTGACACGATGGAAGGGCTGTACAGCCTGATTTTTAGAAATCTATGTGGAAGATGAAGTTTTTGAATAGGGACGGATAATAGGAGACGGCAACATTTTGTAGGAGCTAGTTTCCGATAATACCTAATAACGTTCTGTTTGCAAATGCAGTTTCTGAAGTAGTGGATGTACTGTAGGTTAAAGCAGCAAACGGCTCCACCCTGAGAGGAATCGTAGATGTTGTGTAATGATAACAGGGAGTAATCTGCACAGATCTTGGGAGAAGTACAAGGGTGGTGACCAGCAAACAAGTCATCAAAGAAGGGAACTGGTTAGAGGTGTTGGCATGTGCTGACGGTGGTGACAGACGTTGGCACAGGAGGAGGAAGAGTGTGGGGAAAGGGGCTCTTGGCAGGAAAAAACAGTATTGCTTGACTCGGGAGCCTGTAATTACAAGACTCCAGTCTTGTGACACAGCAAATACGCGTGTCACCTGAAACAGAAGCATTCAAGGTTGCCTCCTGAGGCAGCTCGTGCCAGATGGAGGGGGAATAAAAGCCTTGTGGAACAGTAAAATGTAGCTCTCCACTGGACTGCAGGTTTTAAGTCCCTAATGGTGATACTCTAATGTGGCTTTTCCCCTCAGCACCTTCTAATTTTGGTAATTAATCCTTGGTTGCAAAAAGCCTCCAGTAGCCTGTCTAGCAAACAGGACAGAGGAGCCTCCCACACTTTCAAAGATCCTAAAATGTCCAGGGCTTCCTGGGCTGTTGCCTCGGGGGCATGACCTGCTCTGGCACAGGGTGGGAATGAGAACATCAGGCACTGAGGTGAGCCTCAAAAGCATAGGAAAAGCAGCTTTATGGGAGCTGACTTTGCTCCTGCAAGAGATAAATGTGATGGCACAAGAAGGCCCTTTCATCGTCGTTAACAAATTCACTGCCACAGCCTATCTTGTTGTACCTCAGTACTTTCCACGCTTGCAACACGTCTGTCCTGACGTGGGCAAAACCACTGAAAGGATCTCGCAAACAGTGATTGTTTGCACAGACTTCAGGAAGATGGTGACCGACTTTAAAACGCTTTACATATGTGCAAATACTGTAACGATGAAAGTAAAAAAATTTG
The DNA here is from genome assembly GCF_000687185.1 of Egretta garzetta. Lineage (NCBI taxonomy): Eukaryota > Metazoa > Chordata > Aves > Pelecaniformes > Ardeidae > Egretta > Egretta garzetta. The sequence goes on along the minus strand of NW_009260196.1, from coordinate 1,913,557 downwards.
CATTACCAAATTAGATTACAAGATATAGAGTACCTTTCATATTCGGGAGCCTGTGTAAGTAGGGACCACAACCAGGGTTCATAAATAGCAATTGTTAATTTAAGTTGGAAGGATTTAGTTACAAAGGAAACAGATTGTTCTGTTATTTCCAGTCCTCTCATTTTCAACTGTGGTCTAATCCCAATGGACTCCAAAGGCAGGATTAAACCTTTAGTTGCATTTTTTTTTTTTAGGTTCTGCATTAAAATAAATGTATTTAGTTGAAAGGAAACATCTTAAATTTAGTATAAAAATCTGTTCCTACTTGTGGAGATTGATTGCAGCAGAGAACATGCAGTGACATTGATTCTCCAGATGAACTTTGTTACCTGCTGAAACAAATTGACACATCTCCGTATGCCATTTACTCTGCAGCATATGTTTTGCTATGCAAGTTACGTTTTGCTAATGAAAACTTTGTCCAAGTTTGCCACATTTCTGGAATGATGTTTTTTGTAATGTTGGGTTACCCTCTTGCATGGTTCATGTATGACATTTTGTTACGAGATCTGATTACGAATGATTTTGATAAGTTAGGCATGGCTGTAGAAGTATGTCAGTAGGAAAGCTATTTTTCTGTCCCACGGAAAGCTCATCAGCTGGGTATGCTTCTGTCAGTGTTACGATTCTGCATTGTTTGACAATGTAGTTCTTGAAATGGCCAAGTATCCTTTGAAAAAGCTAACTAAAGAGGGATGCTTTAGGGGGAAAAAACAAAGGAGAGGAGGAGGAGGAAAATTAGCAAAGCCCTAAGGTTAATTCTAGTCCATTCTTAACAGGAACCACAAATATTTTCCTGGCTTTACCTGTTTAAGTTTTCTTTCCTGAAATAATTATCTTCATAATTGCACACAAAATAGACATTTTTGCACCAGCTATCTTTTCCAATGATATATTTTGAAGTAATACACTATTTTAATTACCCCAAACTTAAGCATTTCTTTCTGAAAGCAGAGCAGCTTCTTCGTAATTAAAATGTGTTCTTGCCATTGATGATATTACGTATTACATGATGATGATCCCACATTCCTCGTGCTCCCCTGAGGAATATTGTATCTGTGTACCACTAGTACCCTTTCAGCGTATATGCACTTAGACCCCTTTTGTAACTGTTGTGGTAACAACAAAAAAATTACATAAAGTTGCAAAAGAATTGCTTAATGGTATGTATTATTCTGGTTTCTACCAAAACCCCAATTACTTAATTTTGTGCCCTTCCTGGCCTACATAAATTATGCAACCCTCACATCTCAACATCAGTGAATTATGTAGCTCTGCGCACACATCAATTAATTTTGGCCCCATCAACTTCCCACCTTCTGTGTGCTCCTAGCCTCAAATCAGTTTTGCATCTCCCAGCCGCGAGCGGTTAATTTTGTACTCCCGGCAGCTCATATCTGCCTGAACCTGCAGCCCCGCTTCAAGATCCCTCCTCCCCCGGCTCGGCAGCCAGGATCCATCCCAGCTTCACCTCCTGCCTCACCAGGGGGTCAGTGCCGGATCCCAATGCACCCTGTGGGCAGCGGGGCTGGTCCAGAGGTGAGCCGGGTGTCCTTATTGCTCTCCTCACGATTTTCAAAGTGCAAATTGCAATACCGAAGCTCCATCTTCTGGAACAGCCTATGAAAGTCATGGCACGCTTGGAGCAACCACCTCCAAACCCCTTCCCCTGGGGAAGCCTGAATCATGCAACACCCCACTGGGTCTGTAAGAAAAGCGGTGTTGAGGAAAAAGGTGGTGCCAGCACCCATCAAACTCAGCACTGCTGCCCCCAGCAGAAGTAAACATGACCTGGGCCTTGGTGTTAAAGCTGACACCACTGCTACAGGTGCCCATATTAAATGCCACAGTTGGCTTCTCTAAGGAACCCTGAAAGAGCTCGTTTTCCTCCAGAGGAAACTTCAGTGTGCAAAAACATCAAGAGGGATATCTTGTTCTCTTATTGCTGACCTCCACATGCAGCTCAGTTCTGAGCCCTGAATTATTTTGGCCAAGAAGGAAAAGTATCTCCATGAGAAGTATGCAGAGAACAGAAGCCCCAAAGGGGAGCGTGATGTCCTGCAAATGAGAATGGCCTCAACTTGCCGCTACTCTCCGATTGCTTTCAGACCAGTGAGCAGCTCTGCAGCCCACCTACAGCCTCACACCGGGGATTCACCCTCCAGTAACACAGGATGGGTCAGGGCAGGCCCCTTCCTCACCCTCTCCCTCTGCTAGTTGTTCCTCAGGACCGCAGAGGGGAGGGGGCCAGCGGCTTGCCAAAGGGACAAGGGTGATGACAGTAGGGTGAGGAGCAGTCGGGCTGTGCCCGGGGTCACCACATTTCCCATCCTGCTGGACCGTTGGGAGGGCTGGTGGAGACCAGCTCTCAGTTCAGTCTGCTTTGCTCTCTGGGGGCTGGAGGGAATTTGACTCTTCTCTCAAGTGAGGTTACAGAATATTTTCTCTCCTCTCCTTTTTGTCTATGTCTATTTAAGCAGCAAGCGCTGCAGAGACTGACTTGTGCTTTTTTTGTACAGTTCCCAGCACATCTGGCCGTCTTGGATAAGGTCCCTAGGCTTGATTGTAGCAAAAAGTAATGATAGCATGTTTAAAAATTGGGCCTCCAACTATGACTATATATAAAACGCAAAGCATTTGGGACAAACTGAAGGAAATGCAATTTTTAGTAACTGAGCAAAAAAAAAATATATTCACTCTTTTACATCTGCAGTTGTGCTTTGCAAGCGTGGGTGCTCCGTCGTGTTGGACGCTGTATCTCAGAACTGAAAGCCCATGCATCGCAGGGGAGCGCTTGCTCCCAGCTGGTTGGCATGAAGTGTTTTTCCTGTCCCAGTTGCACAACAGCCATGGTCATTCATCAGCGTGAAGCTAAGCTGCCTCTAGAAAACGTTCTAATTATCTAGGTGTCCTGATTAAACCTGCCTTGATTTAAAAGAGGCACACCACCGTACTCATGTGAACATTTCTTGTTTCTTCTAAATAATAGAATTAGCTATGGGCATTTCCTTAAGAGCATGCAGAACGCAATTGCAGTATAATTCCTCTCCCTCCAAGCCTGGTCTTGAAACATGCAAATTTCTCTTTCAAGTGTGTTGGCAAAAAATGGCAATATCCTGATACACACATGATTTAGACGCTGAATTACATGCTGGTTGAGTTATCATCAGCGCGTTGAGTTCTTTGGTGAATATATCAAGAGCCCTGTGGTAAGCAGCACAGGCTACTGAGGAAGTATCAGTGGATGGCTTGCTTCTCGCTCTCTTCCGTGGGGATCCAGCATTGGCCACTGCCAGGGACAGGGTACCAGGCTGGATACGGACCTTTCGTCTTCCCAGTACAGCCTTCCTTACGTAGCTTGATGCAATGCACCACAGGGCCGTGCGCTTTCTGCTGAGCATTTTCATGTTCTGTTTTAAAAATAACAAGACATCTCTTAACATTCAGGATACATTTTTCCACTCTGAAGCACCACAGCAGTCTTTTTAAAGAAACTCTAGGAAGGGTGTTAACTTGATCAATGCTGTGCAGGAAGGAAAGCTCTTTCCTACTATTTTTTCAGCATGACTTTCACTGACATGATCAGGCTGGGAAAAGACTTATTGGCTGACAGCCCAGGACAGCCATGCAATATCTCTAGTCATCTGGAACTCAAAACTACTCAGCCCAAGGGAGAATCATAACATAAAAACAATTTAGGTTACATGCTGAATCTTATAAACATTGTTCAGGTTTTAAAAAAATAGCTTAAATACTATTTATGTGCATTTGCTATGCAGGGTTTTTGTTGGGTTTTGGTTTGGTGGTGGTTTTTTTTTTTTCAAATGGCAAGAAAGGCTGGGAGGGTTTATACTTTTTTACTGTAGACAGTTTTCAAAAACTGTGGAGATTTTTAGAAATAAAGGGAAACGGGCTTCCTCTCGTCTCATAAATTTAAGAGCTTGGCTTCTCCTATGTATCGGATATAATTGTTTTATGCATGTAGATAGTGTTTACTTTTTGACCCTGCCCAGAAATGCTGGTTGGAGGGGGCTTCCAGAGGCCCAACAGCACAGATCGGGGAGGGCTTGGCTTCATCTGGCCGAACCGCAAACCCCCAAAGACAGATTTTCCGCAGCCTCCCCGATGACCTGCCCTGAGGCTGTGCTTCTCTGCTAGAGATTTTTTTCCTCCAGTCCAGTCTGACCCCTCCATGCTGCCCTTTGTGGCCGTTGTCCCCTCCTCGGTCGTCTGTTGGTGCTGCCCAGAGTTTGCTCTGTCACCCTCCCACCTCCCCAGCGTATATATAACCTGAGTAATCCTGGAAGCCAAAGCGCAAGGGCCAGTATACATGCATGAAACTGCAGAATTGGGGCCTTAGCTTGTAACTGTATTTGTCTGTTGAATTTTCAATGGTCTTGCGGCACAAGAGAAGGAAAAAAATGGGTTTTCCAAGAGCTCAAAGCTGATGCTAAAATGTATTAACTATAGTGCTTTTGCAAGTCTATGGTTTTTTCTCTCCCTTTCTGAAGCTGAGAGTCACAGGCCTCTGTCTATTGTTATCTTATTTTTCATAAAAAGCTGTCAGAGTAATCTGCTCTTCTGTAAGCATGTACAGCTCTAGTAATTTGGGATAAAGCAACATGAATCCAGAATGTAAGCTTCACTTCAGAAATCTATTTTTCTCCACTTGTTGTCTTGATTGAAGATCTGAACTTGGGATGTGTCCGTTGCCACCTGTCCCTCTGCCAAGTCCTAACATTCCAACACACCTTGCAACAAGCCTAAAATTATTATTTTAAGAAAATGACTATGGATCCTTTATGATTCCTTTTTTCCATAAACTGGCATTTCTCAAGCTGAGTAACTGTATTGTCTTTTCAGGGACTGATCCATTCTAGCGCAGGAGAATAACCCCTCTTGCACATAGCTTGATGGTTCTTATGCAGCTTCTTGCTTTTGCGGAAATTGTTGGTTATTTGGTAGCGTCGCTGGTTTTGAGTTGTGGTTTTTACTTTCTTGATCTGATGTGCCACGTGCTATAACTTTTCCTGCGGTGCTTTCATTGCAGGCCCTGCTGAGACCAGGACGAATAGACAGAATTATCTACGTGCCCTTGCCAGATGCAGCCACTCGCGGGGAGATCTTCAAACTTAATTTTCAGTCCATGCCAGTCAGTGATGAAGTCTGCTTAGCAGAGCTCATTCAGCACACGCAGAAGTACTCAGGAGCAGAGGTAAAACTTTCTGAATGGTAATGGCCATGGAGTCGGTGCACAAAATGGTGTTTTTAAAATTGAAATCAAGTATCACCCAGATGTTATCCCCTGAGTCTTCTCAAAGCAGTGGGAGGAATTATGAAAGGGAATGTTTGAGAGATTTCTGTGTTTCTGCTCAGAAAACAGAATACAGTCTCCTTCAAGATGTCCATCAGAGGATTGCTGCCAGGGGAAGACCCTCTTCCAGGGTGAGCCTCAGCACAATCATGGGTGGCCTCATTAAGGATTTGCTGCCAGGAGGAGTGGAGGGAGGTGGGGGCAAGTGCCCCAGACTGCCCAGGTGGTTCACCTGGGTCTCCCCGCGTCCCTGGGGATCTTTTGCATTTAGGATTGTGACTGAGAGCCTCAGACGGAGGGAGGAGAGACAGAGATGAGACGGTGTGGGGGAACTGCCAGGGAGTCACTGGTCCCTTTAAAGCTCGTACTTTCCTATTCCGTATAATCAAGACCTCACAGCAGCACTTGCTGTTACAGCTCATTGCTATTAGTCAGTCAGCTTCTGACAGCAGACGTCAGGCAATTATTTCCTGTCCTGGGTAGAAGGAGAAGCTTTCTCAGATGCTGCTGCTGGCAGTAATAATGAGCATTGGTGCGTTAGTGGTCACCGCTCTGCTCCCTGAATATTATTCATGTCAGTGTCTCGTGAAAGGATATTTCATTCTTTCCTCATTCTGATTAATTGAAAGCAATTATATTGCTTCAAAAATTCAAAGAATGTTATTAAGGTTGCCAATTCGAGCTCTTAAAAGGTATGAAATGCCGGAATTAAAGTTTCCACCTTACTGCAGCCAGTCCTAGTGTATGCATTATCGCACCATCTTTAATTACATAGTCACCTTCCATTTTTTCCATCGCAGAGTGGAAAATGTGATGTGCTTGCCTCCGCTCCCCCACCTTCCTGTGTGCTGTTTACAAGGGCAGGGGAATAAGCTAAACTTTTGTCTTGGTCCAAAAGAGAGAGTATCTGTGGGGTATTTGTGTGAGTCCTATAATGCCGAAGGCCCTTCTCAATGCACCGGTTATTGTATATGCTCCCAGGCAAGACTTTTGCTCATTTAGCTCGCTCTTAAATGCTGGTATGTTGTAAAATGCTGCATTGCCTACCAGTAATCTCTGGCTGGTGAGGGCACAGCTGTGAGTGCTCCAAGTCCAAGGGATGGGGTCAGACCTTGCCATACGCAGCGGCAGTGTCTGGGCTACCCTCCAGGCTCATTCCGGGAAGCTGTGCCGCGGTGGACACCGAAGTCAAACCCACAAGAGCTTTCCTCCTCCCCAGCACAGGACAGACTGTGCTCTGCGAACGAATGAATGAAAGCTGCGTAGTGAGCGAAGCTGTTTTGTGTAGCGCATCTTTTTGCCGCAGAATGTGGGCTCTCATAATGAAAAAAAGGCAATAATAAAAAGAATTGCAGGCTTGAATGTTGGTCTGGAAAACTGTCACAGTTCTACTGCCGCCATGCTTCGGAGTAGTGACTTGAAACAGTACTGTGTTTTTACCTGGATGTCAGTGATACGACTTTTGCTGCCCTGGGAAAATTTATCTGCCTCTGTCTGAGCTACAGGTCTCCAAAAACATAAATATAAACATACTCTCTGTTGTGTATGGAAACTGTCTTCTTACCAGGCAGCATCTATGAATTTCAGAAATGCCAAGCATATGGGGATTTCCTTTGGATTGGGATCAGCTCAGGCTCTAGTGGTGAATTCCTGTGCCTACTTGATAATGAGTCACAAATGTCTTGGTGCTGGCTTTGTACAGAACCAAAAATAAGTTAATGGGTCACTGAGTGCTGCTACAGACGAGTTGCAGGGGGAAAAAAGCCTGCCTGTTTCTAATACGGCATTTCTCATGAGTTTCTTTCTTCTGCATCATTCAAAGAATGATAATAACTGGGATGTAAAGAGTAAATACAGAAAAAGCCTCAGTCAGTGTTCCTTGCAAGAATATATAAAAAGTCTTGACAGTTGGCACGCACAGTGGCCAGTTTCATTAAAGCCTTTTCTTCCTAGTGTCTCCAGCTTCCCAGCTTTACAAATAGTTTCCGCTGTTGAATGGCAAGTTCCCATTCCACTGTTCTACCCTTTGTTTAGAAAAAGAAATGGAAAATGCTTGGTTTTGTGACTAGAAGATGCCGTATGAATAGGGAGTTGCGTGTAGAGATGCGTTGAATGATCCTGACATGAGCTGAATAAACAGCAAGTAAAGCGGATAGTTCGGTATGCATCTGGCTTCCAACTTGGCCTTTTTTCAGATCAGATACTTGTACATTTTTGCCTGTCATCACTTATGACCAGTTATCTCTATTCACCTGCTGGATGTACGTTTCTCTTAATGAGTACCTTTAAAGATATATCAAGATAGCAAAATAGGGTGATTACTTCCCACTGTTTCATGTGAGAGAAGATGGAAGATAATTTATGAAGGTGTATTACAATTTCCTTCTCTCATGTGTAAGTGAAGTTTAATGTAAAAAAACCCCCATGCATTAGAGGAGCAGTGTCTGTACAGTTGGCTTTTTTATTGTGCTAATAGTATAGGTCAAACAAAGCCTCAGCTTTCTAGAAATATTTGGGTTTGACTTCGATTTTCATTTCCAGGTCTGAAGTAGGGCTCTGCAGCAGTGCTTGAGGCTGCTCTTCAGGGATTCTTCAGTATCTGTAAATCAAGAAAGTAAGAAATTGTTTTTAGAAGTTTCTGAACAGCAAGGTTTGGTCTCAGAGCCGATGTTGACACCAAGGATCATTCCTTCCTCCCTCTGAGGCAACTTCTTTGCGTCTCTGCCCTGATGGCATCTGCCTTTGCAGGGTAGGTCTGGTCGCTGCAAGGACAACTCTGCAGTAACCGTACATCTCCTTTGCCCTTGCAGGCAGGCCAGCAGGTTTCACTAGTGTGGAGGAGGAGCAGTCAGAACTGCTCTTGTCTTTTTCCCCAGTTTTTTTTTTTCTAAGAAATTTCTACTGAAGGCGGTGTCCGGGCAGCTGACGCCTGGCATGGTTCTTTTTGGAGGCTGTGCTGTGCTGCACCACTGGCCTCGCTGGCACCTCCGGATGCTGCAACATTAGCAAGGAGCACTGGGAGGCACAGAGGAAAAGTCTCTAGCCCTTGAAAGTAATAAAAATGGTTAAAACAACAAGCATCATGCTGCCTCGAAACTTTTATAAGGTTTTTTCTAGTGTTCCTGCTTTTTATTTTGGGCAAAATTGCAGGAGATCCAACTTGTATAAAACTGATGATTTCTTTAATGGTTTTATATAATTGGGATGTCTTCACTTGGAGATTGTTCAGTCTGATCGTAGCTTTTAGAATCCTAGAGCATTTTCACTGTTATACTTCATGCAGAGGAGTTTTACCTGTTTGACTTCTCACTGTGCTTTCTAAAAAGTATGATTAATCAAAGATCCAACCACAGAAGTATTTAAAAGCAATGTTTTAAAGTGCAAGCAATGTGAGTTCTTTGGGTCTCATTTGCTTGCTTTCGTGATGCTGCTGCAGCCAGCTTGCTTTAGGAGAGATGGGCCTTCCACAAACTCAGGTGCTCTGCTTTTTTAATTTGGGGTTCAGGTTAGGGTTTTTGTAATTATTGGCTGCTCTCTGCTGTAATAGAAACCACCAATAGTCTCAATGCACCTTCTAGTGCAAGTAAGAACAAAATCCCGTGCACAGTATCTGATGGGAAATTGCTTGTCCTGTAATTTTTAAATTATACATTGTCTCAGAGAAGAAGAAAGGTTTTAGCTGGAACATGGCTTGGCATGGGGAAGGACACCTGCCTTTATAAATGCAAAGACTGATGTCTTCATTAGACCAGTGTGGGGAAAAAAAGATTGTATCATTTGCCTTTACAAAGTAAGTGGAAGGGGTTGTACTGTCTTCAAATCCTTGGAGTTTGCTCTGCGAGAAGGGATGAGCGAGGGATAAAGACAGCGTTTCCCCACTGTAGAAATACTTTGTTCCAGAAAGTAGGTGCTAAAAAGGAAAATAAACCCAGTAGAGTGAGCGACCTTCTTTTATTATCTGAGCTCCACTCAGGTTATGGTTTTGTTATAGTTTAGAAGGCAGTAGCAGAGAGGGAGGTTTCAGGCAGAGACTGAAACCAAGTGTTGAGTTGTTTTGAGTTTCAAGTTGGTTAGAAGTAATAAAAAATTAAATATTCTGGATATGATGACAATATTCTTAAGACAAGCATGCTTATAAAAGTAAGCTGATGGGACTGACTGCTTTTAAGTTGGTGGAAAGCAGGTCATGGTGAAAGCGAAGGCTGGCATTGTTTCTATAGTATTATCAGTTTCCATGCTTACAGGACACAATAGTCAAGTGGGAATCTGGGAACCTGTAAATCTTTCACTGGTTCTTAGTCGAAGTAGAATAGTTAATGTAAAAAATATCTTTCTCACTTTGCAATAACTCTCAATGGGAACACAGAGAATGAAGGGGGAAAAAAGGCAAGGTTTGCTCTGGCTCGAATGAGAGCATATGTGATGCCAAAAAGTATCTTTGCAGCAGCACACTAGCTGAAATCAGCTAAAGCCTTTGGCTCTTAAAATACGTATTCTAAAACATGCATGTTCTTGTTTACCAGATATTGACATATTTAAACTATACACTTTGATAAAAAAGCACCCCAAACAACCAAAACCTCCCCAACCAACCTCCTCTCTCTTATAGAGGAAGGTACCAACTAGAAAAGAAGTGAGAATGTATTCCATCATAGGTGTACAGGAGGGTAAACTGTCTTTTAAGATATTGGGAAAAATTTGTCTCTTTACCAAAGAGCATCTCTACAGTAAGGTGAGAGAGGGCTTAGATGTAAGGAAAAAAAAAAGGACACCTGACAAATTACAATGTGTTATCTACTTTATGTCTAGTTTTCCATGAAGGAAAAGATCTTCCAAACTTAAGGGAAAGGCTTTCTGATTAACATTTTTAAAGGGCAATGGATCCAATCCTGCATAGCAGCCTAAAAAGAGACACAGACTTTTGGGAGTGAAGGCATCAAAAAAAATAAAAAAAAAGAGAAGAGTGAAGTTTCTGTATGGGGAAAAGAACCAGCAGACCCTTCAAATCACGTCCTGGCTAAAGCTCATGGTTTTAATTTTTAAGTACAAATATGTTTGTTCCTTTTATGCTTAGTTATGCTAGATGCAGAGCGTGTTTAATGCCCATTGAATTTAACAGGCGCTGAAGGTGCTCAACACATCTTGCCTTGGGACTGGGCTCTCAGATTTTGAACAGTACCACAAAAAAAAAAGCATGTGTCTCATCAGAAATGTGTGATTTGAAAATACATTTTGGTAGTTAAAGCATCTGTGGCTGAAATGAGTCTGGCCTGACTCTGCTGGACAGCCTGTCCTTCTGAAGGCGTTCGGCTTAGCCCCACAGCAGGATACGGTATGACAGCGAAATGCAATTTTCAAAGTGAGGAACACCGTCAAATTGAAACGCAGCAAGATTAAGGCCTCAGATGAACCTCTGAAGTTTCTCTTGGAATGATGCATAGGATCTGTTAATTTATATCACTCACTGAAAAGTGAACATTTTTGTGTGGGTGGGTGAGGAAAAGAGACTCAGCCTTCATCCAACATGGGTAATATGGGATCACCACCTTCCTACACACATTTATCAGTGCTAAGGATGTGTTTGGCACAGGTGGCTGGAAGGTGAGGAAATACCTGGCATTTGGAATGTTTTCCAAATGTCAATGTTTGGGATAAACGAGATGAATCACTGGAAAGGAAATAACTAACTACACAGGACTTCCCATGGGATTTTGCTTACTGCTGGTCTCGCAAGAGCCTTGTACGTGCAGAATGTGCTCGGGCAGATTGGGAACGAGGGCAGTGCAAGTGTCTGGGTAATCACTCATCAGCGTGGCGGTGCCGAACCGCAAGTTTGCGGCATTAACGCCGCCTCTCCCCACTCTCCTTTGTAGTCACTTTGGAAAGATCTGGTTCCCCTCATGCATTTTTC
>NW_009260196.1:1896293-1902035 GCF_000687185.1 Egretta garzetta | reverse complement strand
TTCCCCTCATGCGTTTTTGGGGGGGGGGGGGGGGGGGGGGCGGGGAGGGTTTCTTGCCCTAAGTGGGCTGATTTTCATCACGTCTTGTCTCAGCTGCAGACCCAATACAGTACTGTATGCGTTCCCCCTATGTGTATATAAAGCATGGTTGGCAATATGCAAAACATAAGGTTTGGTATACAGGAGGGTATTTGCACTGAAATTTATGCATGGCTAGCTCATCTGGGAAAGAACGTTTTATCCTTCAGTGAGATAATGATTTGCTAATAGTTTAATCAAGCAGAGGAGATTTAATGCATCTGGCTGAAGGGACATTAGCATTTCCGAAAAGGTCAGACCCATTAACAGCTCAGGAGGATACAGTCGAAACTGCTTCCTAAGTAACTCAAAGAACAGTGATCCTCAGAGGAACTTGGGGAAAACGCCAGAGGGAATTTGAATGAGCCCCCAAGCGAGCATCAAACAGTGCTGAGGTATGAAATTTAGCCTTCTCCTCAAACCTGAGATTTTCTTCCTCCTTACAACCCAAAGATCTGAACGTTTTGATTCCTTAAATGCTGGAACAGTTAGAGTGCAGGAACCTTACAGCTCATTTCAGTATGTTTTTTTTCTTCCTTTCTGTGTCTTCATTAACTATTTTAATGGCATCGTCCACCCAGGTTCTGTAAATGAGCACTTGTGCTTGCTTTTGCCCTCCCTGTGCCTTTGAAGGGTTGTTTCTTGTTGCACGCTTGTTTGGAGCAAGAACCTGCGATAGGAGAATCACTCGTGCCAGGGGTAAGCAACCCTCTGCCGAGGGGGCTGCTCACTTCCCGTGAGCTTTTATAAAACGGCCATACTTTCACCAAACCAGCCGAGGCCGTGGGAGACGCCTGCGTTTACCAGCTGGCTATGCTGTTTGCCTCCCTCCCCTGCCCTCGCCTCCCCTTTTCCACGCTACCTTGCGTGCGGCGGAGTTACCAGGAGCTCCCCGTTGTTGAGGGTGGCAGAGGGGAGAGTGCTGCCAGCACAGCGGGGGACTGTCGAGCTGTCACCGAAACACAGGCTTGTAAAAGAGGGACCCAGACTGATACTCTGTCAGCCAGCTTCACTTGCCCTCTGCTCTTGCCTGTGGCTTTGCTGCTTTATTGTCCTGGGTTTGGCTGTAATTCCCAGCAATGGAAAAACATGTTGCTTTTTAAAAGCAGATGGAAATTCATTCCTGAAGGAAAAAATATGTCTCTTTAGGCTACTGCTATTGTTTCCTTTTAGTTTTATTTTTTGCCTGTGAGCTATTTCTAGCAACTTTAAATTTAATTCATTCTTTTTTTTTTTTTTTTTTTTTTTTTAAATCAGACAGTGGGGATTATTCTTCAGTGTCTTAAAGCACACGCTTTCGGTGTACCAACGGTTACAAATAGGGACATAAAACGTTCAGAGTAAAAACTGCATTTGCAGTGATCAGGAAGGAATTGAAAATGTTGGTTTCTTTCTGCCTTTTGAAGTGTTTTCATCTACATGATACAAATGCTGGTATCGGTTCAGAGTGGTAGAATTTGTTTTTACGTTAAAAAAAGGAAAAGAAAAAAAACCTAAGCAGTTTTTCCTCACGCTGACCTGTTTTTCTGATTTAAACCTGTAGTGCTGGCACTTGATCTTGTAAGTTATGATGTGTCACAGGGTATGCGGTTGGAAGTGAGCTTGCTGCTTTGAGTTTGACTCAGCTCTAGTCCTAAAGTATAAGGCAAGGCATACAAATTATAGAAAGTCACCAAAATTTCATCGCACTTCATAGAGAATTAATTCCTGATTCTTGACTCTCATACACCAACAACTTCAGGGCCAGATCCTCAACATATACAAGTTCTTGTAAATATTGAATATGTCTTAGTACATTAGCAAAAGATAGGTCTGAAGTTTTTTGTTTTGTTTTCCATGAGACCACTGATTTGTATCCACTTTTTTTTGATAAAGAGGGGGGAAAAGTAAGTATTCTTGCATATCCATTGCTATTTCTCATGCCCTTAAGATTCGTGTGTGTCTGGTTTAAGTGCCTGTTACGATTACTTTTAATAGTATACAATGTCTGACTGTCAAACCTCTGCGTTCAATTTACCGTTCTCTACGTGTATATACCTTTTCCTCTTGGATATGCTGAGGATTTCAAGGGGGTTTGCCATGGAGGTAGCACTGAGGCATAATTTTGGGCGTTAGCTTGGCCAGGAGAGCTGCAGAGGGCTCCCCGCTTCTGCAGTAAAATTTCCTTTTCATCCTTAACAGAACCAGTCCTCCAAAAATAAGGGTAGTACTTGGACAATCATATCCAAACTAGTTCTGATTATTATCTCAATTGGCACTGGGAATATTTAAATGTAGCACCTGAAGGCTAACTCAACTCAGATAGGATGTTTATCCCAGACATAGAGGAACACCTTGTGCTGACCTACTTGTATTTCTGGTACTGTGCCAGTTAAATTGCTGTCAAGAAACATCAGTGAATGGCAGAGGAACAAGAGAGCCCAGGTATAAAAACTTATTCATCTACCTGAGGATTGTTGCTGTGAATGAAGAACGTGTATTTTAATGACCACACTAACTGTTTACGCTTCACTGAACTGCAAAGATTGGAGGGGGTGTGTGTGTGTGTATATGAAACAAAATATTTGAACATATATTGGTATCTTTGTGTACATATAAAATAGGATGTTTGCCTTTGGCAGTCACCGGCAAAGTTAATTGTTTCTGTTGCGAAAATTTAGAACCTAATAATAATAAAATAATACCGAATAAAAGCAGTAAGTGTGCCCTTAGACTGTGAATATCTTGAACAATAGATGCACTGAATTTCAGCCCTGGAAGATGCCACTATTAAAGCTACATTTGTACAGAACGTGCCCCAACTATTCTGCTTCTATTGCTTTCTCCTATAAGAGAAATAATATTTCATTTGTGTAAAGTAGATGTCGAGTTTATTTGGGGGAGTGATGGCCATTACTGGTTAAGTGTTTGGAGAGGATTTTTTGTTTGTTTGTTTGTTTTCTTAACGTTTTAATTGCAATATGCTTTAATACTTCCAATCCCTAAAAACCTGTCCGAGCCGCAAGCTTGCACACTTGTTGTCATCTCATTATTTGAGTTTGAAAATGCATTCTGCTGTATTCCTTTCAAAGGGGTTTGGATTACATATAGTTTTATGTTTCTACATGAGATTTTTTGTGAAAGAATAGTTGAAATATCTACTTTTGTTCTGCTTGCTTTTTTTTATTCACAAACATTACTAATAACATCATTGGAGGCTTTTTGGTGAGATTAAGCTGCTCAGCAGTAATTCCAAAACAGTTTGAGAAGTTGTTACTAATTACGATAGTCCCTGATGCTGAATGTGGGAACAGGGAAGCTTTCAAATATTTGCAGCCAAACCTACGTTGTCAAACAGGGCAATTTTCATCCTTGCCATGTAACTTCTGCTTTCCCAGCGTGCCTGAGCACTGGCTGCTCACGAGAAGGCCAGCTGCAGTCCCCGTGGAAGAAGCCTTTTAAGGGGAGCTATCTGGAGCTGGCTTTCTGGTTTTGGGTTTGAATGCTAACAAAGATTTCTGTATTGGCACAGAATTTTGGTCTTAGCATGCAAACCCGTTGCCTGGAGTAGAAGCTGTCAAGTAACGTTTCATAGCACTACTGAAAAGCTGGCGGGTGCATGCACTACTGCAGCTCAGATTTTTGTATATCAAAAATGGGAAGTTGTTATTTCCAAGTCATCTTTTATGGTTTCCCTTAAATACATATGGAAATACATAAAGCTTTAGATTGCCTTCGGCAAAAGGATTAAATGGTTATTGGCAGATGGAAACAGCACAATAATAACTCGGCAGCAAATTATTAGCTATGTTAGAAGCAATTCCGTGGGCCATTTTGCTTTTTAATTAAACTTTTTCAAACTATCACCTAGTTCTCAGCTTAAGCTTTTTGTTTCCTGGCTTTCAATAATGAAAATGTCAAGGATAGCCGGGTAGAAAAAACCCCTTTCAGACCTTAGTCTTCTATAATTTGTCCATGGCATTGCGTGCATAGAAGCGAGCCATCGGATCTGGGTTGACCACTTGCAGTGGAAAAAAACAGAGCAAACCCCAAGATGACTGCAATTGCTAATTGGTCTTGACATCCCTATTGTCAGGGGAAGGAGAACTAAGAGTGTTTTGCCCAGTTGAAAAGAGCTGCTTTGGATTTTGTTTGTTTGATGGTTTATTTTCTTATTTAGGGAAGTGGGGTGGGGGGGTTAGTTATTTCAGAGTAATTGGTGTCTTACAGAGATTGGCTTTGTGGTGTTTGATACTTCATTTCCTAGCAAACAAAGTAAATTTGTGATAAAACGAGACTATTACTATTACATTTAACATTATGCAGTTAAGCACACCAGTGGAAGGAAAGGAGGGGAAGAGCAGCAATCTGCCTTCTGTTTTGTCGTGTGTATTTGGGTCTTATTGTGCTTTTTACTGGGACAAATCAACTTTGTCTTTTTCCAGAACTGCTCCCAGTGAGCTCCAATTTGATGAGAAACTGATGAAGAGGGGGGCGAAAAAAATGTACCCGGCTCATAGGTTAGACTCTGTGGGTAACTGCAGTGGGATGTGTCCAAGTATTTGTGAATCCATGTCAGGAAAACTCTTTCCGCTCAGTCTCTCTTCGGCATCTACTTTCCCTCACAAGGCATGATTTTCATCGTTCAGCCAAGAATGAAGGACTGAAGAGAAGAAGCCAGGAATACAGGTTGTTGGAGATTTTTTTCTCATGACAGGCAACGATAGGGGTTTGGATGTTCAGCATTGCCACACTGCTACAAGCAAGCAAAAAAAAAAAAAAACCCCAAAGCCACCTGCCACTTGCATTTCTGGTTGCCTCTGTAAGTGGCAGTTGTGGCTGTGTACTTGCAGAGGGGTGTTTTGGGGAGCTGCCCTGCCAGGGAGGGCGTGCGGTGTGGCTGTAGGGGCGCGGGCTCATCGCAGACTCTTATAATCAGACACATTACTGCTTTATGGGATCTTGCCATTTCTGTGGTCATTTTTCTGTATTTACATGTTATATAAACCAGGGGGGAGAAACAAACCGCGCTCCTCTGTTCGCGAAACAAAATTTGCAGGCAAGAAAACGCGTTCGGTAATTTAATGTACACAAGAGAGAACAAAACTTTTCGTGATTTTGACTTTTTCAGTTTAAAGCCTGAGACTTCCAAAGAGGAGCTGGCGGTCTTGTTTCAATATTCAAACAGTAAGCGCTCATCATAATAAGATGTCAGTTCTCTTCAGAAGTGGAATATAATCAAAATGTTAAAAGCTGAAAACTTACTCTTTGTTTCTGACGTTCGTTGTTCCTAAATTTGCAGCAGTATTTGTGAATTCAGTGAAGTAAACTGAGGGAAGAAAAACTGGGATCTTTTTGGATTTTAAGAGATTTTTTGTGTGATTATATATATTTTAGTAAGTATGTGTCTGTGTGTATATATCTATAAAAAAACCTTCCTTTTCCTGTTTGTTATTTGCTTCAAGCCTATATAGAAAATAAGTTCTATAAACTTATCTACCCAGGTAGTATTATTTTCTTTCCTTTCATCCTCTTGTATACTGTTTTTGCACTTGTGAGCTAAAAAAAATGGTTTGAAACTGAGTGGTTTGTTTATTTAAAAAAAAAAAAAATTTATATATTTTGTCTTCATTAACCCTTGTTTATGAATAACAATATTTATGGAAGGGGGGGGGGGGGGCGGGA
>NW_009260196.1:1874973-1896114 GCF_000687185.1 Egretta garzetta | reverse complement strand
GGGGGGGGGGAAGGATGAAATTAATTTGTCTTCTATCAATGCTTGGAAGTTGGAGGAAGCAAGTGAACTTGAGAATTTAGACAGTATCTTACCCTAGGCTAATTGTTTACCATTAAATAGAGCTTGCATGCAGGAGGGAGTGTTATGTTTTGGACTTACTTCCTTGTAACTCATAAATCTTGGCTGTATAAATGTTCAGTCATTAATTAAGGCTTTCAAATTAATCTGTTTCCTGACTGGACTTGGCTGGTTTTGCATAGAGCAATGCTGTTGCTCAACCTCCCAGCTTAGGAGTGCTCTCAAAGGTGTGATATGGAAGTACGATGTTTATTCTGGAGAGTTAATGAACAGCGCGTAGGGGGCGGGGGGAGGCATTTTGTTACTAACGTGTGCAGGAAATAGGGCGGTGGTATCAAAATGGTTTTGCGGACTTTAATTACTTCCCTTGCCTCTAACAATGGCAAAAAAAATGGCTATTTTATATTGATAAATGTCAGTCCTGAGCAGAAGTCTTTTTCTTTCATTATTCTAGGATAGTGCTCTGTCTTTGCAATTCAGCCAGTTTGCTCAGGACGATGTGTAAATACAGCCAAAAAGTCGCTCTCATGTGATGGAAAAAAAATCAACTTTTCTTAGAGACTTCTAAAAAATTAATCGGTAGTATTATCACTCAGGTAGCATTGTCATTGCATTCCTTTGCCCTGCTCATACAGTAACAGAGAGCTCATTTGGGTTTTGTATCCTACTTGTGTGCTACCCTTTCCAGACGTGTGTATGTGTATCTGTGTGCCTCCTTACTTACGAAGGCTTAGTAGGGGCTTTTACCATATATTTAATTCTTTCTCTAAGATTTAGGATTTTCAGAAATTCCCATTTGGGTGATGGTATGTACCACATACATTGCACTATAAATGTTCGTGTTACCTTTAGCACTTAATTATACACAGGTCTGTCTTTGCAGTGTTGAAAGTGAGTCTCCTGGCTCTTCCTCTGGAGTGACCATCCCCTGGCTCGTGCAAGGAATTTCCTGTTCAAGGTGAAGCAGCAAAAGCTGCAAATGAATCGTGCAGGCAGGCATGGTATTTTAAAACCAGGTAATCCTGGAGATGTGCTATATTTTGTAGCTATTTCAAACCAAAAATGCTTTCATTATCCGGTTCCAATTGACTAGATGTGTATTGCAGCAGTCAACATCCTTCAACGCTGCGTGTGCAATGGATTTCATAAATAACTTGTAAGGTTTCTGTTCTGAGCTAATTTGTACATGAAGCCTAGAGAAGTGGGAATTAATTGTGAGCATGAACAAAAAAGATCTCTTGTTAGGTCTTCAAAGACTTAGTGTTCAATCTATGGAAGTGTGTTACTGCTCACGTTTTCTTTGTCATGAAAGCGCAGAGATACCACAGTGCTAATTGATGTACCCTTTACCAAGGAACTAAAAAATAGCCTGCAGTGTGTGCTCACAAATCTGAAACAACTGTTATCTGCCATGAACATATTTTTGTTTACTTTCATGTACGTGTTGCACCAAGGAAGATATTTGTTCCTTAATGGCTAATTAGAAATTGCTCTGACCAGGTTTCGAGGTCTGAAATAGTTTGAAATGTGAATTTAACTCTTCAGCTGAATTTCATCCCCTTTATCACTTCAACCAAATCCAGACTATTAATGCCTTCTCATTTCTAGCCTAGTCAGTTTAGATTGTTACCCTACAGCATTTCAAAGATTTTCATGTGCACAAAAATTCCCTGTAACCAATGGAATTGTTTAATGCACTTAAAATCAAATACATGTTTGAGCTTGCTAAATCCAAGGATTATTTCTTTAATTCCTAAAGATTAAAATGTCTTCTAATTTAATGTATATTGTTAATTAGATAGCAAAAATAACAGATGTATCAAGCTTTTATTTATTTTTTTGTTTTGTTTTCAAGGTGAGATGTATTTTTGCAGCCATATTCTGTTGCTGTCACTGACGTGCCTGTCATTTCCTAACAGTTCATTTCTGTCAAACCAACTGATGCATGAACTAACCAATGCTGGTTTGTGCGATTAGATTTTGATATAGCCAAATGATTTTTCCGTGACCAAGAAAACCCCTTGCTTTTCAATAGGATCAAAGAGTAGGCATGTTCTGTTCATTGAGTCCCAGGCTAAGTTATTGTAAATGTTTCCAGTATTGCTTTTTACAGATTTCTAAATTGAGACATGGCTCAATGTGTGTGAGGAACAGTGGCCAGATGAATCCCGCTCCTTTTAATTGGCATCTCGAAGTGGAGTACAACTCGGTGTGGCCCCAGTGCTTCTGTAGGCACATTAAAGAACAGCCTGACTTTTAAAAACAAATCTGCCACTCTCATCACATCTTTGTGAAGCAGTAAACTTCCCCCCCCCCCTTGCCTCTATGATATTATTGCCATCCAATAAGTTCTTTCAGAAATAGCTCCATCTGTAGAAATGGGCTGTGGAGATGCAGCATCAAAGGTGTGCAGGCAGGGAGGTGGAAATCCAGGCAAGCCTATCGTGCTTGGTGAAAGTACCATGTGGAGCACGATAGGAAGGCTTGTTAAATTGTAAAACATAGCATTAAGAAACCATGGTAATAAACCTCTCTTCTGTCAGTCTGCATTTCATTGGAAACAGCCCTGGACTTGCTGGGAAACAGGCTGGACTGTCTCACTGGTTTCTTCTTTCTTGTGAATTTGATAAGTCATTCGACACATCATGTTTGGTAATAAGTAAACCATATTTCAGAGCCTGAAATGATGCCTGTGTGACACAATTTGAAATCTGTTGTTACATAAGACTCGGAAGGCACTCGGTGTTGTATTTGGGCGTTTCTATGTGCCACCTAAGTAACAGAACAAATTATAATTTGCCTTATTTCTTGCCATGTACTAAGTAGGACTGTCTTTGCCGTGTGCAGATTCAACATTGGGAACTGCATTCAAAATACCTCTGGGGTGTTATTCCAAATTGTGTCTTTCGCAGGCCACGCGTTTGTTTTGGTACCTGGCTCCTGGGGGATGTTACTGGTAGTTGCCCCCAGCCACTATGATGACTGGTGCTGGCTTCACTGCCATTCTGATTCCGTACCGTTGAAAGAGGGGCTTGGAAAACACAGCAAGGAAACTTAGAAAGTTGCTAGATTTAAAAATAAATCAATAAATAAAAGAAAAAATGAGTACAGCAGAAGTAGTTCAACCTGTTAAAAAAAAAAAAAAAGTGCTTAAAACTGCTGGCTTGAGAAGAGTAAATAAAGAGGGTAAGTTCCCATAGGTGGTGGGAGCCATGGCCAGTGAGAGCCCCCTGGGCCACAGGAGCCGCTCTGCTGATCTCGCAGCCCCGGGGCTCCGAAGGCTTTTCGGAAAGAGACCTGTGCGGTATCGCCTGGCGATCGTTGCTC
This sequence comes from Egretta garzetta, assembly GCF_000687185.1. NCBI lineage: Eukaryota > Metazoa > Chordata > Aves > Pelecaniformes > Ardeidae > Egretta > Egretta garzetta. The sequence continues at coordinate 1,892,709 of NW_009260196.1, read as the reverse complement.
ATGCTGTGGTTTCTCAAGGTGAACAAAACAACGTTACGAGTGTTAAAATGATAAACCTAGTCCGAGCCCAGTCAGGATCTGCACAGAACAGGTTGTTCCCTGCGAGTCGGAACAACGCTGATAACATTTGGCAGCAATAGCAAATACGCATTAATATGTGCATTATGATAAGAGAGAGAGTCTATTTCGAGGTTTATTTTTGATACTAATAATTCATCCTTGGTTTTGAGATGATAACTGAAAGAATGTCTCCCTTTCCTGCAGCGAACGGTCTTTCTTGGAAGTCTCTCATTGTTAAAACAGAGAGCTTTTAGTCACTCTATTTTTACCATTTAAAATCCAGCAGTTTTATTGTACTAATGTTTAGCCTGCCAGGACTCTTTAGCACCAGATTTTTTTAATTTGAAAATAGTGAAGGGGTTTTGTTTTTTGTTTCTTCTTAATTCATATGCAACATTTACAGAAAGCTTAATTAACCCCAGCGTGCAGGGAGAGGGAGGGGAAACAGTGCTCAGCAACTGAGGGTCTCTGGGCAAGGGACTTCCCCAAAAGCAGTTACTGGCTGATACATTCATGGCTCCCGGGCAAAAATTTTGGAAAAAAAAAAAAAAAAAAAAAAGTGGAGGGAGTAAAAATGCTTCCATGGATCTGGGAAACAAATAAACAAATACTATGAGCTATCTCTGTTTCTCTGTAGGGCTGAAGTACTGGTCTTACTCTTAAAACTCCTTGACAGAGTCAGAGTTTAAATTTCAGCTTAGGAGTTTTGCAAAACTTGGAAAAGCCATGCAAGTCGAATCCTGTTGTCAAGGTGTAAACACAGGACCGGGCTGAGCCTGGATATGAAGGCCAGTCTTTTTACTGGTTTTTATTAAAATATTTTGTTACTTCTGCTGCAAATTAACATTGGTCTGAACATTTTCTCTCTTAAGTATTGTTCAGTCTTCCTCATTAAAAAAACATTTCCTCAATAATAATAGGTTCCATATGTAGATGTATTATGTATGTAAAATGATACATATTAATATAAGTAATCACACATGAAAAATGTGGTTTTTTGCTTTTCACTACGTAACGACTCATCCCACTCCAGCCTTCTGCCCCCCAAACAAGCAGAACAAGAAAACCTGTTGAAAGGAAATTCTGAATTTTTAAATAATTATCCAGATACCACGTTTTCCAAGTTCAAATGGAGCTGGCAAAGGAGGCGGCCAGCGGACAGAGATTGATCACTGACTATTCCAGGAACAGCTTGACTTTCTGTGCAGCATGGTCGATACCATGGGCTTGCGTGCGCCTGACAGCGAGCGTACTGAAAGGCCTGGATTCAGGAAAGCTGTTCACCATGTGCTTCGCTTCAAAAATGAGGGTGAGTCCCTCCTCCTTCAGGAGCATTTATGCTGAGGAGGAGGAGGAGGCTTCCTCCGGTGCTTACAGCTGAGCTTTTGCTTGAATGTTTTGCTGAACTGCAGCATTACGGTGAGATGGGAAGGCTGTGCAGTACTTTGCACACCATCTCAGAAACATATGGGGAAAGCATTTCTTAAAAAGATGAAAAACAAAACCCCTATCCTTTTTAGAGGGTTACAACAGCTTCCCAACATTTGCCTGTAGAAGAAATACCCGTCCTACATTTCGCAAAAAAAAAGCTATAAAAAACCAAAGTTACCTTGTGAAATCTATAGATTTGGTTTTTTTCCATCTTTTGTGTATGATTTTAACAAAAGGAAGATCTCCATGTGTTCTGGTGAAGCCTTGTGCCATGGTGCAGTCAGTCAGTTTGGCGGATGAGATGTTCTGCAAATATCCTGCAGCAGCTGAGCTCGCCGGCTCCTGCGGGGTGGGCAGCGTAGGGAGGGGAGGTGAAGGAGAGCCACAGGTGGCAGTTGCACCTGCAACAACACCTAAGGGATTATCAGGACCATTTCCCAAAGCGAAAGGGATACATCAGATTTTTCTTCAACCCAGAGGGTGATGACAAATTAAAAAAAAAAAATCCCGATTAAGATGAAGTAGTGCAGGACCATAGATGTCTCATTATTTACATAGCAAAAAAAATGCAGCTATTAATTTACTTTTGTAAATTATTTTACAAATTAATTACTTCTGTAAATTTTGCTTTAGACTTTCTTCTGGTAAAAAACTGATTTAGAAACACTACATTGAATAATTTATTTAGTTTTGCATCCTTGACTTCATTTTTTACATTAGAAATAGAATTCAGAATGTTTCAGCTTGAAAAGATTTTACATATTTCAACTCAAAATTACTTTTTCAAGATTTCCTTTAAATTTTGTTGCTAAGTAATGGGCGAGGTTGAATTTGACCCTTTGTTTTTTGGGCTTGGATTGAATTATGTATTCTGCTCATGAAATATTCTGATCAGCAGAAACTTTTACAATTCTGCTTTTGGATGAACCTAAAATTAGAGGGAGTTTGCTTTTCTGGAACAGGCAGAGAATAAAAAAGAATTCTTTTTTTTTTTCCCCATGTGTTGATAGGCAGCACTTTTACTTCAGCATCCATTTTCAGCTCTTTTCCTGCTGCGCTTCATCCTTCTTTTGTTAAGAAAACTGAGCGGGCCAGGTAGCACTGATAGTCTGCAGGCTGTGCCTTCACATGGACCCATGTGTTTGTGTTCTTACATTTATATTGACTCCACAACGCTTTCTATCTCAGGTGAAAATGGTAAAGTTGTAGGAAATAAGTGTTAGAAAGCCTATAGAGGAATACTTAGTTGATCTGTATCTTAAAACATCTTCTGTTTTGAAAATGTATTTAAATGACTGTATGATTATATATAGCTGTGGGTGACTAATCTAGTCTATTGCTGCAGGTCATGGGAATAGTCATAAAAAGTATTTATTCTGAACGTGAACCCGGATGCGTGCTTTCCCGACATGTTTCCCATATGGTCTGTGAGTAAACAGTAAATCAGATAGAGAAGAATTGAGGAAAGAGAAGAAGCGGGTAAGTGGGGACTCTGCAGCAGTAAAGCTGCAGCCCTACATGGTTTGAAGCTGTAATTTGTTTTCTCCCAGGAGCAAAGAAAGACTTAGCCGAAGTAGAACAAAGATGTTCTGCAGACCTAGGAACCCACGGAGGTACAGGCACCCACAAAAAACTTAGTTAAAATCTTTATCAGAAAAACATTGATGGGAGGGCAGAGAAAACTCATCACTTCCAGAAATGGCGCCTCATTTGCTCGCTTATGCTTCAGCCTGCACACTTTACCTGAGACCAAGGTGGTTTTAGGGAATTGCTGGTTCCGTTTCGACAACTCGCCATTCCTGTCATTATTGACCGTACCTGGTTGTACCTCAACTCACAAGGTGTATCCTCCAGAATATCCCCGTCAGACGTGTGGTTCTCCACTTGGTCCTCGCTGCTTGCATCGGGAAACCTGAGCCAGGGAGACGGGGACATTGCAGATGGTCTCTGTGGGGTATGGTTAGGGGTCTGAGCTGTGAGGACTAAACCATATTTTGGTGGTGTCACTTCAATATGCGTGAAAAGCTTCAATCTCTACTCGTTGTTTGCTCTGTGTTTATCTGTTTTACCTGCCTTACCTTTAATTCCAGCTGGGGAATCAGTCCCAGGACTCTGCAGTGTCATTCCTCGGGATTTTTGTAGCCTGAGCAGTTTTTCTTTGAGCCACCATGGTAATTTCTCAGTCACTGAAAGGAGCCATTTCGTAGCTCTGGTATCTTAGGCTGGGAAATTTGCTCTTGGATGCAGCTCACGCAGGCTTCCCGTGCCCTGCAACCCCTCTGATTTTCCTGCCATCCTTACCGCCTTTAGTGGGCTAGAGAAAGTACGCGCTTTCTGTGGGAAATGATTGGGAGATTAGAGAGAAGGAGTTGGTTTCAATCCAAAGGGTGGTGATATACATTAGCACAGTTTATAAGATAAAGCCAAATCGCTATTCTCTGTTACCTCGTGAGACTTCAGCCTAGGGCTAAATGCAGCCACAGACGAATGCTCTCTCTTCTACTTCTAAGGGCACGTCAATGTGAGGAAGTTATCCTGGAATGAGATAGGGTGTGAATGTAAATGCAGTAGCTGTTCCAGCAGAGCATCCTGTGGAGACAAGGTCTCAGTGAAGTGACTAAAAGCAATGGAATGGCTTCAGTGGAAGTGGAGGACACGAAGCTCCCCCTACACTCCCCCCAAACAGCCAGCCCTCAACATCTCCACAGGCTTTTTTTTTTTTTTTTTTTTTTGGTGGGGATTCAGTGTCTGACCATCTTTGCGCTGGCTGCTTTTCCTGTCAGTGTCCCTTGTGGAAATTGTGATTTACTGCTTATTCCATCAATTCCCAGAAGGAGGTGGAAGATGGTGGCCAGCAGTGTTACTGTAGGTAACTTGTGAACGCAAACCATGGTTTAACACGCGCTGTGTGAATGATGGGGAATACTTCAGCTCTGCCATCTCTTACTGGTTTTTGTCATCCCTACAGATCTTAACTCCAGCTTTGATCATTTCTGCAGGTATCTGAGGTCTGTTGCTCTTGAAACAGTGCGAAAGGAGAACTGCTGCAAGGAGAAAATGTACACTTGCACTTCTCCTCCAGAAAAAATTGAAAGGTTAACGTACTGTTTGCAGTGTCAGAGAGGTATAATGTGTGCACACACTCTTCTCCTGGTACTCTGGGAGTTAAAAATCACCTTTTTTAATGCTTGTGAGGTTGCCACACCAGTTTTTAGACCCGTGCAATGTGATTCAGTTATTACCTGTTCTTTATGGTCTGCTGAAAATTAGTGTTTATTTTTAAAGTGCCTTTTTCCAGATTAAGTAGAGCATTAATTAGTCAGTGTGAGGAACAGAGTGCATTATTCTACCGCAGCTTTCCATCATGTCAAAAACTCATTACCAGATGTAGAGATCATAAACAAACACACATGGCTGCTGCATGTAAATCTTCTGCAGGATAAATTACTGCTGATCTCTTCTGATTAGATCGCTTTGTCTTCCAGCTCATTAATACACTTTCAACCATGGAGAATATTTAGGTGCTAATAACTCACAAAAGAGTATACAGGAGAGCATTAACTTCCCATATGTGTTAAACATTTCGGTCTGGATGTTTTGCTCGTGGTCTAGGCTGCTCTTTTTTTTTTTTATCTTGAAAGAGCAGTTAACGTAGTCAAAATGTTCCTTCTAAACTGGTATTGGCTTCTGCAGGGTCTATAGTGGGATACACAAGTAGTCTTCCCAAAGCCACGCAAAGATGGTACTACAGAAATGAATGTGAAATTTTTAGGCCAATGTCTTTGCTGGCACAAACCCCAGGGGAGTTGGCCCGAGGACCTATAAACCTAATGAAAGCTGGGAATTGCTAATTTAGGGCCCAATCCTGCCTGTTACCCAGGAGTTAGATCCCACTACAGTAATTCCCATGGCTGTCCCTGGGACTAGTCCCTGCTGTGCCAGGCACCCCAGCGGCTGCTGTCACCCTCTGCTACCTGGGGGCAGAACAGGGGCCAGCGGAGCACAGGCACAGAGAGCAGCTCCGGGGAAGGGGGTGTCCCGGAGCTGCTGGAGATGGGCACCTCAGGCTTGCGCACGCCAGCCCCGCATCCCCGCCACATTCCTGTCTGCCGGTCCCAAGTATGTATGAACGCTTGTTCAGCTTTGGGTCAGGCTGCTTCTGCTCCTCAGCACACAGCTCGATACGAGGAGAAGAGACATTAGAGGCTATACCCGGTGCTTAAATAATAAATGGTTGTGGTGGACAGCAGCAACCTCAGAGTCACTGTGGATTATTGCAGGTCTTGTTATTTCCAGTAGGCAGGTGATACATTTTTAAATAAGGATGAGTGCCTGTATAAAGACAACACACATGCAGGGACATTGCTATACAGGATCTAACAAACTGGAGTCTGTCCCAAGGAGCTAATAATGGTCCATGAGGTTTAGGACACCCGTGCTGGGTGTCAGCAGAGCTTGCCAGGTGGTGAAAAATGACCAAGGCCAAGACCTGTAATCCTACGTTCAGTCCCTTAGAAAATGGACAGTCAAATGGCTGACTCCTGTTTGGAGCAACTTTTGCCTAACCCTGCCAAGGTCCCCGGTGTGTAATGTCTCCCATGCTCTGGTGGAAGAGCCCGTATTTCTTACCCCTCTCCCAGAGTCCTCCTGCCCAGCAGCCTTAGCAAAATTATCCAGCAGGGATGAGTAGCCTTGTACCAGACCTTCACGTTTCTTCCTATTTTCCTTTTACTGGAAACATCAATATTTAAAAAATAGGTAGAAATACTTGGTGACCAACTGTTTTATTGCCTGCTCTCTGCTTGCATTGTGGCTCTCAGTGGCAGCCCCTGGCTTTCTGCGTCGGGTATTTAACAAGCTTAGATGTGAAATGCAGACGGTTTACACCTTGGGAACGGAAGAATCGGGTGACTGTGAGAATGAAGGACGGCAGTTTGTAGAAGATCTTTATGTTAAATACACACCACCAGGAGTTTGGGAAGCCAGGACACTGCTCCTTCTGCGAGGTGCTCCGCACATAATAACCTACCTGTAACTAGTTTAACTATTTAACGCTAATGCCATGTTTAAGATGTAAAGCACCAAAGAAATGTGACACACTGGTATTGGTCACAACTCCTTTCTGTTACCAGCGCACGTGTTTTAGCATTCATGTATTAATTGATTGAATCTTGCATTAGGAACTGTCTCTAGTGCTAACAGCGGGTATTACTGAGCCCAAGGTTTTGCAGAACCACTAAGTTCCATCACCTTAAAGTCGAAAAAGGTCTTGTTTGTTGATTGAACATGTTCTGTGCATTGATTTATAGCTTCCATTTAGCTTCCAGTTATTAAAAGCAGATAAGTGTTTTGGAACATATTTAAGCACGTGCTTTACTTCAGTCGTGTTTACTGACGTCAGGGGAACCCAGAGCAGATGCCTGTGTGCTTTCAGGGATGCTTTCTTGAAACGAGCAGAGAGGAAAAGAGAGAAGTCGCTCCTTCCCTTTTTGGCTCTCCTCTTTTCATGTGTGAGTAACATATTGTGTGTCTGGTTTTGTTTAAATTCAAGGATGGCAAACAACCACATTCTGTGAAAACTTCCTAGTTCTTCCCATCCTTCTTTATGGTTTGTTTTTTCCTTCTCGTTATTGATAATTTGGTAACCTGCAGAGACAAAGTGATGTGAAACTTGGAGGTCTTCACAGAGGAGTCTATTCTAGTAGTGTTTGTATAAAGCCCTGTGGTCCCACTAAAGCCCCCTAGTTCCTTTGCTTGGTTTGCTTTTTTAAACACAGCCTTAGCATGGGCTAATGCTTCATTTGCAGGGGGTCTGTCGGGAGAGGGGGAGCAGGGCGGTGGATAGGAGAAGCTCCCAGCTCACGACAGTTGATTGAATTGCTGCTTTGTATTAAAATAGTGTTCCTGAAGCCTGTTCTAATCTTTTATAGCTCTCATGAAACACATGGATGCTTGTTGGTAAACTGCAAGTCTGTGAACCCAGTAAACCCGTTGGTTCTTCTGAATCGAATTATGTTTAATGTTCAGATGAATTTGTATCCTGAGATTTAAATGGCAGTAGCGTTCGTTACCTACTTGAAATCTACAATAGCTCTACAAAATAAGAGTATATACAAAATAAGAGTGTATATACAGGCTCTACTTTTTAAAAGGGAAGGAAATCAATAGTATTTTTGTTTGGGGATTTACTTTTTGTTTTTAAACAGTGAAGCATTTCCTGACATGTTTGCAACAGCTAGGCAGGATGTTTGTTGAATTTGCGTTTATATGTAACTGGTACGTGGCTATCCCTGCTTTGCCAGCCACTCAACGTTGTGACAGACCAAACAACTGCTAAAAGACAGTGCTGAAAATAATTTTGCTGGTTTCTTGGGAAAGTGTAAAGACTGGACTCTTCCGCCGTAGAAGTTTAAGGGCCATTTGCATCGCATCTAAAATACTCTGTGCCATTTAATTGAGGAGAAGAAGACTTTGTAAATAGCCGAGAGTGTGCATAGTTGTAGCGTTAACAGCTGAATGTCACATCTTTTTATCTCCGTCAAAGCCTGGGTTATGCAGATGGGGTTATGCTGACCCTAATTATGAAGTCCGGTGCTGATCTCAGATTTCAAACCTGCTCTTCTGTGTACAAAAATCTCAGCGTAAGCTCTTGTTGAAGTCATGTAAACTTGATCAGGATCTTCTTTTAATAGAGAAATCATATTATGGGAACATCTGTTCCCAATAGTTTTAAGAAATGCCTTGTGGCAATTAAAGCAATCGCTTCCTTAGAAAGTAATACCAGGTATATATCTAGCGCATTTTTACTGTTTTTTCCCCCTTCTAGATATATACTGTGTTAAAGAGGAGGATCAGCAGTCCATCAAGAGTACATAAATTAAGAAGTCCCTCAGTGGCTGACTTAGTAACCTAAGTAGTATGTATTAGCTAAAGGAGAACTGGAACGTAGCGTGTATGCTTGCTGCATAACTGACTTGCCATAAGGTTGTCAGGCACTACTTATTTATAAATCTTGTGAACTGGAAAAAAAAAAAAAACAAACCCAATCCGATAAGATTACCATGGCATGACAAATGCCAGCTATAAATAGATTTTTGACTTCCTAGTCATCTCTTCCTTCTCCTGCCCTTCGTACTCCGCTCCAGTGCAACAGACTGCCGGGGCTGTGCAGCTCTCCCAGGTGAAGGTCAGCTCTTGATATATTTTTGATCATCATGTAAAGTTCTCCTGTTAGTATGTGGTCCCCATTTTAACCTCTTTGCAGATTCCCCCGATTATCCCAAATCACTTTCATATGGAGCTGAGGTTAAGCTTTATTTCTCTTGGCTTGTCCCTTCTGTAGCAGACACTTCCTCTTCACTTTGAAAGGACAAAGCGATGTTCAGCTGCCTGGGCCTGCGCCCAGCATTTGATTTATACATTATTTAATTTCCTTTAGAAAATTGGAAGCAGAACTTTAGGAGTGGAAGTCAGTCCTTTTCATTTGTTTAAGGATCTTTTAGGGCTAATATAATCATCGATAGTAGATGTCAGCATGATTAGGGTGACTTAAGGTAAAGCAAAGAAAATTGAATACCAGAGAAATTCTTTCATAATGGAGAGGGTGCCAAGATTTATAGCTGTGCACAACATCTGTGGGTTATGAATTGTAGCATTAAAAAATGAAAATGGAAAAACCATCGGGTTTTTGAGTGACGTGTTGAAGACACCTGCCTCCCCTTACTGCGCAGCAGGCTGGGGCAAGAACGGTTTGCACCCTTCGCGTTACGTTTGCAATCGTTTCTTGGACTGCAGAGCGCTCTGGAACTTAATTCAACCGACTAACTAATTCTGCAGAAATTCTTCAGTTAGTCCAGAGGTTTTCATTCGGGCTGACTCTGCATTCACTTCTGCAATTAGGTCTGCACATGCCGTGAAGTGACTGCCAAGACAATTTGAAAATTTCTCATGCAGTAGAGTCAGGAAATTAAAAATTAACTCTGGAAAGGACATCATATAATATTTGGCAGCACGGTTTGAATACTGTGTCCACTGAGGGGTGGAAGGTCCTCTTCTTACCAAAAAAAAAAAAAAAGTATGAATGTTGAAATATTTCTTCTGTGGGATTTTGAATGATCCACAGCTGAGGGAAATACCGGAAGGGGAGAGGCCTGTGGCATACATGTGCTTATGGATACAATATGACTTTCTTGTGGCCTTTAATTTAGCAAAATAGCATTTAATGACGTAGAGTGAGAGTCCCACATTGTTTCAGGGCTCTGTGGTGCTACGGCTGCTGTTCCCAATGTGGTTTTCCGGGTGGAATAAAGGACTTCAGCGCTGGAGTGTGGCTGTGATGCTGCGCCCATTACCAAGTCTCTCAATGTTACAGGATTTGGTTTGTAAGTCATTACCACACTTGGTAAGTAGGAGATGCACGTTAAAGCATGAGCAAGGCTTTCTGAATTACAGCTGTGCTGTACAACCCGCGCTCTCTGATGCAGCCTGTGAACACACAGGAGAGGCACCTCCTATGTACCCTTTTGGCTAAAAGAAGTGCTTTCACAAATTCGGGCTAAGATAAGTAACAGTCACGTGGCGTCGCACAAATGAAAGGAAGGAATGAAATCCAGCTTCCTCATAGCATTTCATGCATTTAAAACTTGCTCGTACCACGCAAAGCAAACGACTGATATCACAAAGTCTCCCAGATACCATGAAAAGTATTAAATTTGATATCAAGTAGGAAATGTTAAGAACATTTCCCGATCTTTACAGTACTGAATAATTACAAAGCGGAGAGGAAATAGCATTTGTTTTTTGGTTCAGTGTGGAAACCAGTGCTTCTGTGGTAGCATCCTGTACATGCTGTCTTCAGTCTTTTACTGTGTTTGGAGAGGGGCTAAAACACTTGCTGTCCCAGTCCTAGGGTCTGTGCATCTAACATAAAACAAGTAAATATAATACACTGGGAAGTGGAAAGCTTATGCTTTCTCATGCACGTTGGTGATTCCTGAGCAGATCTGATGAACTCATCTCTTGACAAGAGGCTGGGGACGATACCAGTTGTAGAAATCTACGCTAGGGAGACAGAGCAGCATGAGCTAAAGACAGTGTCAGCATTACCTGCTAATTAAGGTGTCCTTCATTTTCTCCCTCTTCCAGTCACGGCCACTTGGCATGTGCTGTTGGATGCTGTCATCCTCAGCATCCTCCTCTACACTTCCGTGCCATGCAACATGGGCTGCTAGGTGGTTTCTGTGCCTGCTAGATAGGCTAGAATGGCACCAAGGAGAGCAGTTGTGCTTTGTTGTGTGTGTATGTAACTTGGCTGCACAAGCCAGCGTAGTAAAATATTTATGGAAATTCATGAGAAGCCATATGTGTGCTGCAGGCTCTGTCAAGAGGAGCGCATCCACAGCCCTGCAGGTAAGAGGAGCAGATGGTCTTTCCCTGTGTATTCACCCAGCTTCCCCCAAAGAAAACTGCTAGAAATTTTGAAGATCCAGGCTTGCGTATCTCTTGTGCAGAGGTTTGCGGTATGGGCTAAGCCTGCTTTTTGTTCTTACTCTTCAGGCTATAGATTTGAGGGCTGGCTAGGATCTGAACAACCCACAGTACCGGGTTTTTTTTTCCTCATTTTCTCCTTCTTCCTTTCTGCCAAAAGCCCTCCGGGGTCCTATCTGTTTTTCCTATTGCTCTCCATAATAGTTGTTCCCTTCATCTTTCTTTCCTCCGTCCTCTCTGTAGCTGTTTGGACAAAGAGAGCTGATACAATTCCTTTCTCTAGTGGTGGAAACTGGGGGGAGTAGAATCTTTTCTCTGGCAGAGTTTGCACTCTGCTAGGTGAACCAGCCACGTAGCAAGAGGCACACTCCTACGGGAAACCTTACGGTAACTTCAATTTGTAATTGGCACCTTGGGAGTACTTCAGCTGTACAGGCCAGTCCTATTGCTGGCTGCACTGATGTTTCTTAAGGGCTTTTGAGGGTTTTTTTTTTTAGCTGTGGTCCTTAGTTCTGTTATAGTCGACCTTTCTCAGCTCGCTCTTGTGGCATCCTCTGCTGCGCTACAGCTATAGCAGCTCCTTCAGGTGTCGTTCCCTCCTCCCTTGATCTCAGCCCCTCCTGTGGTGTGAGATGCTATCCTGGCAAATTTCCTGGAGCCAGGAAAGGTGGGAGACACCTGGCATTATCTCAGTGTCTGTGAAAACAGTAATACCATATGCAACGGTGTCTACAGACAGCCTTCCTCAAACGTTAAGCACCTACCTAAGGGGTGTGATGGCTCTCACCTCCCTCTGTCGCTGCTGGGAAAAGGTAGGTGCCTCTCTGCAGGGCTTGGGTGGCCTGAGGGGCCTCCTGGGGGCTTGCAAGTTTGTGCCTCCTCTGCAGAGGGCCCAGAGCTACTCTGCTTTGATGCAAGCACCAAAGGCAAGGGCTCGAAGTGGGGAACGTTGAATGTAGAGCACCGTGGCCAAGGACAGCAAATGTCACAGGGGGATCCTCATGGCTGAACACTATCGAGCATAAATTTCATTAGTGTCTGGCCTTAAATTGTTTGTGTATCATGGTAGCCTGCAACTTCTAAGAAGTTCAAATGCTGTTAACATGAAAAAGCAAGCTGCGTGCAACCTGGAGAAAAGGGAAGGAAGACTCCTCTGCTTCCTCCTTTGTGGATTTGCAAAAGCGTTGAGGATAAATTTTGAACTTAAAACATCTTTGTTAAGTGAAGAGAAATGCAAATGACCCATTTTCTAAGTCTTCGTAGCACTGGAAATTTGCATTTCATTGTCTTGCCTAGGCAAGGAAGGAGGGGGAAGAAACCCCAAGAGACCAAGGAGGTTTTCGCAATAACATGGCACAAACCAAGAAGGAGTTTACAAGTATGAAAAAGGAGAAATGGAGGAATTTGCTACATTAGATCTGTTATCCACAGACTAGCAGACCCAGTTATCCAGAACAGTGAATTGACTTTCAGACATGACACGTATTCAGTTTTCTCAGCTGCAGGAAGGCACTCAAATGAGAAGTTTTCATGTTAATGGTGCAAAAGCAAGTGCCTTCTTAATCTGGTCACTCATAACTTTTCACTGAAGGTGACAGCTCTGACTACGGGTTCTTACATTCTAACATTTTACCTTATGCTGCCTCGTTCTGTTCTTTGGTTCGTTCCCAGAGTGATGGGGGCCAACTATATGGGTGACAAGGTGCCCCATTTGTGAGGGAGCTGGGACTTTGGGATAGTGCCATGAATCCCCCACGGTACGCACTCGGTGATTCGCTGGACTGGGTAATTTTAGACCAGAAGCAGTGGGTCACATTTAGCTATGGACTATATTCAGCAGACACAACAGGGATACACCCGAGATGTATTGTTCAAAGCTTTTATTGAATCTAAAAGTGGTTAGCAGTTACGCTGTTATTGACAGTAGAATTGTATTGATTGTTTTATGACTGAATAACTCAAAATACTGCAGGTTTTTTTAAGCACACAAATCTTAAAACCAGTAGACCGAGGGGTGTCAAGTCAGAACACCCAGATCCTTATGGGAAACGTGAGGGCTGCCCACCTGAAAGGGCCACTCGCAAGGCCACCTGTACCAGTGAATGTCTCTATATACACCAGCCATATACTCTTCTTAATGAGATGCGTCTTGCATTGGCTTTTGAATTGGCAGATGAGTGAAAGAAGTTGCGCAAATGAAAGCATTTGTACGTAAGTTCAGTGCATCTCTACGCTTCGGCGTGCCTGAAACCCCTTTTCTGCTGCAGTCTTGTCCTCTCCCTGCCTTCAGAGCCTTCCTCCCTTGCCCGCTTTCCTACCTGCATCCTGGGCGAGCCAGTTCAGGGGGCTAAACCAGGAAAAACTACTCCCTTCTGTGTTGCTGGATTAGGTTTCTGCTGCTTCGCACTTGAACAGGCTCATCAAGGGGCCAGATCAAAAAGAGGTGCTGACCAGTGCGTCACTGGTTTAGACCGACTGTTGGGAAGCACAGGTCACACTGTCATGTCTGTCTTACTGCTATTTTATTGACTCTCTAGTCCATTAAAATACACCCCTTATGTAAATCCTTAACTCAAGGTAATTGTTGGTACACTACTTTTCTGGTTTCATATATTTATATCATTCATTGGTGTTTTTTTTCTTGCTATAATTACTTTTCTTACACAAGCAAAAACTTGAATTAAAACTTAGTTTAAGTTTTTTACCAGCCTTTTTGCTTCCTCCTTAAGGAGTAATAACCATACAGAGAGGCATCTAGCTGTGGCTAACAGCATCCCTTTCTTGGTCTGACTGTCCTCCCAGCCGTATGCTGCCCCTCTGGAATACAGGCATGCCGTAGCCCTCCTCCCTGGTTTTCTTGGGAAACGTGAGCAGCTAGGTACCATGGGAAGCTCCAAGAGGTAAACTTAGAAACAGTCCGAAATTCCTCTAGCATTCTGCTGAGGAAATAGATACTCCACAGGAGACATCTCGCACCTTCCAGGAACTGAGAACCCGATAAATGAAAAAGCAAGAGAGCTTCCATTAAGGACATTGTTCATCTTGCAGTCTGAAGGCCCTACGCAACAAATGTCTTTTTTTCACTCCCTGCCTCAACTCAGGATGTGTATGCATGTGTAAATAGCCATACAGAGATCCAGAAAGTATACATCTCTTTTAATATCATAGGATTTGTATGCTTTCTATCCAAACTGGTAGAAACGCTAAGGCTCCAGAAGATTTGCTAGACTTCCTGGCCCTTATTTTTAACTGAGTTTGTTTGCTTTTACTATATTGTATTATGGTATCTCATACGTGGGTAACTACAAATACAGTTGCTATTAACCTGCTATGCAACATCCAAATCAGACAATATTTGCCGTAGGTCCAAAGTCAGGATGAAAGGGAGAGTTTAAATAAACCCATGAAAAAAGACTTTTTTGCTTTCCTTTTTGCTGGGTGAATTCAAAAGTTTTAGGGCTCTAGCAATCTCTAAATGGTGATATAATGCAACAGAAATGCTGCTGGAGCTGAAAGGAGTTGAGAGACAGTTCTAGACTGGCCATGCTCTATTGATGAAAAAACTAAATATTTTTAGGGCAGGGAGGGCACTTCTCCCAATTCCTTTTGCAGAATCGCTTTTATTTGCTTTGTTTTGATCTGAGTCTAAGGCCTCTGCTAGTCTCCCAGGTTAAACTTGAGAAAGGAATTACTGGTTTGAGAAGCAAAGGCGTGAATTGTTTTTTTCTGTGCAAGAAATACGGAATACGCTGACTGTATTGCCCAACCTCATATCCGTCTGCCTCAAAATCTGAAAAGAAAGCAAGCAAACGCAACAGCCACTTAACACCTGCACTATGATAGGTTTCATAAGGTGCCAAATCTGGTTTGTATTTTTTTCCTTTGTTTTGCTTTTCTAGAGAGAAACTCGTGACAGCTACAGCTAATGATGTCCCCCAAGCCTTCTAGTTTTAAATTTTTAGTTGCATAATTCAATCTGTCTTGCTAGCGGCGTTCAGCAAAATAGCATTGGCTCTGTGTACAGATCCTGTGTAGTAACAGCATACTGTGAGTGAGAACGCAGTATCTTCTTAATTACTTTTAATTAAAATGAGTGCGTGCACACACACACACACACACACATATAGAAAGACTGTTTTTCTGGTGGCTTGGCTTCCTTTTCCTCATTGAAGGGAAGAAGTTAAACTTTCTCATTAAATGTTTATATAAAAATGAAATAATTCTGAGGTTAACCAGAAATGCAGCTTAATCTTGTATAGAAACATGTGTGTGATTTTTTTTTTTTTTAGTTGCACAAATATAGCTGAAACTTGAAGTTGGCAGAGAGTGCTGTTTAAAAATATTTAGTCCCAGCATGTAAAAACTCGTTTTGTTACAGAATTCCTTTGTGAAAGTTGTAGCTATGCCACGTCTCTGCCAAAGTGATGGGAGCCATATCGACGGAGTGCGTTTTGGAAAATAGCTGCATTTTGGGCTTGTAGTTACAAAAGTTAAATTGGAATTTACATGTTTTATATATTGCTTGGAAGGATACCACATCTAGTAATATTTTTTAAGAGAGTGGAAGGAAGAAAAAAGAAAGCTTGCAGATGGAGTCAAAGCTTCGCTCTGTTAGAACATGTCGGGATGAGCAGAGGTATGTGTGATGACACTTAGCGTGTACCACTGAAGGCTCCGGTTTATTCTCTTTAGCTGTCATCATGTGCTATAGTTATGATACATATGCTTAATTTTGGCTACATACCTCATCTTTCTCTTCTCTTCTCTGGGCGTGTTTAAGCTTTATAGAATAATGAGAGCTACTGATACATGTGATACTGTCTGCCGCCCAGGCACGACCCGTGCTCGGTTTTTGGTACTGTAAGAGCAATTAAACGCAGCGTTTTGTGGTCGCCGCTGTCTCGTTAATTGTTGCCATGATGCCGTTGTCCCACAGGGGCAAGCGGCCATCTGGCTGGCTGAGCCCCTGGCCGACGCGCCAGGCTCTGTGGTACCGGGTGACCGCAGCAGGTAGATGAGGTGAATCTGAAGCCTGGCCCTCCTGGCTGAAACGGGGAGGAGGGGACAGGAGGAGGACTTGGCCTCTGCTGCAGCCCCCTGAGGCAGCTGTGGCCACCATGGAAAGAGCCAAGTGGGAGCCATCGTCCTGGTCAGACCAGAGGTATTCAGGTGGCATGGCCACTTTGTGTCCCTGTGCAGCACCTCAGGTAAGCTGTGGACACCTGCACGCGTGGTCTCATGCGCATCAATCTGCAAAGTTGCACAAATAAGCAAGCGGTAGATTAAACAGTGAAGATTTGGGCCACTCTGTTCTGAACTAAGGTCGCTTACAGACATCATTAAAGGAGGTGGTTTTGTTCAGTCACATTTCCTTAACAGCTCCTCGTAAAAGCAGTGAGGAGTAGCAGAGATTGTTTGCTCAGCCTGTTGGATCAGAGACACGAGATACACGTAATACCTGTCCTTTTATTTAAGAATTGCAAAGGTGCTGCTTCACCACTACAGACCTGTTTTAAAGCAGACTCTGCAATGTCTGCTCATATCGGACGTCTCTTTAATGAATGAGGAAGGAAGAAAGACGACTTTTTGTAAGAAAAGAATATTTAATTATAGGCTATCGTTGCAGAGGATCGCTGCAATACGAATAGGAACTCACCTGTTCCAAGGCAGTGTTTGTGAATACAGAACCATATAGATGTAGGCTCTTTAACTTGAGGAAAAAATTTTAAAACATAGTTGCTTAGAGATCAAAGAAGCCTCTGTCTCACCGGGGCACTTGTGTGGCCTGTGAGTGCCTTGCACACTTCAGTTAGGAAAGTTTTATCGAGCGGCAATCATATATTAAGTAAATTCTCTCCCAAGCTCCAGCGGTAGGTACGGTACCTGAATGGTTACTGTATGAAAAGTATTATGCTGATATACTTCATAATTTTCTGGTTAGAATAGATGATTTTCCATTTGGAAAATGCCCAAACATATTCATCCCATTTAAATCTATGATCATAGAATTGAGCAGGATGGAGAGATGCACATACAGGGGTGATTCTTGTTCTTTCAAAGATTAGATCAAAATTTATCACGGGGTGATCAATTATTTCATAGTACTGGAAACTTTTTCTCCTAAACAGAACAAGATTTATAGCGGTCTGCAAGAATTGCTCTTCTCAGAGAAGAGAAAAAAGGCATGTCATCTTGTATTTTCCTGTTTTATCTGTTTTATACATGAAACAGGAAAGTTGAAACACGAGAGAAGTACTAAATTTAAGCCTTTTTGAAACACATCAAAAACTCCACCTCTCACCAGTTAAGACCCTCTCAGTTTAACCCATTTTAAAGAAAAAAATGGGGTTTATGAGATCTTACAATTGTATTTTTATCTTTAAAAGGAGTATGTTGTACAAAAGCATTACCCGGGGCACGTCTCCCTAGCCCAGCCAGCATCGTGCTGCGGTTCAGAGCGACCCATTGAGCTCGTTCCAGGCCACCGCCACGAGCATCAGAAGCGGTGCGGGGATGCTAAAACAGGGTACGCGAGCACAAGATGTCATGAGGCGATCCAGCAGCAATCTGCTACTGGAGGAAGAGGCGCTTGCCGTCCTCTCCACCCCTCCCATGCCGACTGGTGCTTGTCGAATCCCCCTGTGAGCCCATCTCAATACCCCAGCAGCAAGCTGAGGCTTTTTTTTTTTTTTTTTCCCTCTTTCTTTCTTTCTTTTTTTCTGGATTAGTTTTTCTGATGGTCTGGTGCCTTGAATCCTG
>NW_009260196.1:1870623-1874921 GCF_000687185.1 Egretta garzetta | reverse complement strand
GTGAGCCCATCCCAATACCCCCGCAGCAAGGTGAGGCTTTTTTTTTTTTTTTTTCCCTCTTTCTTTCTTTCTTTTTTTCTGGATTAGTTTTTCTGATGGTCTGGTGCATTGAATCAGTTAATGAAAGGGCCAGCTTAGCGCCAGAGCCAGCTCAAGAGACGGGTGGGAGCCGGCAGCGGGTGGTGCCGGCACAAAGGAGAAGGGGGGAAGAGAGGCGGCGGCGTCCCACACTTGGAGCAGGAGTGACATGCTGGGGGTGGCAAAAACCTCGGGGTATTCACCTCTCTGAGGTATTTGCCTTCTCTGCCCAGCACTGCACTGAGCCTTCTACAAATCCCTTGCGGAAAGTTGGGTGCTGCTGGAGTTGCACTGAATTGGGTTATTTATGTTGGGTTTTGGGAAACAGTCAGCAGCCTTTCCCTGCTGCTCCCTTTTAGCTGCTCTGCCTGCGGTGCATCTTCTCCTGGTTTGTTTTCTCTTCTCGTTTTGGAACAGCATCCATGCCCACCTCTTTCCCCAAGCAGGTGACAGCCCTGGGTCCTGAGAGCTTTCCGACTTCCCTGGTTCTGTGGGGATAAGGCTATCGCTCTCCGTAGAGCAGCTTCTGGCGCAGGGGTAAGAGGAGGTGCCTGACCCGGGTAGGGAAGCAGATGTCCTGACCTAGGAGTTATTCGTGCCTTTTCAAAATGCCGTGTATGAACCTCTTCTCTCTCCTTAACAGAGCGGGAAAGCAAACCCCCCCAGCCCTATAGGCAGCCCTCCTTTGCCGCTGCCTCGCAGGGGCGCACCGCCTCGCAGGTAGTTTTCATCCAGGAAGCGCCACAATTTGCCCTATTCACAAACCACAGGGTACTATTCTGTTTCCAGGCTCCTAATCCCTCTTACACACAATCCCTTACAACTTTAACTGGCGGGGTGGAGGAGCAAGTTAAAAAGGAAGGAAAAAGGAAAACGAAACACAATGTCCAGCCAGGCAGTGGCTGCCAGTTACCCCGCGCACAATCGACCCCAGCTGCAGCCCAATTAAACCCGACATTCACAGGTGTTCCCAACAGACTCCGCACTAACAAAACCACTTTCTTGAAAATACCTAAGGCTTTTAACACAGAAGCTCATTTCTTTTTTTTTTTTCCTTTTTTCTTTTTTCTTTTTTTTTTTTTTTTAAAGATTCTTTAAAGCTATTTAGAGCACTTTAAATACAAAGAAGCTGAAAAGGACTTTCAGTCTGCTGGAAAGAGTTGGTGCTTAATGCCAGACTGGGGGAGAATCGGCCAAGCTGAATCAGCCAGTGTAACCATTGGTTTCGGGAGAAAGATGGGTTATGCTGAATGCTGTTTATTCAGGGAACAGTAACTGGCACTGGGCATTTTATTGTTGCCGGGAGTGAAATGGGGAGGGAGGGAACGGCTAGGTGTAAATCCATTTCTTTTTGGGACTCATGGTTGTTTGCACCATAGTTGTGAGCTTGTGTGTGGCTTTGCTTATGACTGATCAGCGTGTGTCTGTCAGATAGCAAATTTTAGTTCTCCTTTTCTCCCAGGATAAGGTTGCCTTTCTGCCCTTGAAGTAGGATTGTAAATTAGTTGTTTATTTTCTGATCTTAAAGTACTCATTCAGATGATAAATCAGTCCTTTAAAAATATGATAAACTGTATTTAATGCATGAATTCAAAACTATTTCCGTGCTAGGAGAAGATTGCAGGCAGCAGACTAATGCATAGGTCAGTAATTTGCTCTCGTTCCACTGAAAATGGAACTTGCATTTATAATGATATTAATAATCAAACTAGGGTATATTCCGGTACTCGTAGATTCAATAGTATTCAGCCACACCTGGCTGGCTCTTCATCTCTGCAATAACACCCCACACTTGAGTAGTTATTGCTTAATTACCTGCTGCCTGGGCTGTTGCTGTTTAATCACTGTTGTTTCTGACAATCACTTAACATCTTCATTACTGCTTTAGCAGCCACTGCTGAAAGCCACTCTATATTCGGATGCACTCAAGAATATCTATTTTGTCCTTAATACATTGAGCTGCAATTTGGCCTTTGGAACAGGACTAGGATATTATTCCTATTCTTTACAATACATGGAGATCCAAAAGACTACATTTTTCTTTTTTGGTTGGTATTTTTTATACTGGAAAGGTAAAAATGGTGCTCCCTTGGATTTGTGTTTGAAAATAATTAATAATTGTCTTAAAGCTGGCAGATAGGTAGTGTTGCTTCACAGTATTCATTTATAGAGGCAGGCAGAGGCTATTCATGCTGATAAATGCAGTGGAGGGAAAAGCAAATCACCCAGGCTTCAAATTCACAAGTATACGACCCAAATTAGATATCATCACTCAGGAAAAGATACTGCAGGCAGCGTGGATAACTTTCTGCAAAAAATCATCTCAATGCTAATTTGATGGCAAATACAATAGTAGGAAAGGAAGTGTGAGCAACCCAGAAACACTGCTGTGCCGTGGTGCAGCCTTCCGTCCCCTGTACGGCCTCAGCCGCTCAACAGCAAGAGGATCGAGCAGAACTAGCGAGGGCGACACGGCGGATGGGCTGAAGGATGGACCAGTTGCACAGCAGCAGGGATTGAATCACTGAGGACTCTTCAGCTTGCAAAGACTTGACTGAGAGGGGATGAGATAAAACTCTGTAAAATCATCTGCGATATGGGAAGGTGAATGGGGAACAGCAGATGAATCACTGTTCTCATAACACAGGAACTAGGAGGCACTTGTTGAAATTACCAGGTTTAAGACAAACAAAAGGGCTTTTTTATATAATGCATGATTAGACCATGATGCTTGTTACAGGATGATGTTGTGGAGGCCAAAAGGAGAAGCGATTTCAGAAACTAATTGGACAAATTCATTGAGGATAGGTCTGTTGCAAGGTTTTAAAACTCGTGACCTGGATGCAGCCCCTGGGTGGCAGCCCTTTTAGGGGGCCGCTAAGCCTGGGAAGGATCCGCGCCTTGCCTGAAAGCCGCTGGTTTTCTTCCTTTGTTGCCAATGAGCCTCTTCTGCTACCTTCCCTCTTTGCCTCACTTGACCCAATCTATGGGTTTGGTTTTTTATGTAGGCAGAAATGACATTTAAAAACCCTTCAGTGGCTTGGTCTAGTAAGAAATGTCCTAATGTGACTGTGACAAGAAATATCTATGAAAAACCAACAGACCTTAGGCCAAGAACACAGCAGATTTCACCAGATTAATTCACTCTCATTTCACTGGGGCTTTATTACTACTTGTGTTTGCTTTCCACGAGTGATTTAGCTTTACTAGCTAGTGAGAATGCTTGTGAGGACTTTTTTTTTTTTTTTTTTAAGTTTGCATACTTGAACGTAGAAAAATAATCAAACTTGCCTTGTCGAATCTCTTACCTCAGAAACCTGATACTCTGGGTTAGCCAAGGAATGGAAACAACGCCATGTGACTTCTGCAACCAGACGCGTCGGCCCAAATTTTAAACACTCTGCCATAATGCCTGCTGTTTATTACTCAATAATATATAAAAGATTTAGTCCACAAAAATTCTGAGTGCAGCCAGGAAAAAAGAGAATGATAATTCATGCCCTAAAATTCTTTCCTCTTCCCGTAAAAGCAGCAAAAATGCTCCTGGGAAACCAACAATAAATATAAGTTTTCTGGTGCTTCCTCATGTCTATTAATTTTAAGTTATCACAGAACTTATGGTTTGGTCTTTAAGAATAAAATTAAAACAAACAAAAAAATCCTTTGGAGGTTAATTATCATCACTGTTACGGATACTCTTGGCAAGGCACGGAGAAAACATAAAAGCATCAGCAGAAATACCAGCTTCTGGGCAAATTCCTCCTAAGTGTACCAATGTACAAATGAAACAAGAAGAAATAAGACTGGCAGTGGTGCTCCTTCTTTTTGGGATCTGCCAACCGGGCAGTCTTTCCCTCAGCTTCTCCTTCAGTAAAACATATCAGCTCCTAACAAGTGAGTGCCTTGTGCTGCAGTGATGCCCTGCTTCAGATGTTTGATGCTGTGGATCGGCGATGGTCTCTGCGCAGAACAGAACGGTCAAAACCTGCTGTACTGTGTTTTGAGGTTGTTTTTTTTAATAACGCCTGTGAAAACCCCCAGAAGGTCTCTTCATTTTGTGGAAAACTTGCCCTTGCTGCAGTATTTATCAAGGGGAAATGGACCCCTCCTTCAAAGACCAACAGAGGTTTAGAGTCCAGGATGCTTGGGATCTGTTTTTCCATCAACAGTCCTCTCCCTTTTGAAATATTCCTGGGTTTGGTGTTAGGCGAGGTGGGGTT
>NW_009260196.1:1858124-1870596 GCF_000687185.1 Egretta garzetta | reverse complement strand
AAGTTTGATCTGGTTTGGGTTTTTTTCTCTTTTTCTTGAAGTAGCTTTGTGTTTGTGTTAGAGATGGGGAAATAGTCACGGTGTCTACTTAGAGAAAAACCCAAACGGGAAGACCAAGATCCCCGCATTACTTTCTTGATGTTGTATTAGTTATCTCCGCAAGAAGTTGGTGCGCTAAATCTCAGCTACGCTTCCCCGCTTCACTGTCTCTGAAGTCCTGAAAAGCATTAAAATGCATAACAGCAGTGTTTAGCTTCACTGCTCATTAGAGCAGCACAGAACTAATAGTAATATTGTTGTAACTTGACAAAGCCATCTAAATCCATGCGTGTTTTCTTGTGAAAGCTTCCTAAACATGCTGCTAAATCCTCTAAAAAGCTACTAAACGGCTTTGGCAACCATTAGCACAGCATAAGCGGGGGAACTCTTTTCAGTAAGTGAACAAACAGAGAAAATATGCTGAATAGCTGGACAAATGTGTTTCAGCTGGCTCTTTCATTTATAGATATAAGGGAGCAGTCAATATCAATCACTGTTTTCCCTGTTGCACTGGAAATCACAATATCTCTTTTCATTCCGCAAGCTCTTTTCACCACAGTAATGTGTCTTTAGAGTGACACTGGCATCAGCCTGTTTCCGCTGTCTGAAGTCCAGAGAGCTTAAAAACACATTGCAGGGTATGAGACCTTAACCCTCCTCCCCTTCCACACACCCCTCTCCTTCCAGCCTTCCTTTCTGAATTAATTGTTTTTACTTCTTTCCCAGCGTAAAGCTGAAAAAGAAAAGTGCCCGCAGAGCCTGGGAATATCTGCTCTTGCACTTTGGGGACAGAAAAATGTGTCGCTGGTTGTTGGGGTTTTAATTTACCAGGTGTTGCGGGGGGTTTAACACAAGGTAATATGATTATTGAGTTAATTTGCAGCCGACTGTAATATGAAATGTAATGTTACTGTGGTTTGAATTTCAAGCTATATCCTGTTTCTTGGATGCCCTAAACACCCGCAACCTCATTTATTCAAAAAAAAAAAAAAAAAATTTAAGAAACTGTCCTTGTGAGTATCTGGCATTTGGAGTATGTTGATATTCTTACGTTCACTTTCTTCCTTTCAAGCAATATATTTTTTAATAATAATGCTATGGGGTTTTGTTTTGTTTCTTTGCAGATAACAGCAGTCTGTAGAGAAGCAGCCCTTCTAGCTCTTCAGGAAGACATACATGCCAAATCGATCGTGGGACGGCACTTTCGGTACGCGCTGACTGTCGTGACCCCAAGGATTCCTGATTCATTAATCCGGTTTTATGCAGATTATCAGCAGCAAAGTGGACTGCACGCGCTTTGAAAGGCAAATTAATACGTACCCCCATTCACGGCGTGAATAGCAAATTTCCTTCGTAAGTTGTCAAAAGCTAAAGAATTTTGTGTTGTAAGTGAGTGGGGTGTCCAAAGTTAACTGAAGTGCAGAATCGTCGTAATAAATGCCTGTGTGGAAGTTCTGAGTGTGACGGATTATCGTCCAAAACTTGATATTTTACAATTGCAGTGGTATAATCTGGGTTTTAGAGGTAGTAACATTGCTGGTTTAAGTCAGTTTATCTGACGGTATATCCCTGTGTCAAAACATAATTATCAAATTCTGGATGTTTGGTGGATTCTTGGCCCTAAAGAGAACAGCAGCAAGTGTCATTGCTGTCTTCATTTGTTCCTGCCTCATCCGAGGACCATCCCAGTGAGGCTCAGACCCTGGGGAGCGGCCTCACTGCAAAAATGCTGAAAATTATTCTGAATCTTTTGATTTATGATCTCCAGAAAAGCTGCCAAACAGGCTTGCCGAACACAGAGCTTTCCGAGATAAAGCTAAGGTATCCTGACTGATTACAGTGAAACATTTCTCTTTGGTCTTAAACAACTCCTTTTTACACATACTGGGAAGCAGGCACCTTCAAAATTGGACATCCCTTAGCTACCTGTACATTTCAGAATAGTCAACTGCATCTAATTCTTGGCTAACCTGAAACCACTGCCAGGCGTCGGCAGAAGATTTTTTTGTTGTTGTTGTTTGTTTGTTTGTTTCCATCAAAATAAATAGGAATGTTGAGTGCTAATTTAAAGCTGGCCACTTAAAATCCTAATGAATCCTAATTAACGAATAAGCAAACCTCCTTGCAAATACTGTTATAAATGACCACAAAATAGTTCAGGGACAGATAAGATCTTTTCAGCGTATTTCTTTGTTCTATCATCTGTTGAAACACTGACAGGTCCTTATGGGCTCTCTGCTCTTGCACTCAGTACGAAATGGAAGTAAGCAAACTCATTTTCAGCATTTTGCCCCACAATAGAAAGATTGAGCTTTTCTATTCCAGACATGAGAAATAGAGGAGAAAGGTAAAGCAAAGCCAACGCAAACTTTAACAACAATTTTTTAACAAGGTGACAAAAACCTGAATTTCAGTATGCACTTCTGTGTTTTCCTGGTCTTTTGGAGGTGAGTAGGAGAATTTACCAGTTAAAATTTTAGCCACATCCTGCTTTTACTTGTTGGAGTAAACAAGAAATATCATTTCAGGCTTTGTCACATGTAAGGTTATTTTGCGGGTTTGTTTTCCTGGTGGTCCTGCAGGCTTTTCTGTCTTGCAGCCATTACATATGTATTCATGGGAGAGCTATAAATATTTAGAAATCTATAGCTGTGAGAAATCTGTATGTATCTAAGTCATCTTTCTACCATATTTGCTTTTATTATCAATATGAAATTTAAAAAGTCATCTCTTGGCCTTGATGATGGTTTTTCTCTTTTCACTTAGCTTCACTCTGTACACAATTTGTAGCTTTTAAACAGAAATCTACTATTTTTAAATCACAACTTTTCTATTTTATTCTAACCCCTTGTTGCTATAATTAGCATTTAATTTTACTATCACTTGAAAAGGATTAGAGGATGAGGAAAAGCAGGTTACTTACTTTGTCTGACGTATGTGCAGGTTTTTCCTTTTTTTTCATTGTTTGACTCTTTAATAGTACAACAGGCAGAGGGAATTAAGAAAATTATAAACTGGAAAAGTTGCCTTGGGGATCAAGACTGCATTTGAAACTACTTAATCCTTCTTTTCTAAACTCTATATACTCCAGCTTGAAGGTCAGGATGCAAACCATTTATCGTAACCATTACATTTTTGACATTTCCAAAAAAGAAATGCCATACCATTATCCGCTGGCACTGTCCTCCAGCCTGTGTTCCTGAAGGGAGGAAAGAGACACTGTAGTTTTTACTGCCAATAACAAATCCTGTTTGTAATTTTGTGTCCTAAAACTAACGCTACGTGGTGCTCCAGATGAGTAGTAAGATCGTCGTTTCTTGGGAAGTGCTCAGATCCCTTGGGAACATGCACCAAGGCGTGAATCTGAACTGGGAAACTAAGGGAGAGGCAGATGGGAGCTGGCTGCCCTTTCCGTACGTGGACTCCTGTTGCCGTCAGAGGGAATTTTGCACAATGAATTTTAGGACATTAGGAGAGAATGCTGGCCCATGACTGCTGTTTGTGCCTTCAGAAAAAAACCCCATCCCTGCAAATATTTATCTTCTCACCCGCATGGCACCACATTTATCCACGTGGTACCAAATCTCTTGATCCATACCTACATGCCTGAAGTGATTTTAAATGTAGGAAGCTCCCCTTTTTATCATTGGGTTTGTGGAACTTGATTTTTTTAAAAAGTAAGGTACTCTGAAGGCAATTAAGTTATGGCAAAGTTCTGAAGTCTGTAGAAGGTTTACGTTGTTCCCAAATATTCTGTTTGGGAAACTTGGCTAGTCTGATGCTACTCAAAATCTTACTCCACCCCAAGCCACAGATAAATTGAGATTTAAAGAAAAGCATGATGATTCCCCTTCTGGTTCCTAATGACAGATCGCTGTCATCATGGAGTAGCAACTTGAAACCTTCTTGTGAGAATTCTGGAAAATGACCAAATATTCCGTTTTGGTCAAAGCACATCAGCAAAGTAGCCCTTTCATAATCCAGTCCAGGGAGTGCTTTTGCACCCCCAGCCTCTCGTTGGAACTTACTGATGAGGGCACTGTAGGATAGAGCACTTTGAAGGTATCTTCTGTTAACCTGTCGTTTAAATGAGTGGGTTTTAATTCAGAGCTGAACTTTCCAGAGCGTGTTTTACTGAACACATTGTGCCTTGGCACCGAATCAAATCGCTGGCAGTGTGAGGCCGTAGAAGCCCGAACACCTCTACGCTTCAGAGTAAACCGAAGATAGAGGCGTTCGTTCTTCTGCTGGGTTAATCACATTTATTGTTGTTTGGATGTTTCAGTGGGATTTAATTTTAATAAAACAAGAGAGGCTCAGTGAGTAGAAAAGAAGGCATCTGAGAAGAACATCTCTCTCCCATCCTCTCTTTAACTGTTGAAGTGGTTCCTAGACTTACTTCTTTATGTTCTTTAGAAATACAGTGTTTTTCCTGCCTGCCATTATCTTTTGGAGCCAGTTTTTGGCCCAAATACTGCTTGAGTTGCAGAATTGTTAACATTAAATCAGCTTTTCAATGTTTCAGGCCCATTTTGCTTAAATACAAAGTCTAACTTTTTCCTCCAGTAACAACGTCTTGCAAAACGGCATAAAATGTCTTCTGACAGGTTTGCCAAAAATGACCAGGAGAATATTTATGATCAAAATGCTAAAACGTCTTCACTTAACTTGAAAAAAAAGTTCAGTCCTGTGTTCTCCCTAATGCATAAAGCAGATTTTCACTGCAAGTGCAATATACAATTCTTAATCCTGGAAAAAGAATAAAGTTTATTGTAGATAATTTTCCTACAGTCTCTAAATGAGAACAGAACATAAGGTTTACGGAGTTCAGGTGTGAGGGCGAACACCGGGGACAGAATAAAAATCATTTTCAGAGATGGTTATTCAAAATCATCGAACTTAGACTTGTCAGCCCTTTCAAATATTGATTTTTCTGGTTTGTGTATTCTGGCACTTTCCTTTTAGTTTCTTTACTCATTTTAAATCTCGAAGTGTGGTTCTTCTCCTTCAGAAACGGGGCACATACCAAACATCATGCTCCTATAACTGAGCATCAGTTGATTAGTGCTGTGGGAAGGCTGTCTCTGGGCGATGTTTCCCCGTGAAGCGGGTGTCAAACTCCATGCTGATGGGGCATGGAGAGGGGTAAGACGAACTGTAAGGGCTGGTGTTTTGCCATTTATTGCCCGGGGAGTTGAAGTTAACTGATGGACACAAGTTCATGGGTGGGACAATTGTCCCTCCTTAGTGCAACAGGCAAGTATCAGGGCTGTGGAGGAGGCTGACCCTTAAGGCTTTTGGTTGTTTCTGGCTCTCCCAGAGAAAGCGATGGATTGGGTGGGTGAAACAGTATTACCAATGCTAGAAAAGCCAACATCCAGTGGTTGTGGTAGCTCAGTATCTAGTGCTAGCTAGGAGAGAACTTAGAAGGAATTGTACTTGGAAGATGAAGAGTCACACATGCCCCTGGAAGGCAGGCACCCACTGTCAAAACCTCGGCAAAAGCCCCTGAAAGAATTAGTAAAAGGCAGGCATAAAGAACTCGCCTCGCTTCCTGTGATCACAAAGTTGGGACAAAACTGAACGGGCTCTCTTCACACTTCTGTGCTTGCAGCAGGAGCTGGGTACAAACCGACCTGCGCCTTGACCTCCTCGTGACATGTGTGATGGGGAGGTCCACTGCTTGGCCACCACTGACAAAGCCAGCACCTACGGAGAGACGGGGTGAAGGAGGGTGGATAGTTGGTGCATTCCAGCCACTCCAAAGTGACCTATTGGCCACTGGACACAGGAGCCAGATGGCCTATGTAAGGCTTCTTGTAGCTGCTTCAAACTCTGTCTTGAGGTCCTGGTCAACGTGGAGCTAACCCGTAACAGAGTTGCATTTGGAAAACTGGTTTTGCATTGTGACCCTTCTGTATTTGTACTTAACATTGTTGTTGGGGTTGTAGTGAATTGCAGTAGTTTTTATCTGCTATGAACCTCAGAATCTTTTGCTTTTGCTGCTGCCTTTTTTTTTCCTTTGACATGAAAGAAAATACTGTAGGCGATCTAATGCCTGCGATTTAATAAAGAGCTTTTCCTAGGGAGTGGGTGCAAGAGGCATGCAGAATCGCAATTGTATTTGGGCATGTTTTGAATGGCAGGTTAACATCTGGAAGACAAATATTTCAGCTGAAACCTACTCCTAATCTTGGGGTTTGTGTCTGCTCTTTCTGCAACTGCTACCTGTTCATTTATTAATCTTTTCTGTAGGAAACTCAGCCATGCGTTTTCTCCAGGGCTTTATGTGTTCTGTGTTAAATCTTTTAAATGGTGTCATTCTTCCCTGCAGACTTAAATCCAACGACTGCAGAGTCCTGATAGGAGAAGGAGATGTGTGTTTTCTCTGTTAACTAAGTCCGCCAAGGACCGGGCCGGTGAGGGGGAAAGAGCCCCGCTCTGTGTTTGCGTGGCAGGCCTCCAGCACGAGCGCAGGTGTTGCAAGAGAAGGCAATGGCAACCAGATGACATTCTTTCCCCTTGAACTAGCGTGGAGCCATTCCTCAAACAGAGTACGGGTCCTTCCAAGAAAATTTGAGGCTAGCGTGTTGACTGCATGTGCCTGTGTAAAACCCATGGCGATAAAGCCTGGATGCATTTAGCTAAAAGATTAGGGGAGCGGAATCACTCTCCGTTCCCTCAGCAGTCATTGGAGAGGCACTGGCAGATGGTCCAGGCAGTGATTTATCCCAGCTAAGAGCTGAAGTACCTTTTTGGAGGTGCTAAAGGGGATGGCTGATGTCAGGAGAGGCCCCTAGGCACTTACCTGGAGCAAGTGCCTAGAAGTAGCTGGAAGGAATTGAGAGCAGTGACTCTCAAGATATTGAGAAAAACATTTCACCAACTTGTGCAAATATATCCTGTTTGCATAAATGGTTCTGGAAATGCTGTTGGTCTCTTCCTCTCAATCCCTGTGTCTGTGTGGCACGGCAGTGTGCTCTTAACCGCACACCCCCACACCCACCTCTGATTTTTTTTATCCCCTTTACTAACACAGAGGGGTTTTCACATCTCTGTTTGGTAAAGTAAATGCCTCCGCATCAGCAGGGTGTGGAAAGGGCTTTGATAACCTTCAAGGTGAAACACTTGTCAGCTCTCACTTTATCCAGGAACGGATTATCTGGGCTGTGGAATAATGAGGTCATGTCTTCCCTCCACACCGCTGGCAAGAGCTTCAGATTTCACACAGGGGTAGCTGCTTACATCGAGCCTGCTCCGCTTCACGCCGTTTAAAGCTACCCCCTTCTCTGTCAGCCAGTTTTCCCAAAACTGGGGGGGTGAAGCGTGTTCATACAGCCTCATTTGCACGACGCGAGGTGTCTTCGTGGTGCATGGATCGCTGTCTTAACCGCGAGTTGGTTGGGTTTGATGCAGAAGTGCAAGGTGCCAGTGGCAGAGTGACTTGCATGTGCTGCTGCAGCTACGTACAGGAATATAGAGCGGGATTTGGTGGGTGAGTGGACCAAAGCCATACGGCTTTTTCCAGGTGATTGTCCCACGAGTCAGCTCGCTGCGCTGCCGTGAGTCTAAATCTGCAGCTTTCATGCTGAGCCATCGCTTTGAGAGTGGCCATGGACGCGAAAGATCCCTAAAGCACACAAGTCTTCAGGTGTCAAAGGCCTATGGGTGCTTAAGTAGATTAGCAAACAAACAAATCTGGTAGTATTCGGGAATGCTTCCTCACCCCCTAAGTAGGGATTATTCTACCAAACCAGCAAATGCTACCCTTCTGCCTAGTAAATCTGCCTTTCAGATAACTACACTCTTTAATTAACAATATTCTTAGGGGGAAAAAAAGGCAAATAGGAAAGCATATTGAAAACTTCCATGTGGACTTCAAGAAAAGCACAGAAAAGTTAAAGAGACCCTGTGAAAACTGAGGTTACTACAGTGCTGGCAGTTGCATCCCTGGGATGCTACACCAGAAAGGTGACTACAACAGAAAATGTTGCCCTTCACTTTTGTTTTACAGAACTCAGTACCATTTTATGTACAAACACGTGACATAACTCACCCTCAGCTTTCTTCTGTGAAAATCTCCATCAAACTGCCTGCTTTTTATCTGTAGAAACAACTGGTTACCTTGATCAGATTCCGCGTTCATAATCTGTAGTTTTGGTAAAAAGCTGCTGCTGTTAATATGTAATGCATCACAGCAACCCGTTACACTTTTACTACAAAAGGGTGTTTTATTTTCCTGCGGGATGAACAGTGATCAAGGATCAGCTGGTAGTGCCAAGTGCCTTGATAAGACAATTGGCCGCATACAGCTTTGTTAGGCCCCTTCCTGGGCTGGCCAGAGCCACTTTACGGGAGATGGTAGGAGAGCTCTTCTTTACCTGCTGGGCTGTTGGGGATCTGAGTTTGGGGATCGCTGTCTGCTGGGCGAGAAGGTAAGCGCCCGGCATCGGAGCCCTTACTGATTAACCATGGTGAGGGGAGGGTGGGAGAGGAGATAGAGAAAATGTGCGAGAATAAACATGTGGATTAGGAAGGTTACCCTGAAATTAAACACTGACTGATGGGAAGGTGGTGGGGCTGATGGAGTTGGAAGGAGGCAGGAAGTAGGAATGCTGATTATAATCAGAGCAGGGGCTGATTTGTGTTATTTTGATGCAGATTTCGGTGTTCTGGTGAGCTGAAGGAGGGTGACAGTCACCCTGGCCCTGTGGTAGGAAGCCTGTCACTGCTGAGCGCAAGGTGGAGTCTGGCTTTGAGCTCATTAACCCCATCAGCACTGGATTAGCAGATGTGTTTCTGGAGCTTGACTCTTGCAGACACGTAAGGTGTGTATAAAGTGGTAGATGTTACGATTCATACTTTCTTGGTTTGGTTTTGTTTATTTAACATCAAAGACTAAATTCTTCTAGGCCAGCCCTGGCTTCTGCATTGCTCTCGCTAAATGTTTCCCATGCAGCAGGAAGAACACCCTTGCGGTTGCTTTCTTCCAGGAAAAAGAAATTCTCACATCTTCCCCCTCTCCTCCAAAATGGACTTTGTTGACTGGAGAAGATAACAATTGCAGCAGGGCAGCGCTAAAGGCAGAACATGGTGTTTGCTGCATGTGGAAGCGAGACCTCTCTGAAGTCTTTGGAGCAACCCCTCCTGAAGTGCAGCAAGCCCCAGAGAATTTTCTGGGTGCAGAGAATTTTTACAGATTTTAATTTTTTTCCTCCTGGAAATATTTCATTATCGTATCATTGGCAGGGTTCAGCACAGCTGCAGAAACTTTAAAAGAAAAAAATTAAGACACAGATTCTCTTCTTCTGAATTTTTCAGAAAATCAGTATCAGGTAGTGGTATCAAGAGAGAGAAGGGGAATTTTACCCTTTTTCTCAATGAGAAGAAGAGGAATAGGTCGGGGGGTAAAAATCTAAGAAAAAGCAGAGAGGAAGAGAAATGAGTAGAAAGCATGTGTGGAAAGTTTCCTCCTTCCTTCTAAGTCTGCTCATTGTTTATTTATAAACTCTACAAGAAAAACGATGAGATGGAGAAGAAGGAAAAGCCAGAGCAACGATAACAAGCTCAAAGAGGTTTTATTTTTCTAGAAGCGTTTGTAGCCATCAAAAGGTTCTTGCACCTTCAACAGCCCATTTTGTTCCTCGCTACTGGTTTTCACGTAAATCTGCTTGGCCATCTCCTGAGCAGACCCGACAGAAGATGTGTGGCTTGCGAAAAAGGACTTGCTGAGAAGCTGATGTGAATCGTGTGGAGGAAGCTGCACAAGACAAGAGGAGTGGTGGGGAGAGGTGATGCAAGGCAGAACGGATGGCGTGACGTGAAAAGCAGCGTCCCAGAACAGCACTTTAAAAAGAAAAAAAGTGAGTGCTGCTCTGCCCTAGCCTGGGTCCAAGCGGCTGTGTTGCGCCGTGCCGTCTCCAGAGGCAGAGCCGGGGCAGAGCTCTGAGGAGAATAGCATCCTTGGGCAAGTACAAAATTAAAAAGCCCTAACCCTGTAAAAAAAATGACGGTAGATTAAATTGAAAAAAAATATTCCCTGTCTATTGTCATGGTATCTAATAGGAAATGCAGGTGCCTATTATCAAGGTATCTAAAATGAAAGTGTATGAATGTTGAGAACATTCAACAAAACCAATTGGGTTTGTCTGGTGGTTCCTTCAGAAAAAAAGCGTGGTTGACTGTTTGCTGGGGTGTGTTTTCAAAAGTGCTTATTTGGAAGAGTATCTTGGAGATGGATTTGCAGAAAGATGTGTTTTATATCTTGGAGTCAGTTCTGTCAGGATTGGACTTAGCCTGATTTTTTAGGAACAGTCAATATCTTCAATATTATGAATGCCCTGTAAGTTTAAGCTGGATTTATCCTTTTGGATTGTCTTGGGCTGGGGGGTGGGGGTGGGGGGGGAAACACAGAAGAAGTTGAAGAAGTTGAGACAAAGCTGTGCAGAGCAGGACTATCAAGGTTTTGAACTTTGCTCCAAGGTGAATAAGGAGCCTGTAGGGCTTGGAAACAGGAGCAAAATGTGTTCAGGCTGACTTCTCTTCTGAGGCACCTTGCCGTGCACTGGAGACACTCCAGTTATTTTTGTAGTAGTTCCATTCAGTGGTCTCTGGATGGACAGACAGACAGCTAGATACACCAACTGCTCCTCACAGGACAGGAGGAAAGCTTCCTAGGCCAAAAAAAAAACCCCAACCCCCCTTGTTTTCTGAACACTGAGCGCGCTGCAGTTGTCCAAGAGCAGCGGGGACTCTGCTGCAATGAAGAGCAGTCACGGCAATAGAACATCAGGTCCTAGGCTTTGATCATTGCTCCTTCACAAACACCTCCGAGGGCTCTCTGCTTTGTGCAAGCCTTGTGTTTGTCTCCCCCCTCATCGGTCTTGACCTGTCTGATTTTCAACTTTCTGGTTATTTCCTTCCTCCAGTCTTGGGGGTGGCATGAGTTAAAATACATCAATATGCATGAAATACCAGTGGGAATATAATTTTAGATATGTCTTAAGCTCCTGAAAATTGTACTATACTTCCCAGTCACACATGATGTTAAAATTATTCTTTACTGGATAAAATAAAATAGCCATGTAGGACATGTTTTCTTTCTCTGGGGCTGTTTTTAAATTAAAGTTGTGGGTTTGGTTTTTTGGGGTTTTTTTTCTACCCAGGCTGCTTTCCCCACATCTAGAAACTGCCATTCTGTAGGAAGGTTTTCAGGCTAGGAGACGAGAAAGTTGAACTATTATCCTAGTCGGCTCTTCTTGTGACACCTTTGGAAGTCATTTCTCCCCCGTGAGACTTATCTTTCTGCCTCTTTGGTAAAGTACTTTGAGATCTCTGATTAGAGCATAGAAGTAAAGTTCCGTGCTAGCTCTAAAGTGCCGCAGTTACATCGATTAAAGGAAAGATCCCCCACCCCATGACGTTGATAGCAGCATATGTGGAAGGGAACTAATGGTGGTTATGACTTGCTGAGACCCTCCAGTTGTAACACATTTGTCCTGCCTTATGTAAGGGCTGGAAACAAAATGCGCATAATAACCTGGGGTTTTTAATCTCTGCAAAACATAATTAAGTATTTGAAAGGGTGGTTGGAGGGTTAAGCTAGGAAGAATAAACTAGTAGTATAATAACATCTGTATTAAAATAAAAAAAGAAAAACAGTCAACACACAGATTTAAGGTGTTATATAATCTCTGTTAAACTTGCTCTGGGAAATCCTCCAAGAGCCGGTGTCAGTCTCCATTTTGTACAAGTCTGTACATAACCTTTATAAGAATTTGTATGAAGTTGGGTGGGGAAACAGTGAAAGAAAAAGTCAGAATAGAATGTAGCCTGACCAAAGTCTTTCTGCGATGGAGCATTCAGAGCAGGAACGGAGGGAGGTTTGTTCCTTTGCAGGTCTTTCCACAAAGCCATCCCCTCCCTCTGCATGGGTGGTTTCCAGCGCCTCATCCCAGGCAGCGGGCTTCCCGGTGCAATCGCATTTCCCTTTTGCCATCGAGCGGCAGCCTGGAAGGCTTCTAGGTGCATTAATCTCATAAGCAATCACTGCTTTGAGATGTTATGTTAAAAAACAGTCACGCTTCTCTCCGCTGGACGCTGCCGTGCCGTGGGCACAGTCTAGCGTGTCGATGGCACCGTCGGCCGCCTAGACAGTACCTATCAGTTTGTGTTTGCGCTGTTGCTTACACATACAGAAATTAATTTAAGGACTGCTAATAGCACAGAACACGGACCATACCACAGAGCTGTTTCTTTTCCAGGAGCTCAGTCGCTGCCTCTCTTATACGTAGATGGTATTCGCTTACCTCTCCTCTGAGAATAACTTGGAGCAAAGTGGTTCGAAGCATGGTGTTTAGATACTTGGGGGGAAAGGTGCTGAAAACAGAGGAATTATTCGCACTCCTGTGAAATGTGGAAGAAGCTCTTAGCA
>NW_009260196.1:1847479-1858084 GCF_000687185.1 Egretta garzetta | reverse complement strand
TCCTTTCCACCTTTCTCTTCTGGCGTTGTTACCTTGCTGCTTTCCCATTCCCTGCCAGAAAGGGTTGCTTTCCTTTGCACAGCTCAGCAGAGCAGCAAGTGGTGCTGAAATATTGCTGATGTGGAAGTGATTTGGAACGTGGCATGTTTCATCCGACAGACGTGTAATACAGTAACAGCCGTAAGCTTTTACTGAGGCATCCTTTCCGGTGAAGTCAGTGGGATACCTGTGCGATAAAGCACTGGATGAGGAGAGATTGGGATTTGAGTTCCCTGCTTTTATTTGCTTATGACCAGACCGTTCTTCTGATAAAGATATGAAGTTCTCCTCAGTGAAAGTAAATTGTGAAGAAGCATATTGCAAAAAGTTACATTGCATTTGGTTTTGCAAAACAGGGCACGATCCAACCTCCATTGAAAACAGTGAGTGTATATGGAATGTTGTAAGAGTTGGCTCCTATTTACGACTGTGAAGTACTTCATGGAGGCCTTGCTTTTGTTTTCCCCAGAAGTTCACTTTTTGGTCGTGATCTTTGTCAGGAAATCAGTTTGGCACTAGCTAAAACAACGCACTGGTGAGGTTAGCGCTCAACGCTAATATGGTTTCCTAAACCCTGGGTCTTGCCTCGTGTTGCAGCCTGCTTCAGGACCCAGTAGCGTGGTTTTGAGCAGTGTCAGCAGGCTTTAAACAGCTACATTGGTGTCCGTGAATTTTACTTCTCAGTGAGGCTACGCAACTTTTTTTTTATTACCAAGATTAAAAACGCATCTAACGTTAGTGAAGTCCACAGCACGGGCAACTCCGGTATCTTCTTTTCCCGAGAGCTTGAAAGAGCAGTAGGAAATGGGGCATCTCTTACTGGAGCACTGCATCTGCAACCTTGGCAAGGATGAGGAAGAAACGTGCAGTGCTGACTGGATTCTGCTGTTTGAAGGCTTTGCTCTGGAGCCCATTCCTCAACCTGCCTTCAAAATACAATTTTCTTCATGTTTTCTAAAATGTTTACTGACATTTGTCTGCCCCTTCTTCGTAGCATTGTGATTTCACTTGAAATCAAGTGATCTTCCATGACATGCACTGAGAAAATATTTTCCAGGGTTTTTTTTCCGTTTAGTTCGAAGGATAAGTTTATAATAGAGCCAATGGACCAACCCTCTTCTATCTAAACTACCTCTAGTACCAACAGTTCAGCTAGTTTAGCTGTTCTGCAAGGAGCAAAGTTGAAATAAGCAGTGTTTCACATTTACTACATCTCTCGCATCTACTTTGCATCCCTGTAGGTACAAACTAGTATATATATCGGTATCCAAGTACCGAACGATACATGGGAAGATGCATGCAATTTGGAAAATGCAGACGTTCTTGGCATCAGATGACAGGGAATGTACAAATGCGCTTGAGATTAAATATGCTTTTATTGATACGCCTCTGTTCCCAAGTCTGACTTCCTAGTCCTACTCCAAAGTGAAGGAATGGCTTTCAGGTGTTCTTTTTTGGGGTTCTGTACTCCGTTTTGAGTGTTGCTCCTTTGTTAAGATAGGAATATCGTATTCAGTGGTCACTATAACAAGTTGTTGGTTTTTCCTTATAAGCGAACTAAGTTTTTGCATACTTTTTTGCTACCTGAATATTTCCCCACCATTTATAAACACCAGATTTTAACCCATTTGGTACCAAAGATCATTGCCAATGTAGTAAGACCTGGTAGGTCATCCTAGTCAGATGTTGTTACCAGCTCAGTGGAACTAGGTCGTAAGTTGTTTTTAACAAGTAAGCTCACAGTCCTTTAACATTCACCTCCCCTGCAAACATTTCCACGGTTTGTGGCTGTCTGTGGCCGTGTCTGTGCCGCCTCAGTGACGCCTCTACCCCATCTTTCTCTTTTAGCTGCTGCTCACAGATGTGCCGCCTTCTGCACGCCTTCGGGGTTTGCTCTCCACATAACGAGTAACCTGTTTGGTTTTGCTGAGATGGTTCTTCCTTCCTTTCTCTTTTCTGTGCAGTAGGGGAGGGGGAGGATATCTTCTGGCATGACGGAAAGTCTTCAAGGCGAAAACGAATTTGTTCCTTTCAGTCAGAAAGAAATCTGCCCTTTCTACTAGTTTGCAATTAATGTGAGCATGGGATAGCTGAAAATTCAGCTGGTTCAGTGGCAGACTCAATTTTTAATGTTATTTTAAATATCAAATATTTCCTATGTGTCAGTAAGAAACTCTTTCGTAAGAGTTCTATTTTTGAGTTAGTTTGGGGGTTTTTTTAAAGCTTCAACTTTCTGCATCTACCGTTCAGTAGAGTTATCATTTATATTCATTACTGCCATGACAGGTATATAGAAGGTGATACCGGTAACTTATTCTGATTGAAATTGATAATTGCCATAGAATTGACTTGACATCTAGGTAGCATTTAGTGCTTGGGCAGTAATGTTTCACTAAATAATAAATAACAGCTCAGCAGTTGACCTCAATATCTGCTGAAGCTGAAGAAGACCTTTTTGAATACGCCGAGGTCCTGTCCACCCTTCCATGCATAAAAGACTAGAACCCGCTGGGGAGTGGTTGTCAGGGTTTTTTTTTCTCTCTTTATTTAATAAACAGAATGGGGAATTACTACAAACGCTGAATTTGGTCAAGCAATAATGCCCACGCTTCTAAGCTGACATAAAAAGCAGCGGAAACACGCCAGTAAGAACGCTGGAAAAGGCACTGCGTGCTGTGTTTGTCAACTGGGCACGGCTGGCATTCTCATCTGTATTCAGGTGCTTCTTTTAGGCCAGATTATACCACTGTAAATGTACACAAACAGCTGTAAGCAACAGTACAGTACCTCCCTTCTGAATACTTCAGTATTACAGCCATGGTCCAAGAAATGTCATCTTGCAGTAGCATTACGGTAGTGTTTTGGAAGGTGAGCGTGCTGCTTGAGGGGAAAAACCCATTTTCTGCATAATTTTCAAAACTACTTGTTTCCTAAACTTGGGAAGCAATGGATTCTGATTAGGCTTTGGGATACTTTAAACAGAGTGTATTTCCATAGTAGATGTGGCCTTTATGCATCGAAATTCTTTGGCTTCTCAAGAATAGCGTCTTTAATGAATCGCAGAAGGAGACGGGCGTCGTGGTAGTGGTTTCAAAATAGGGAATTACTGAGGGGATCTAAAAGAGGGACCACCACCACCCCCCAACACACACAGAGAGGTTTTGGTGTCATAACGTACACGTGTTAACGTGTGTGTCTGTACATGTTCTTCTGGGCGCCGGCCAGCGGGAGAGGCAGCGCAAGCCTCCCTGCCGGCTTGCGTTGCATTAGAGCAGCAGGGTTCCTGCCTCCGCCGCGGCCCGTCTCCCACCCTGAAGGAAATGAGAGGTTTGCTCATCAGTAACGTGACAGCGTGTGCTTTTTGTTCTTTATTGTCAAGGGTTTTCCCAGTCCTTTTTGGTGGGAGTAATCTGACCTTTTCAACCCAAAAGCTCTTGAGGGGAGAATATTCTTTATTTTTTTTATATATATAAAATATATGGATATATTAGATACATAATTAGAACAAAGAGCAAGCATACAAGCTATCTTCAAAATACAGAAGTCTCCCGACTTCATCAATCCCAAAGGAAACCAAGATTTAACTTTGATTTCCCTAGGAAGAGAATCTGGCCCTCGACACTGAATGTTCCTTGACAGGTAGCTGTTATTACAGAGCCAAATTTCAAGATGTGACTAGCAAGCTCCCATAGAGCACAACAAACCACATCAAACATGCAAGGGATGTCTTGGCACTTAATGCTTTAATTGCCAGATGAAAACCAGAATCTTTGGAGAAGTAAGACCCAGAAAATGGGAAAAGGAAAAAAAAAAATACAGATTAATAGCAAAATTATATTTTATCATTCTCTTATAGGGATGCAGCAAACTACTAGTGATGTTGCTGTACTCTTGTAGAGTTGTGGTGAGAGATCTTTTCCACTTCTTTTCCACAATAAAAGAGTAAAAGAAAGGTGTGGGGTTGGTTTGTTTGGGATTTCCCATGAGGAGTCGAAATCTATAAATAGTTATGTATTGAAGTGGATGATGCTGCAGCCGGCAATATGTGCCGCTCTGCCGCAGAGACGTTCTGTGGCACGTTTGTCTTCCTGTAGCCAATTTCTGGTCTGAAAGCAATGACAGCACCCTGGCTATTTGAGAACTGAGTCTGCAAATACACGCTTTGTTTGGTATCGTACACCTGTGTTAAGGTTCAGGGGAAGAAGCTTCTGTAAAAAAAATCATCGCTTGGTGCAAACTTCCTTTCAAGGGATCCATGGAAAAGCTTCCTCCCTGCTTGCATTCCAGGGAATCGAAGGTTGTCTGTTAAAATCTCATTGAAATGCCTTTTGATTGGTAAAGCAGAACCAAGAAGGTGACACAGACGTGAAGTTACTGCTTCTCTACAGAAGCTGTTATAGCTATGGAGGGAACCTAAACTTCGTTGTTGACACACTCTTCTTGAGGACGACAAAAGAGGTTGTGTTCGTTGGGCCAACCCCATCATTCTTGCTAAAAGCAGGCTCAGGTTTCCACGTATATTTTCAAATCAAATTAGAAACGCTGCTCCTGAGACCTCCTCCGGCTGACAGTGACGGATTGCCCAGCCCGATAAATCGTAGGCATTCCTAGAGATGTACTAACACCCGAGTCGCCACAAGTGGTTAGATAATAAAAACATTACACAGAGCAACGTATTTAAATGAGCAGAGAGCTTTACCTCTTCCTCGGATAATGCAGTCCACGCCTGGGGAGCGGCCACTTCTCAAACAGAAATGGGAAAGGTTTGTTCCTCGGTGGCCTTTGAAGCTAAATGCTATTATTCAGTCATGGTGGATTTCCTCTGGCTAGTTTTTTATCAGCTATAATTAAAACAGCCACCTCCTTTCACTCGGCTCTCAGCACATACTTACCCGGCGAGATCTACAGTACTTAATCCCACCAGGAGACTCTTTCTAGCTCTACCTGTTTGTTACTTAACTCAGCTGTAGAAGAAAACAAGAGAAATGGGAAAACAGGCTAACTGGCCTTAACCCCCCCCCCCCCCCCAAGAACCTGCTTAAACTCATATGGTTGCAGAAATTAAATTACCTGGGTTTCCTCCACCCACTGAATCAGTATAGCCTTCACTTTAATGTTGCCACATTCTTACTTCAATTGCATGGTAAAAATGCAGCAGAATACAACTGGGGAGGCTGGGATTTGATGCCATAAGCTAGGAATTCACTGGGGAGGCTGGGATTTGATGCCATAAGCCAGGAATTCACTGGGGAGGCTGGGATTTGATGCCATAAGCTAGGAATTCACTGGGGAGGCTGGGATTTGATGCCATAAGCCAGGAATTTGGCCCCTCTCAAATACATAATTGATGCTGGAATGAGCTGCCTTGGAGGAGAGCGGTGAGAACTCCTCCACCAAGGATGCCCTTGCTTTGTGCCCCCCGCCACAGTCGCGGGCTTTTGTGTTCCAGGGCTCAACGCGCGGCTCCCTTCTGGGGAGCTGGGGTTTGCTCGGCCATTCGATCTCACGTGTGGATGAAATGTTCGCCCGGTAAAATCTGAATAGAAAAAGTTGAGCATTCAGTCAGCTACCAGGCCTTCAAGGAAGAGGTGGGTGAAGGAGACACCCAAACAGTGACTCTCTGAATTGACTAATACTTTTACAATGTGGCTTTGCAGCGATGAGTCTTTTTGCAGTCTCTGACAGCAAACGAACGTAGCAGAGTCAGGACCGAGACGTTTTGAAATGTGCACAAGCCAAAATCACAAGAAAGAAGGGCTTTTAACGCTTAGCCCTCTTCTTTAGGTTCATAGATGCTTGCTTCCTTCTCCTTAGTGATGTTAAAACTACGATATATATATAATATATATTTGTGATCATGTAGATCAACGCAGGAATACTCTCCTATCGGTGAAAATTGAAATGGAACAGAGCTTACCCTAATTTCTGCACAAGCCATCATGTCTTGGTGGAGAGTAAGAGGCAGTTTGCTTAGTGCTAAGACGGGGAGCAATGACTTGTGGACACTGTAATTTACAATAGATGTGAATATTATCTCTATTAAGCAATAACGACCATTTTCCTTTTTCACAAAGTTTTTTATAGAGGCAGATGGAGCGGTATTAGCTGATTTGCTAAAAGAGTTACAAAGGAATGAAGACATGGTCAGTGCCTTAGCAGGGTCCCTCGTGTAGGCGCAGTTGGTACAGGACCTAAACATGGAATCTGCGGAGATGGTTCTCAGGGGAAGGAATAAACTCGGATCAGCAAGCATGTAACTGTGGGAATCTGAAGAGGAAATGTGAACGTACCGGTTGCCTATATGGCAAGCCAGTGGTGAAAAATGAAGAGACGTGCTCTGGCCTGCGCTTAAGACTGGGTGCAGTTTTGCCTCTCATTAAGTGATGTCTTCCCCACAGCTTTTCTTCAGTGCTATTTGTCTTCAATTACATCTTTGACAGCAAAAGCCCGTTTACTGTTCCTCACAACAAAAGCAAGATAGCACTACCATTTGGGGAGGCCAAAAAAAATCATCCAGACTCTACCAAAGTTGTAGCCCCCCCGGTGTTTCTCACCAATCCCTGTTTACCAAATTGCCCTTCCGGTGATTCGGACCCGAGCTGGCGTGTGTCACTGCCCTGAGCACCGAACCCTGTACCTCCAGCTGCTCGCCACGCTTGGGAGGGGCACCCAAGGAAAACGCTGGTTTCTCTGATACGGTGCAAGAGGTGGGGAAGGGGGGAGCGTGTTCTTGAACTCTCAGCTTGTTGTACGAACCTTAGAATTTTCTTTCTCGTTAATTTGTGCCAAATTCGGGCACGGACCGAAAGCCTAGCTCTGCAGCGTTTCCCCCGTACTTTCATTCGACGGTCAAGTGTTTGCGAAGCAGGTTCACGTCGAGGTTCGTCCCTTTGTTCTCAGAGGTTTGCCTGGCTGCTGCCTGCTGCTGTCTCTTCTGCCTCTAAGAAGAACCGATGTTATCTTCTAAAGAGAAAAGACGAGATTGTATTTGCAGCTGAGGATTTCCTGCGTGCCTACCCCCAGCCTGCACAGTGACGGCGAGGAGCGGCTTTACATGGGTTGCGCTTCTTCGGAGAGCTTTAAGAACAGTCCTTTGCACGGGAGCTGAAGAAATCCCCAGCTACTGGAGCCTTTGATCTCAGATAAAGGTCAACCTGTCTAGCAGAAAGCGTGGTGGGAAATGCTACCTCACATCGTCCTTCGCTTTCTCTTCCTCGCCCTGAAATGATTCACTGCACCTTTCAGCGTATGCCTTCACGCACAGCACCTACGCTTCTTACTTCGGCTCTTTGGAATAGCTCTGTTCCATCTCAGGCACCAACCAGCTTAAGCCAGGACCGCCAAGATTTTCAATGAGCTGGTAAGAAACTGTCCACAACGCTTATTATTACAGCAGTGTTTAACAGCTATTGTAGGATTTGGGTGGTTTAGGGTTTCTTAAAATATATATATATAGGCCTACTAGTGTAAGTGTTAAAAAATTCAAAATGATGCTGGTCTTACCCCACCAAGCACATACCGTTTCCTTGCACAGAGGTTTTCCGAGGCTCTCTGGGCGTGCTGTGCGTCCCGAGCCTCCAAACACCAGCGCCCACAAAGTTCCACCTAGGGTGAGGTCAAAGCTGCTGACGCCCAGCGCTTGTGGGAGCTGCAGATCCCAGTTGTTTCTCCCAGCACCCACCGCTGTGAGATGATCGCTGCACGGCTGGTGGGGGAACATGCATGACTTATGCATTCTATAGGTAAGACTGGCGCAACGATTTTGTTTATCATCTCGTTAGAAACGCTAACCTGTGGGGTTGGTTTTGTTTTGGTTTTTTTAGATTGCTTTTGAATTCCTGTATCACTTTAGAAATGTTGTTACAGCTGCGGAGGCTGGTTATTAACTGACAAATAACTTGCGTAAAGGTAAACACTTTCTCTGCTGAGTTTCCTCAAAGCCACGTTGGCTCGAGATAGTTATCGCCACAGAAGATGAGTGAGAGGAGCCGCACATATTGAATGCGTCAAGTACAGGCTGTCTGTAGGGCAGTCAAGTGACCGAGAGATGAGAAGTTGCTTCTGGGTGTGGATTAGGAAGAAAAACAAACAAAACCCAAGGATGGACTCCGCTTTTGTTCTGCACAAGGCATCGTCTGGCACGCCGAAGCTTGCGTGAGGGAGAAGTAGCGTACGACCGCAGCAGGTGGAGATGATCTCCAGAACGTGAGCCTCAAAGTGAAAGCGAAAACGGGGATTGAACCACGACTGTCAGGCATCAGTCAGCCTCTCGAACCTAATTCTGGGAGGTTTTTCAGAAGGATGAACTCCGGGCACAGAGGGCTGGTCTCTCTTGACTTCTTCTGTTGTCAGTGGGAGAGACGGGCTCCCTTAGACGACAGTCCGGAGATGGAAAATAACTTAGCTGCCTTGGATTCCCATCTGTACGTCAATCCTCAAATTAAGGTCGTGCCAGGATGTAGTCATAAGGTGTGTCGGTCCTCTGCCAAGTTGCCAATTTGTTCTCCAGAAGTGGGGAATAAGCTCTGCTTTTTCTAACGAAAGCTGCTCGCCGCTATCGTTTCCAAGAAAATGTAACGAGATGACTTGCGTGCCGTGCAGGCACGGGGAGAGCCTTCCGATACCGCCGTAGGGTTTTCCCTTGTTTCAGTGAAGTGTTAACTCGCGTGCCAAGTGATAGCAAACTGCTGCCAGTGTTCTTGGGTTATTTTACTGACCCTTTTCAGCCCAGCATTGTATTTCTCGAAACCAAGCTCTTGCGCTTGGCATAGTTTTTTAAGGTAGTGCCCGCTTTAGAGATGTGAAAGGAAAGGTGTTAAGCGATGTTTTCACAGCAGTATCCTAGGAAAAACGCGTACGGACTTCTGTGAGGAGGCGGTCAGCTGCTAAATGCCAGCGCGCTCCACCACGGAGCAGAGCCCCGCTGACCCGAATGGCTCGGTCGCCCCCCGTTTGCCTACAGCTCACCCGGCCCTGCCTCCCAGGCTCCCGCTGTCCATGGCGCGGCAAGAATTGCTGTGGGCAGCAGATCTACGTAAATGCCGTGCCTTTGGGTCGGTCCTCATGCAACAGAGGTGTTCTCTGAAAGAAATCTGAAATAGAGCCGAAGGTAGGCTTGCACCGCTCAGCGCTACGCTGCGGGAGCGATTTTTGTTGGTTTTCTTCGTCATTTTTGTTTGTCGGGAGGAATTTTTGTTAATATGAACTGTGCTAGGTTCTGCGGTTTTCAGACGGATTTCACGGAAAACGGTTTTGTACTTTGTGCTCGTAGCGTGCCCGAGAATGCTTTTGGTGAGCAATCACGTTTTCCAGCTCCCCTAGCAATATTGATGAAGAATCGGGATACCTTTATGAGCATGCCAAAGATTTCCATGTTGCTGTTTGTCACTCGAGCCTCCGTAATTGAAGACCGTTTGTATCAGCAGGCTGTGAATTACAAACTTAGAAATACTAGCGGTGCTCAGTACGTAACCCTTACCGCATAAAGATTTTACTTCATAGAGAAATACGCGGTTGAAGTAATGTTTTTGTATAATGATGGAAATTTAAAAAAATAGCTGGGGTATTTTCTTTCCAAGCCTAGTGAATTTTAATGAAAAATAATTGCACTTCATCCCTGAGCGTGGTCTGGGTGGACGGACTAAGTGACAGGAGAATACCTTTGTACTGGTGTGTTCTTGTTTGTAGGGATTCTTTGCTTTTGGATGGGTGTTCCTGCTAAGCAGCTCCGCGTACTCTTAATACGCTTTTTTTTTTCTTTGGGGCAAAAGGTGGGAGAATATGATTTTTGTGCAAGAGATTGTAAAAAGCCAGTTAGGACGTTTCAGATGGACTTGGGGCTGCAGTGATGGTTGGCCAAGCACCGGAAGTCTCGACTGTTCCAACACATTGCGCGTGGTTGTGAAATAATTCTCGGAATTGTGATGTCTTTTTACATCACTTTTCCATGTTCTCTTGGTTGCCTTTTAGAACACTTTAGTCACTGAAAAAAAAAAAAAAAAAGAAAAAAAACATACATCAAAGATGGTATTTGGCTGTAAAAATAATGGCTTTGAAGGCGTCGCTGTGATCCCTTTGGCACCATGGCAGAAAGAGTAGGGCCAGCTGTGTCAGGACAAGGGGCAATGGTTTTAAACTAAACCAGGGTAGGTTTAGACTGG
This sequence comes from Egretta garzetta, assembly GCF_000687185.1. Classification (NCBI taxonomy): domain Eukaryota; kingdom Metazoa; phylum Chordata; class Aves; order Pelecaniformes; family Ardeidae; genus Egretta; species Egretta garzetta. The sequence continues at coordinate 1,847,885 of NW_009260196.1, read as the reverse complement.
ATCTAAGGGAGAAACTCTTTACAATGAGGGTGGTGAAACACTGGCAGGGGTTGCCCAGAGAGGTGGTGGAGGCCCCATCCCTGGGAACATTCAAAGCCAGGTTGGACCGGGCTGTGAGCAACCTGATCTGGTTAGCGGTGTCCCTGCTCCTGCAGGGGGGTTGGACTGGGTGACCTCTGGGGGTCCCTTCCAGCCCAAACCATTCTATGATTCTGTGATTCTATGAAATGCAGCGACCGGCTCCGGATGGGACCTGGCAGAGTCGGGGCTGGCCAGGAGGCAGAGAAAGACACGGGGGTTGAACCCCACAACCTCCGGCTGCTTCGGTGCCACCTGCGGGGCGGCGGGAAGAGCCGTCGCCTCCCCGATGGAAGGATGGCCGGGGCGGGTGCTTCCCGCAGCCCTC
>NW_009260196.1:1844215-1844615 GCF_000687185.1 Egretta garzetta | reverse complement strand
ATTTCCCCGGGATACCGTGCCTCATCCCCCGCGGAGCCCAGCTCCCGGGTGGTACCGCTCTGAATCTTTCCCTTCTCGCATTCGTGCACCCTCGGTCCGCTGCGGATTTGTATTCGGCGCTTGTGAGGAAGGCGGCTGGTTACCTGGGGTGAACTAGAAGTGAACGCGGTTGGGTTTTTGGTTTTTTGTTTGGGTTTTTTTGCGGTTTTCTTTTCTTCCCCCCCTCTTAATCTGGCCACCGTAAAGCCTCTACAGGTGACATTAAATGCAAAATGAAAGCTTTGACCCCTGGATGAGCGCACAGACTTTGCGTCCCGGCAGAAGCTGTCGCTGGGCACTTGTTAGCGGTGGGAGCGATGAAAGATGCTCGCTGCCTGTGAGAAGAAACCTTTCCTGCTCC
>NW_009260196.1:1841252-1844114 GCF_000687185.1 Egretta garzetta | reverse complement strand
CCCAATAGCTGGATGAGTTTTGGAAATGCTCGATAGCCCCAACCTTCCTCCTCTGCCAGGTAAACGCGTGTGGCGTCCCCGCGGGGCGGTGAAAAGGGGCTTTTCCCCCAGCTTGTCAGTGAAGGAGAGCGGTTTATTTTCTTGCCTCTCTGTAGAAATGCGGCATTTGGATACTCATCTGAGTGTTTAGGTAGGTACAGAACTGCCGCTGCGGTTCTCTCACGTCGGCGTTGCAATCTTCATGCCGATGGCTAGGCAGAAGGAAAATGCGGAACGTTGCTTGAAGGGATGGACTAGAAGATGTATTTATTTGAGAAGGGTTTAATCTGTTTGTCTTGTGACAGTAGATTTGTTCTTTGATTGCGTTTTGAGGTTGGGTTGGGTTGGTTTTTTTTCCTGTCATGTTCCTACGAATCCGTAGGCACGTTTTATCTGACGCCTGCTCCTCCTTAGCATTCTCTGCCCCTTTTTCTTTCCCGCCCTGGCCTGTGGTCAGGAAATACTTGAAAAGGGGCTGTTTGCACCCTTGCTTTAATTTTGTAAGGCGCATATTAGATTTGCATGCTGAGTTACGTTCTTACAGAAAACGTCCTGGCTGCTTGATGGGGTCCTTGGTTTGGGACTCGGTGGGGCGCGTCGGTCGCTGTGAGGAGGAGCCTTTCCCGGCATACTGGGAAGCAAACCTGTTGAGCTCTCTGATGCTGCAGATGGGGCTGGAAGAGTGGGAACTGTGTGTGTTCTTCGCTCTGCCGCACAGAGCGTGAACCCGGTAGCGTTCCTGCCTGTTCCCGACGTAGTTTTGGGGGCATTCAGGGTTGCTGGCGCCAGTGAGACAGGCGCTGAGTTCGGGAGCACGTGAGAAGCGCTTTCCCTGGCTTGCCAAGTGAGCATACAGGTTAATACTGGAATATTTTTGTCTTCTAATAATTTTTTTTTTTTTTTTTTTAAATGGCGTGGGGTCTCCTTTGCATTCCTCATCCGTGATGCCATACCCAGGCTCTCCCCATTCCTGGACTTTGGCCAGGTCCTCAGCGTGGTTGCAATCCCCTGCTGAAAGAGATGGGTACCAGGTGGCGCGGGCAATTTGTGGTTTGCCGCTATCATTTCTGCTCTCAGCACGTATCCCCTTCTCCATTCCTCTTCGCCCTTGACCTTGCGTGTGTGCTCACGTGCGTCCCCACGCCACCTTGACTTACACCTGCTGTCTTCTCCTTCTCCTTTCAGGATTTCAGATGCATGCCAGGTTCCCACTGAATGCCAGAAGTAGAGATCACTACAGATGGAGCCCCCAAGTCAACATGGCAGCGGCGGCTCACTAGTGGTGATTCAGCAGCCCTCCTTGGACAGCCGGCAACGGCTGGACTACGAAAGGGAGAGCCAGCCAGCAGCTATCTTGTCGCTGGACCAGATCAAGGCGATCAGGGGCAGCAACGAATACACCGAAGGTCCGTCTGCGGTGAAAAAATCCGGGCCACGGACAGCGCCGAGGCAAGAGAAGCATGAAAGGACTCACGAAATTATACCGATTAATGTGAATAACAATTATGAACACAGACCCAGCCACGTGGGGCACGTGGCGCATCAGCATAACGCGAGGGCTCCCGTCCTGAGCAGATCCACCAGCACAGGGAGCGCCGCCAGCTCTGGGAGCAACAGCAGCGCGTCCTCGGAGCAAGGGCTGCTGGGTCGGTCACCTCCATCCCGGCCGGGCTCAGGCCACAGGTCCGACCGGACAATCCGGACGCAGCCCAAGCAGTCGTCTCTGATTGCAGACGACCTGAAGGGGCCTTTGAAAGAGGACTTGACGCAGCACAAGTTTATCTGCGAACAGTGTGGGAAGTGCAAGTGCGGCGAGTGCACGGCCCCCAGGGCCCTCCCATCGTGCTTGGCCTGCAACCGGCAGTGCCTGTGCTCCGCGGAGAGCATGGTGGAGTACGGCACCTGCATGTGTTTGGTCAAAGGGGTCTTCTACCACTGTTCTAACGACGATGAAGGGGACTCTTACGCGGATAATCCCTGCTCCTGTTCCCAGTCACACTGCTGTTCTAGGTACCTGTGCATGGGAGCCATGTCCTTGCTTCTGCCTTGCTTGCTCTGCTACCCTCCCGCAAAAGGATGCCTGAAACTCTGCCGAGGGTGTTACGACCGCGTCAATCGTCCGGGTTGCCGATGCAAGAACTCCAACACGGTCTATTGTAAACTGGAGACCTGCCCCTCCCGGGGTCAGGGCAAGCCCTCATGATTTTCGGAGGGAGGTTGACTTCCTCCAACTTCAGTTTTTCAGGTTGTAGCTGATTTTTTTTTTTTTATTATTATTTTTTTTTGTCTTTTCCCCCCTTTCTATTCTTTTTATTTTTTCCTTTTCCCCCTCCCCCATTTGGCGGGATGGGGGGGCTGTTCTTTTGCTTTCCTTTCCGTCTCCCCAACTTCAGATACACAAGTTCTTCCCTTTGCGTCTTTGCTCTCCTCTCCCTGTTGACCTGGCTGAGCGTGGAGCGTTTTACGTAGTCATTGCTGCTCTTCGGTAAGTGTGGACCTGGAATCTGCATCTGCCCCTCACTTCGGTGGGGTCTTTCGAGTTTGTAACTGAACCACTCCTGAGGGCTCACTGGGCTCTTGAAGCTTCTTGCTCTGTGAATATCTTCCCAAAGATGTTTTTTGTTCTCAGCAATTCCCCCCACCCCACCCCCCCTTTAGTCCCCAGGTACCGAGGAAGAATAACTTTCATGAGTGAGCTGGATTGTGAAATAACTTTTTGTGGGTGTTCTTTCTGGAGAGGGATGTAAAATAAAGGCTTTACCAAATGAGAGGCCTGACTCTTCTATAAGCAGCCTGCTTTTTTTTTTTAATTTTTTTGTCCTT
>NW_009260196.1:1804993-1841225 GCF_000687185.1 Egretta garzetta | reverse complement strand
CTCAGTCCTGAGAATTACCCTGCCTCCTGTGGTTTTTTTGGTTTGGTTTGGTTTTTTTTTTACTTTTTCGGTGTAACTTCAGTTTTTGCTACACTGTGTAGATCTTCACATTGGAGACATTATGGCTGCAACATACCCATTTGTTTCTTTTGCTGTCAAGCCTTTGAAGGATATTGCTCACTCCACCCTCCTACTCCTGTTCTTAGAGTCTGTCGCTCTCAGTCGCTATTAAAGTTGGTGGTGTTCGTGCGTCCAAATGGGCTTCAGGTGTCACCGAGTCACCTACGCGTTCTTGAATCCTTCAAGTTTCTTGTGATCCTTTGGTTTAGCCAACTTAGCTCCGCTCTGTACTTTATAATTTTATTCTGTCCCTGTTTTATTGCCTTAGCCACAAATTGTGGTCCTCTTTTGTATATTTTATGTATAAAACACAAAGTTGAATCCCAACTATTTTTAAGACAAAAGTCTGTTAAAACTTTTTTTATTGTAAAGAATATTTATTATGTGAATCTCTATTATTTTATGATATTTATTGCAAAAGACTGAAAATGTACTCATGTCTGAATATAACAAAATATCAATACTTAACAAAATAAGGATGACACGAAGAAAGTACATATGTTAACTATAATGCAGAAAATATATTAATTAATGAAAATGGCTCTTGAGTTCTTTTGTTACCATGACAGGTTGTGAGCGACGTACGCAATATTGCCGGGTTGTTGGGGTTTCTCCTCCTCGCTGTCTATCAGGTAGCAAAGACCTTCCTATTGATACTTGAAAACCACTAGTCTGTGCTCTAGTTTAGTTTACCTAATTTTGAGTTTGCTAACGATATACCCAGTAAGTTTTTTGCTATGGGATATTTAATACAATTGAATGTATGCGTCGTGCTTAACAGCGCCAGGAAGCGTAGCCCCTATTTATTTGCCAAAGCTTTTGGAAATACAGTTGTGGAGGAGGAAACCGTAACTCCAAGGGGTTTGTTTTGGTTTGGGGTTGTTTTTTTTTTTTTTCTGTTTCCTAAAGAATACCAAATTAATATGTAAACCTATTTTGAATTTGCCTATCTAGAGCTTCTTGGCTGGTTCAGTTGTACGTCAGCTGAAGTAATGAATCTATCAAGCTCAAATCTAAATAAAACGCAAGAGGCAGGATAAAAAAAATCACGGTTGCGTTGCTGTAGTTTGCAAGCTCTGAAATTTGGCTCTGTGTGTGCGTGTTTGTGCCTATGCCTACGCCCTGTTTGGTTCTCTTCCCATACGTTTTCCCAATGTCAACTGAATCTATCTGCTGTCTTTAATTTAAAGGCTCTTAAGGGTGACCCAAGTGTCACAGCTACTTGTGGCCGTTTAACGCGTATTCAACAAAAAAGCTTTTCATTAAGTGTGAATGGGGAAACCTCATTCTTCTGTCCTGTGGGTCAAGGCTAACATGGCAATTCTTCAGGAGTAAAAAGTTTATTAAACGGATGTAATTCCACATGGTGTTCAGAGTAAGTGGTTCTAGAGAAACCCTGCTCTAAGAGCGCAGTCACAGCTTGACAAATGTGTCCTATCTTGCATTTTGAAGTCCCGCTGCTTCGAATTGCCATATTCAAGCTGTTGTGACTCCTAGCGTATTGGTGATTTGAATAAGCTCGGCTTTTGTAGTTAACTCCGTCAAAGCTGCTCCAGTGTATCATATAACGAGCTGACCGAAAAGTTGCGTTCTTTATTACATGGCACGGATGACTTCTGTGAGGTATGAAGTGAAAGCATCATCTGGCTACATCTAGGAAACCCCTTGCTTTGCAGCGTGTGGTTGGTGACACTGCTCTCCCAGCCTTGGTGTGACAAAAACGGCCGGCTGGGAGGCTCAGTGAACATATATGACGTCTGCTGTCCAAGATGTATTCTTCATGAGATGAAGCAAAGCCAAGAGAAGAATGTTTCTGAGGAGCGGGCGACTTGCTTTGCGCTCTTCTCCTATCACCGAGGCTTCTCTAGCGGTGACAGCTGCAAACAGCCCTTGGGAGACAATGAGATCCTTGTCGAGCCGTCACCCGTGGTCAGATGTGGCCGTCTCTAAGGCTGCGCACTGACACTCGGAAATACCGAGCCATCTGCCCTTTCATAACTGGATACAATCCAGCTCTGTGCTGAGTAAGTTTGCTCGAAGGGTGTTGGTTATTCCTCTTCGAGAAAACCCGTTACTGCTTATCTGTCTCTTTTTTTTTTTTTTTTTTCTTTTTTTTTTCAGCCAGGTGACTTGCATGGGGGTTTGGTTTGGTTCCTAGCAGTAGAGAAGAAAGCCCAAAGGACCCACACGTATTCTGTCTTTTCATGATTTTCTTCCACCAGGAGCTGTGTTACAGCACTGCTTCAGATTTGTCTAAAAAAAAACCCAAAACAAATCAACAAAACCTACGCTCTGGTTAGTCACACTAATGCTGCCTTTGCTAAGTAAACTTTGGGAATAACTCCAGGTTGCAGTTCCTTAGGAGGAGAATTTGACTTTGACCCACGCAGCAATGAGAAGATACCAGTCCCTTGTGTGTCTTAAGTGGTGTTCTAATCGAGAGAAGACAGTGTTAGAGCGATGAGAATGATGGGTTTGTTCTTGGGTTAGATGCTGTACCGTTTGTACTTAATACACCTCTATATATTTGCGCTCGCTTTCAGGTCCCCTGGAGCGTCGGGACGTTGCCTTGTGCTATGGAAGTGACTGTGACTTCTTTCAGGCAGATGGATTTTGTGGTGTAGAACCACGCAAGATTGCATAGGAGAGCAAATGAATGTCTTTCCAGTGGGGAAAAAAATTGATCAAGCTTGACAGATGCATGAAGTAAGCCTCTGCGGCTCAAAGGGACAGAAGTTATTTTAAATGTCCTCTAAGTGGTCGGTCACTCTAATCTGTTCTGTTTTCTACACTAGAGCAACTGGAGCAACCATCTAGAGAGACTGTATTTTGGTGTAAGGGGGGGTTGCTGAAGGCTAATGAGATTTTTGGCGATTAGGAGACTGAAGTGCAGATTTCAGTTCCCCAACCCAAAATTTGTTGGTGGGCCGTTCAGGTTGCTTGCTACGTGGCCAGAGTGTCAGAGGTCCTATTGCCATGTTGACCGTAAAAATTATTTCTTAAGCATTTTCAGATAGCTTTGAGCTCTTCTTCTGAAAAATAAAGAGAACTCCGTATGAAACGATTGTGTAGTTAGGCGATAAGTTCAGCTGACCCACTAACCTAATTGTACAGGTCGGTGATGGATTTGGACAAGCCTGCCATCTGGGTACACACAGCGGAGTCCCGAAACTTGTCGTGTAAGGTCTGGGGTGAAAGGAAAAGGGAAGTCCCTCTGGTGAGCCAGAACTCAGGTCTCGGTGTGCATAGTGTCTTGAAACTTGTGGTAAGAGATGAGTTTTGGAAACAGATGGTAAGTAAGTTTCCAGGTTCCCTGCTGGAGGAATGCATTGCTGGGGTGGGAATTTGAGGGCGTTGGGGTGGTTCTCTCAAGACGGCTTCGTTACGCTAATGCTCGTGTGGATGATGGCGTTATCCAAGGGGGGGTAATGCTCAACAAATGAAAAGTACGTGCTCTTGTTTATGGCCCCATATCATAAAGACAGGTGGGAGAGGATTAGCTCCTCCGTCTGTGATAAAGCAAATCTGTTAAGAGGGATTAAACGGGCTAGATGAAGTGGTTTAATGGCCTTATACGAAGTAATAGATTTTTGTCCTGGAGGAATGTTCAGGACTCACTGATACTTCTGTATTTCTTGTTCTGCTAAAATTACCTCCAAATTTCTATGGAATCCTGATTAGTTGTTGGCTTTCTTCCAGCTGGAGCATTTGTGTCAGTCATGGCGGTGCTTCAAAAAACCAGGAATAAAATTTTTGTTCTGCTATCGCACAGCGGGATTTACCAGCCTTACACCGTGCATGGGTTGCACAGGTCTTGTTCTGATCAGCCTGCGTCAGCGCGCGAGTCGCTGTTGGGGCAATGATTTTAGGAATCATTTGTACTTCCTCGCTGTGCTTGGTTTTCACCTTTCCTTCGCTGACGGGAGCAGCCAAAGCATGGCTTCTACCCTCGGCAATGAGTTCCCTAGCCATATGGGGCCTGTGTTAACAAGCTTTATACTTACTGGAAGGATCTATTCAAAAAACTTCTAGGCTACCCAGAAAGTTTCCTTCACCATGTTCTGCTTCCACGTTAGAGCATAGACCAGGGCTGTCACCGGTACCCGGGACTGATGTCGGGACAAGGATGGTCTGCAAGCTGGGCAGCAAGCACAGCCCACCGATCAGCTCTCCAGTGCCGCCTCAGCGTTTAAAAATCCCAGCGCCGAGTTACTCCAGCTCTTTGTGCACCCTTGCGCTGTAAGTTGAGGGCTCTTGCAGCACGCGTCCTCACCACCAGCCACGGTGCAAAACGTTTTGGCCCTCGCCAAGCATTTGCAAGCGGCGTAGATCCTACCGTGATGACCATGAATCTTTTGGGCTGCATTTGCTGTGCCTCTGTGTCCGTGTGCCTGCTTTGAAATGAGCTTTGTTTTTCACGTAGACAGGTAGCGCTGCGTAGGAACTCATTTGCTCTCGCTTCAACTCGACTGGGAACACCCCGCGAGGCCTCTATGCGTGTATTCTGTTGGATAACTGTGTTTCTTGGCTGGAGTGTTAAATCCAAACGCAGTGCCTGGTAAAGGCTTAAGGAGGAATACGGCCATACTGGCCACCGCATCAGAAGCCAACGCAGTCGGAACGAAGCGTTATTCCTGGAGTGGCATTTACTGCTCAGTTTATATTTGTGATAAAGAGATGCAGCGCTGTTGTTTTTCCCCGGTAAAATGCTTGCGGCTGCCACGGCTTCACGTCTGGTGAAGGTGTCTTGAGACGAGATGCTTCCTCATTTACCTATTAGTAAATACCAACACGGGACAGATTCCCTGCAGACCACACAGGGCCTTATTTCTTAGGTTTAAGGCTATAGGGGTGAAACCCTGGTCTTCCTGAATAACTTTTAATTTTTAGCTTCAAAAAAGGACCAGAAATTCACCGGGATCTTTCACTATTCCTGACAATATTGTAAAAGCAAGAGGAACAGCGTACTTCCAGGGGAACGGCATTGCTGGGCGTATGACAAAATGGGCCACCTTCAGCTCGAAAATGGAATTGTTGCGAATTGCTCTTTTTTTGAAGAAAAGAAACATTTGTTTTAGTCCTTAGGGAAAGGTGTGCCTGAGAGCCGTGCCCCTCTGGCATTGCAAGGACGCCCTGTTTTGTAAACCTTTGTATACGCCTACAGCGCTACCCATCTGCGAACAAATATCCTAGGGGACGCGTTGTCAAAAGGCACCAGCATTCGACAGAGGCTCTACCCCAAAGGGGCTGAACCCCTTTGTGTGTGTGCAGTGAGGAGCACAATGGGACCCCCATCCTGCCTGACCCTCCAGGGTCGCTACTGTAGCACGACTGGTTCTGTACCACCCAATATTTCTTCTGAATGAAGTTGATGCATTTACACCCGGGATTAAGTTGGCCGGGCCACGGCGTACTTAGGCTAATGCAAGCCATTCTGAACGGACTCGATACCGGCGGTAGGGTTTTCTCCTTGTTTTCTTTCTTGTTTCTATAAACTGGGTTGGTTAATGCAGCACACTGTCTTATGGACGCCCAGCATTCGTAAGGCTAGGTATGTTCTTCGTCTAGATGATAAAGTAAATGTGAGAAGTAGCGGGAATACGCTAAACGTACGCTAAAATTACACCACTGATTAACTACTGAATGGATATTTTTAACATGAAATCGCCTGTGTTGTGGCGCATGCTTCAGCTTCCAAACCACCTGACAGTTCTTCCAGTGCCATGAGGATTCCTCTTCCACGATTTAAGCAGGAGGAAAAGCTGAAAGTTACCCGGCCTGGCAAAGGTCCTCTCCGAAGTATCGTTTCTTGTGTGGCGTTCTATTTGATGCTTTTGGATCAGTGCACTCTATGAGTAGGACACTTGAAAATGAAAATGAGTAAACTAGTTGCCTGGAAGGACGGGGGGGAAGTGCTGGGGCTTTTCTTTAACTTGGACACTGGGAGATTGCACGGTGCTGCCTTCTTAATATCAAGGTCTCCCAGCTGCCCCTGCTTTTCTTTCCAAAATCAAGTCTCATTTATCTGAGCCCTTCTTTTTAGAAAATAACTGTACACTTGTTCATTTTTCTACACAGCGTGCAAAGTTCTTCCAGGTGAAACTTGCTCCAACTACGTGAGCCATCTGTGCTACTACGGAGGCACCGGCTGATTTAATACATCTCCACGTATTTGTATCTCTTCAGGAATCACGGTGAGGGTGAGCCTGGTCAGGCAGAGTGGGAAATACAGCATAGTTGGGTCTCACGATTTTGGTTTGATCCCAAGTTCAGATCTAGGTATGAACTTTGCCAAAGTTTGGCAGTACCTGCTGTCTGGTTTTGACTTTACTGATCTGCAAGAGTATGCGAGGGGATGCTGTTACGGTTGAAAATGCATCCATTCTGCTGCATTGGGTCTCTCTGGGAGCAAGTGGGAGACATACAAGAAGCCCTCCTGGAGTCTCCGTAGGGAGTTTTGTATGGGCTTTCAAACCTTGAGCTGTAGGGCCTGCCGTCAATTGTTCCCCCCCTTTCCATCCCTTGCCGTGGACTGGAGCAGGAGCACTTGCCGTGGTAGTTCCGGAGTCATCCATCACTGCTGCCAGGTGCAGATAACATCCCTTGTACATGTTAATCTGATTTGCTGCTCCTGCTGACAACTCTAACACACCGGCTTTGGGATAACTTTATCTGTTCAGGTGGCAAAAACTGCGATACCTCCTTAACAAGCAGCTCAAAGCGTGTTGCACTTGGACTTAAATTCTTCTAAATCAACTGTGCCTGATAAGACAGCGCTGAGGAAAATATTTCCCTTTTGCTGCTGGGAAAACTGAGGCCGGAGGGCTGTGTGGGGCCACGCTGTGAGGCACCAGCACAACCAGAAGTCTTTGGCCGGCGGCGTGGTGTTTTGCTTACAAACTCATTCTTCTGCACGGAGAGGTGGATGGATGGGGAAAACCTCTTCGTGCCTGAATGCATAGCACTTTCTGGCGAATATTTGGAAGTTGTATGTTGTGACATGCCATAGATTGCACGTGCGTGCAGGCGTTTGACTGCGATGGTTTAGAAGCAATGTTAATATGCTTACAGGGGGAAAAATATATATCCATAAATCTATATAAGCAGGGCCCGATTGAAAATGTTACTGATAGAGCACACTGTACAAGATGACCCATCTGTGGTGAACAGGTCCACTTTTATTGGGGTTTGGGTGGGGTTTGGTTTTTTTCTTCTTTAGTAATATTCGAAAATGGCAGAGAGCCTGATCTGGGGGGTGGGTATGTGGGAAACTAGGTAGGAGCCTAAATAATACACGTTACTCGCAGGGCTAGAAACTAGAGCCATATCCTATGGCCTTCTAATTAAAACTCTTTATTTCCACAGATTTATTCTGTGGGCCTTACTAAATAGATCAGCCTTGGGTTTCTAATGGTGACTACTTGAGGAGGAATGTAGCCTTTGTTCCTCTGAATGCTTGGGAGCAGATTACCGGGCTGCCAATTTCCTGTGGCCTTTCAGAGCTGCAATTTGAGCCCTATTTGCTCCTGGCTCTTGCACAATTGAAAACAATGGGTGGCTTCTTTCAGGTTTCACTTCAGAGCTCTTAGAAACTGGGGAAGTGGCAAAAGCCCTACTTTACAGGTAATTAACAATAGATAATGTTTGCTCTGCGTTTTTTTCCCCCACTTTTTTTTTTTTTTTTTTTTTTTTTTTTTAAGAGCTGATAAAAGGTAGAAGGTACACAGTGAGCTCGAGTGGTCCTGTGGATGCAGTCCCAGGCATCACCCTAGCAAGAGGATGGTACTGGGTCAAACATAGCTCCAAGCCAATGCAGGGAAGAGCAGAACAGAAGAGCTGTTGGGTTGCTAGCAAGGCTGAAGGCTAAGCAGCAAAGCCTGGACAAGCTCCCTGTTCCAATCAGCCCAGTATGTGAGTGTTTACTGTTGTGAACCTGCTCTTTGATTTAGGGCCCCTTTTTATTGTCTCCTCTGTCTCCTTTATTAGGTGCACGCTTCTGGTACCTTGTTGATGTTTATGTAGGATAGTTCAATGTTTTCTTGTGTATATATAATTCTAGGAAACCACCTGTCCTGTAAAGTTTATCTTAAATACAGAAGCTTGCTTTACCAACCTGAAGATGGAAGTGTCTGTTGTTTAACCTTATCTTGTTAATGGAAAGCTGTGGGCACCTAGGAAGAAGACACAAAAAAGATGCTCTTGCATCGTTATTACTCGTTATCTAAAAACGGGTTGGGGCAGACAGAAAATGTCTAAATTGGGATGTTCAGGTTCCTTACAGGTAGCAGGGAAGTGATAACCATCAGAATAAGAGTCACCTGCCCTCAGAAGTGAGTTTCGTGCCTGCACATTGGAGGCTGTGAGGCAGTATGCTGGCAAGCTTTGAAAACAGAAATGGGAAAAATAAAAAATGGACCTGTGAACATGTTGGCTGCAGGAATTTCTCTTTGGGCATGTAGAGCTAACTTATTTATTCGGCCTTGCTGTGTATGTGGAAACTTCCTGAGGACGCAGGAGATTCGTGCACGCACGTAATGGAGTTGCTCGGTAGGTAAATGCCCACGTGCGTTCTGTATCTGCCAACCTTACATGTGCAAAAACTAGAGGAGAGATGGAAAAGCTCGCTCTGGTAAAACCTGCTCCAGGTAGATCCTGGCTAATACAAGTAGCGCTACTCAAATTTTTGCTCTGGGTGAATCTGTTAGCAAACCATACTTGCTCTCGGCATCTCTCCTCTGTTTGCCCTCCCAAGGCAGCTTCTGGTTTTGTTTGTCTGCTCCTCAATGAGGGTCCAGTTCGGTGGTGGGACTGATGGCCAGAGAAGTTGCTGCCTCCCTTGGTGATGCTGGTGCAGCTCTTTATAACACACAGGGTACCCAGGCTAGAGGAGGGGAAAGGACTTCTCCTGCTTGACCCTAGTGGCAGGGGAAATGCCATACCATGCCATACCTGGAGGCAGCACACGCTCTTCAGGGCTGCCTCTCGCTGCTAAATGTGCTCTCAGGCTCCGAGGCAGCCATCTACTCTCCTTCCCTACTTCCCTGCCTGAAGATACCGCTTTGTAGGTGGTTACTGAGACTGCAGACATGGATATAGGGTTACGGGCCAAAAAAGGGACGCATCTAGCAGCACCTGAGGAAATTCTGTCCCTGCACTCCATCCGCGTGCATTTGAACAAGTAAGCAAAGTATTAAAAGCGAAATGAAAACAAGAAGCGATTCTGCACTTTATGCCTGTGTTCCTGCGTTTCCCGTGGGGCTTGTAGAATTTCATTAGCTTTAACTGTGAACATGACTTTTGCTCCTTGTTCTCACCATCTGCAAGACTTGGAAAAACTGTCTGACTCAATAACCTACTTCTGTTTCTGCTCTGTCCTGGCGTAGCTGCCCCTCTCACTTCTACCACTTAAATGATATCTTTTAGACTGTAAACCTTGCAATAGAAACGATCCCAGAGGGAGAGAAGGATGGCAGATTTCCAGCCCTTTGGACGTACCTCTTCTTCAGAGCAGGAGCGGATGAATGGGTGGCCGTGCCCCTTGTTGCTGATCTTCATCGGGAGCGCTGGAAAAGAGGAGGGAGAGAATCTGAGCAGAGGCTTAGAGCTAAGCTGTAAAATTGCCTCACTGGCAGCTTTGCTATGGGATTGTGATTATTTCCTCCTTTCTCCAGTTCCTTGCAGATAATTTAGGAAGACACAGGAGATATGCATGAAAAAAGTTTCCTGTCTTTGGAAAACCACAATATGCTTTAGCAGAGGTTCGATAATTTTGGCTTTTGCGACTACTGCTCCTAAATCTTGTATCCTTGCATTAGGGAAATGTGAGCTGAACCAGCCCTCAGTGCAGAGACGGGGCTGCCATAGCTCGGGTGTCCCCCCGCTGCTAGAGCCCTTCCCAGGGATGTCCCCATCACCTTTCCCACCTGTGACTCTGCCAACAGTGCTTCCACGTGCCCTTGGAAGCTACGTGCCTCCCTCAGGTGCCCAAACCTACCCTGGAAGCTGCAGGTCTCTTTCTTTAAAAGGTAACTAAGCGCCTGTTGCTAAGCCTTGTAGAAATCCTGATGTATCTGATCTCTCCCTCTGAGAGCTGGGAGAAGGTCAAACCTTACAGAAGGTTCAAATCTAAAAGCCACGAACGGACAGCCCAGTAAGCGTGGCAAGGCTTGCCTCACCAGTACAGGTAAGGGAAATACCAGCCAATTCAGAAGTGTGCCCATCTCCTATTTATTTCCTTCCTCTTTCAAACTGAGTTTATACCAAAGAATCCAGGAGTTCCCAATTTACACTCCGTTGTCGCGGAAGCGTGTCTATGTGCAGGTTATATGAACCAGACTGTGTTTGTACACCTGAGAGAACAAAAACGCACTTTGTGGGCTCAACAGCTCCGCATCGAACAGAGAATCAAGTGCATCGGATTTAGTTCCAAAATCAGCTTAATGGATCCTGTGGGGTGGGAGCCTGGAGGGAAGCTCATGAGTCCATTCAAGGGCTACCTAAAATTTGGCCTTGTTCTCTGGATGATGCAATCTCAACATTTCTGAAAATCAAGTTCCTACGTATGGATTTTAGAAAGTAACTACAGGCTACTGGCTTTAAAAATATTGACCTTACAAGTCCATTTTTCCTTCAGTTGATAACTTGAAATGGTCCAGATAAAGCCAAGCATTGCCTCTGATGTGTGAGGGCCACAGCAGCGGGAGAAGAGCTGGGAACGGGACGGTTGCAGGGGTGTGAATGAAGAGAAGCACTTAGATGCACTTTTTTTTTTTTTTTGGTCTATTTGCACTTAAAATTTGGAAGTTTCATTGAAGCTAATTACACCAGTGGGAAGAAAAGTGATTTTATGTTGTATGTGTTCAAGAAAGACCATTGCTTTGCATCAAGCAAACATAATTATAACCCTTTTTTTTTTTTTTTTTCTCTCTTTTCAATTCTTGTCCACCTGGAAGTCAACACTGTAGGCATTCACTGCGTTTTTCCTTCTCTTACAGGGGTAACGGGCATTTTTTTCTGTTATAAATACACTCATTTTCTTTCAAACACCTCTCTTATCTTTTCCTGGCAGGGGACGATACTGCTGATCAATACTTCTCAGCACAGTAGTTGACTTAGAATTGCTGAGGTAAAATACATATTTTCCCCTTAATTTAATAATTATTTGCAATTTCACTACAACTACCATTTCTTACTTAGCAAACACAGGTAAGAGTACAGAGCCAGGCTGGTGCCTCTCAACTGGATTGGCTCTTATGTTCTTTCCACCCAGCTTACGAAGGGTATTGTAGAGCAAGAGGAGAGCCTAAGCTTATGTTTTAATCAAAAGAAAGTCAAACCAATGCAACTGAGCCAGGCTCAGGTGTTCTCTCTACACAGCACCTCCTGCCACAAGCATTGCCACTGCCTGGCCGGTCTCTGATGACAGTCTGTTTCAGTAGTTAGGTTGACGTTGCTAGACTGCATCCATAACTCTTTCAGCATTGAATTTATCTATAAACAAATCACTGGTATAAACTGCATGGCAGGCTTGCATAGATGGCCAAAATAAAAACCTTGCTGGGAGGGAGTTAAGGTCTGTTAGCTGGATTCCCCACCGAGCTTCGGCCATCCGAAAGCCTTGCCGTGTAGGCTGGGGTTCAGCTCTGCTACTAAATGCTCAGCTTTCTGACAGCGGATGGCCAGGCTGGTTGCCTGGGTGTCCTCTGCAATCAGAAGGATGAGAAAGGTAGGACCGGAGGGTGGTTCAGCCCTCACCTTCCGCTGAAGCTCTCGGTGGAGGTACCTCGCTTTGACGGCTGTTCAGGAATTGTAGCTGAACAGATAAAACTAGATGCCTGACATTTAGGTGGCTGAATTTAAGCGAGGTGAATCCCACCCGCAGTCGCTTAAACTTGGTGAAGTCCTTTTTTCTTGCTTTTCCTTTTTTTCACCTCTCCCTCTGGCTTGCTTTCTGACTTCAACTGAGACGTGTTAGCAAAGGGTCTTTCTGTCTCTTCTGGAGCATTTATGTAAAACACAATTAAAGATAAAAATATCTCCTGTGACATGAGCTGTATGACAAATAAACCTGGCCTCCCCCTGCTTTTGCATTCTGTGGGCACAGAGATGATACGTGGGGATATTTGCATATGCACTCAGCATAAACCAAAGTTTTTCCTCTCCTGCATCTACAATCTCCCCGGTGCGTTTGGGCAGGCTGTTCTGTTTGTCAGCCTTGCTCGTACGTGATGTTCTGCTGCAGAAAACGATGCCTCCGTCATGTTTTTCAGAGGATGTAAATTTGCCAAAACAAACGATGGGCAGAGGAATGCCCGACAACTTTGTTTTGATTTTACGTAACCTTTACAATATCCTCTCGCAATGCTTTCCAGATAAGTAGGTGGTACGCCAAAAAAAGAGAATAGTTAAAACTTCTAATGATCTCATCCAATCTCTCTGTTTTAAACAAGGCATTTTTGATGGGTTACGAGACATGACATCAGAGTTTTCAGTTTCATGCCTGCAGCATGCCGGAGGGAAGCTGCAGCTACGGCGGTAAGCATCCCACAGAGGTAAACCCAGCCACTGCCTAGTAAAGGCTAAAGACAGAAGTGCGAGCGACGACAGCAACAAAACGGTTCATGACTTGGGCAAAGTTGGGCGATGACACAACAGAGTCAGAAGAGCAAATTTTTTTTTTTTAAATTCCCCAAGCTGGCTCGAGCTTTGGTTGAGATGCAAGCGTGACGGGAGGTCAGCAGACCCTCAGACCCCAGGTCTTCCTTCTGCAGAGAGAACTCTCATTCCTCAGTCTGCCAATAAGCAGTGGTGGAACCTGCTTCAGAGTCTTCTTTTCTTGGAAAAAAGCTGTCCTGATAAACGGTGATCTTAAACTTTATGTATGTAGGAAGCAGTGCGAATGAAAAGACTAAGCCAGGAAGATCTGCCTTCAGATTGCAACCTTGTTTAGGGACAACAAGCAAAACATCCCATCGTCCTGCCTCTGTTTCTGCATAGTACAGCTAATTCTGACCATAATGGGTATTTTATGAGATATTAGTGCTCTGTGTTAGTACTGTACTTCACCAACATGCTACAAAATTACTACATGTGTATCTGAGTTGTATGAAGTATTTTTTATTCTGCTTGCTGGAGGTGTTAGTAAGAAGGGAACATGCAAAGGGAACCATTAGGTGCAGAAATTATGGTCTCAAAGGTCATTTTAAAGGCTTATACATCCTCATTTAAGTTTTCAGACGACACTTTAGATTTTATCTCCTGTTATTTAGCGGTATCACTCTTTCTGGCATTTTTGGTAACACTTGGTTTTACTTCCCCATCCTTCCCTGGTTTTGCATACCATCTCACCATACTGCACGCCACAGAGCGAGGCTGAGGATGTTGTGCAACATAGTCTATACGTCCTTCGTCAGCAATCACCTTACTTTTGAAGCAGTCTCCCCCCAACAGGATGTCCACGGGGCATGAAAAGGGCTGGAAGCTGAAGGCTGTGAGGCTCAAACACAACTGGAGTTAAGCGCTTCCCCAGGTGAAGGCTACAGGGGCCAGATCTCACCAGGATACTGTTCTAAAGGGAGCGTTCTGGGTGGAGGGGGCTCTGTCTCTTTGCCCTCCTGTGCTGGAAATGCAGGAGATGGTCTGTAAGGCCAGGTTGGAGGTAGGGGAGCACTAACACGGCTCTCAAGCCTTTTAACAGCTGGAGAGGAAGTATTAGCAAAGCCCCCTTTTGCAGCTGACCTCTACAGGACAGGTTAAGGCCATGAGGACTCACTGGCAATTAAGATCAGGCCAGGGTGGCACTGCTGGAGCTATGGGACCGTGGCAATTCTCCCATGCCAGTGGAGTGACCTCTGATTGCTCTCTTTGTCCTGTCCTTGAGCATGATGACAGCAGCTCTTCCTCAAGGATAAACAGTCTTAGAATTAGTTTTCTGTCAGAGTCCAGGTGCCCTGGTCTATTGGCAGCTCCTTGATGACCAGCTGGCTTAGCAGTGCTTGCTCCCTTTGGGACAGCCACATGGTGTCCCTGCTCAGGCCTGTGGGGCCATTGCACCGCAGCTGGTCCCACCGCTGCCTCGCAGGACTGCGCTGCAAACCCCACTAATGCTGCTTGAGTACATGGCGTGATGCCATCCATCCCCAGCTGCTCACCTGGCTTGCTGGTTGCAGTCATCAACCTGACCCTTTCTCCTTCTTGCCTGCCTTGGTCTTTCCTTGATACCCCTGTGGCATTGTCCTTGCCCCTGGTTCCTGCTCCTTCTGGGTTTGGCGGATGTCATTCTAGTCCTGTCTCCTCCTCACCCCGTCCCTTGTGGTAGAGGCATTCAGGCTCCCCTGGCCCTGCCTGTGTGTGCCTGCTTGGGTACCCTTGGGTGATGGAGAGCTGTGACGCCAGGCTCCCAATGGCATTTTTTTGTCTAAAGAGTCTCAGCTTCAAGTTTCTAGGGGAGAAATGGTTTCTGCTGCTCGTCTCTAGCTTCAGCCCAGTCCAGGCATACAGAGATGCTACCTGGCAAAGGGAAACAGGTGAAAGCACTTAGTCATCTGCAATCATTTCCTTAACAAAAGGACTTGAGATTGTCAGCGGGTGCATAGCCTAGGGGTTATATTCTTATCTAGACCTAGGCAGGAAACCGTATGATTTACAACTGGAGGTAAGAAATAGTGCTTGCATGCCTAATCTTCACAGTAGATTACTGGAATATATTTCCCTCGGGGTACAAACCTAAAGGATCCCAAATCAGCAAGACAGAGCAGTGCATGTGTGGGTTGTTGGCTAAGCAAGTTAGGATACTGAGAACATGGTAGACTGATGCTCCAGAATCTGTAAATTCAGGGTAAAATGAAAAAATTCCCCCCCTGAAGGCTCTGAGCAACCTTGTGGCAGACTCTTTGTCCTTCTGCCCCTCGAGAGCAGCTGTGTTACTCCACAAAATTAGTGGGTGCAAATTTACCACAGCTGAGGGGACACCCAGGACAAGTCCCTTTGCTTATATGTAGGGGTATTAAGTAGTCCTCCTCTTCCTGGCGTGGCTTGTAGACTGGCTTGGTCTACTTCAGGCTTGCTACAAGACCTGCAACCTTAAACCCAAGGAGGGTTGTTACAGCAGAGGTGGGCTACGCTCCTGTGTGCCTTCTGGAGTCCTACTGCCTTTTGTTTTTTTGCTGGAGCTCTGCTGGAGTATGTGGTATAAATTTGGTGAGCCTCTGCTAGGGTACTGGATGCTGTAGCACACGTGGTGGAAAAGGTGTTGGTGATAAAACTGGCCAGTGATCTGTGATTAAGCTACTGGTTTTTGGTGTGTGAGTTACCCTATCTGCTCTCTGTGAAATGCTTTTTCTGAGTCCACCAGAGAGACCAAACGAGGGTAAGCTTGTTCTTTGTAGGGTCCCTAACTAGAGATGAGCCTTGTCCAGGACAGGGGCTTTGAGTGGCTTTTGTGATACAAATGGTGCATGGTTAAAACCTTGCAAGCCTGTATGTGGCTGGCAATGGGGAGCTGTTTGTTTGAGGGTATTAACTGTCTGATAGCATGCCTCGCCTGCATGGAGGTGGCCCCAGGAGCGGGGTAGCTTGGAAATGCCACTTGCAATTAAAACCTGTATTTTCAAGTGCAACTCTGCTGTTTGTTCGTGCTGAGAAGGGTTTCCTATCTTTCAGAGTCTTTTGGTCGCTGGGCTACACTTAATAGGATGAGATTTTTTTTTTTTTTCCCCCCTTGAACCACAAAGCTGCCAAGTTATCCAAGAAAAGGGCTTGTAATTAATGCTAAGTGAATGGAAACCAGGGGTGGCTGCTTAGCATAGGGCTGGTGGGGCACGTTCTGTCCTCAAGGAATGCTGGTGTAGCTCCGAAATAACTGTGGGTCTCTAGGTTTTTAGCCATGGTATGTACAAGCAGAAACTGCCTCTCCCCCCACACTTCTCCCCCCTTCCCCCCAGTCGTCTTTTATCTGAGGAGAAAGTACCCCACCCCCTACACTTAATAGGATGAGATTTTTTTTTTTTTTTCCCTCCTTGAACCACAAAGCTGCCAAGTTATCCAAGAAAAGGGCTTGTAATTAATGCTAAGTGAAGTGGAAACCAGGGTGGCTGCTTAGCATAGGGCTGGTGGGGCACGTTCTGTCCTCAAGGAATGCTGGTGTAGCTCCGAAATAACTGTGGGTCTCTAGGTTTTTAGCCATGGTATGTACAAGCAGAAACTGCCTCTCCCCCCACAGTGAAGGCGTTTGTTGCGACTGGAATATGAATATTGTACCACTAGCCCGTGGAAGCATCCTTCTGGGTGGATTTTTCTTTTTGGGTGCTCCAGGAAAGGCTAGGTTTGCTTCTCTCCAAAAGCTCAAAGTTCCTGTTGTAGGTTGTCACCTAGGAGTTTGGGGCTGTGATCTGGCTGATGATAACCTCCTCGTCTAGCCTTGACTTGTCTGTGTAAGCAGGCTGCTCTGGGGATGCATTTTCTTAGATAGCTCCTTCTCCTCGCACAGAACTTTGTTGTTCCAATGAGCGGTTTCACTTTCTTAAGTGTTGAAAGTGGCTGTTAAAGCAGCAGCAGCCTTAACCTGAGGCTCACCTGCCTTAAATTTGGTTGTTTGGTTTTTTTCCCCCCACCTTCAGATTATTTCCCCACTGCGAGTGGAATGCAGTTTCCATGTATACTATATGGGTTATATACCTTGCTCTGAGCGACAGGACAGGGCTTTTTGCTCAGCTCTTGAGGATATAGGGGATGTGGTGGGAGAGTCCTTTGCCTGTGCATTTCCAACACCTTCTGGGCATCTAAAAATCATTAGAGGAAAATGTCTGTGACTGATTAGAAACCCTTAGTTGGGTAAAAACTGAGAATAGATCAGTATTGAGTGGCAAAAAAATAAATATGTGAGGGGCAGGGGAGTGACACTGGGGTTTTTTACCCACTTTATAATGCTCTGTTTCAACTTCATGGTTTTCCTTTGTTCAGTTTGTGTCTCCAAATTATGTTCCAAGTTTCCATATCTGTTTGATATCTTGTCCTTTGATGAGACTACAGCAGAAACACTGGTATCTCTGCACAGTGCCTTAGCTTTGCAGGGCTGTAGAGAATAAGTCCCGCAGCTGTTGCTGTCCTTGGTTTGACCATTTGGTCAAATTGCTGTTGGTCGTGGGGTTTTTCTATCCTGTAGCAAGTAGGCTATGGCAGGGGACCTGCTGTGTCGTGTTTCTCAGTTTTAACTCTCTTGCTTTGTGGGTTTTTGGTGTTGTGCGGTGTAGTTTTTTTTTTTTTACACAGCCTCTCAAATGTCAAGCTGTCAGACTTACTTAGAATTCTTGAGGTTTTCTTCCTTTTTTGAAGGTGGCCTTACAGAAAATCAACATAAGGAATGTTTTTCTCATCCGACGTCTTCATGGATCTCTCTAAAAACGTATGTCGGTGTTTCCCAGCTGCCTTGGTTTCTCATGTAGATGAGCCCTGCCAAACGGTTTCCTAATGCACCCTGTTAGGACAAAGGCTCAGTTGTTGTTTTCTGTTGATAAACTGGACATTTAACTGCTTCGTTTCCCCCCTACTACAGCAGGATTAGTCGCTGGCTATTTGCTCAGGCCCCAATCCTTGGGCTTGCTGGGACAATTGCTCAAGAGGTTCAGATTTAGAAACCAATGAATGTCAAGCTGAGCCTCTGAACCAAACTTTCTTTGAGATGAGCCAGAGTGACCTGCAGCGAGCTGTAAAGAAGAGTGCAATGACCGCCCCCCCCCCCGCCTCCAACCCCTTCCCTTCCCGAAAGGAAAAATATTTCCCAGAGCACTGGGAACCCTCCTGACTTCCTCTCCTGTGAATTCTGGATTAGTGTGATTTGCATGCTTAAAGTTAATTCACCAGCGAACGGAGGAGGTGTCTGGGAGCTTGAATAGATTCAGCTCCTCGCCGCCGAGTGCCAAGGGCCTCCGGTGCGAACCACGTAGCGAGGGAAAGTGAGGACATGTAGGACAACTGCAGGGGTGAAGGGAGGGAGGAGGGATTGTACCATTTGTACCGAAGTGTTTGCAATTCTGCCCTCCCACAGGCCATGGCAACTGGACTGAATGTAATCTGGCCCTTTTATTTTCTTGCTTTCATTCAAATGAGGCCATATAACAAGTAGAGAGTGAGAGGAAGGGGGGAAACATATGAAGTATACATAATAAAGGTGATACCACTGAAAATGCCGTTTGCTGTTTCAAAACATGACCAAACTCAGTGTGTTGGATGGGTTGGGAATTTGAGTGTGCTCGGTCCCTGGGAGGTTTCTTCTGAAGCCATCTTTGAAAACAAAACAAACAAAAAGCCCCGTCTGGTTATCCACAGGCCTTGCTCCCTGATAAGAGCCATCTATCATGACCAAATTAAAACGCGGGCTCCGTCTTGCAAGCTAGCACTTGATAAGACACGTCCGCCTGTTGGGAAAGTTCCCTTTTCCAAATTCTTGGTGCCTGGGAAAGCTGCTTTTAAATTGCAAAAAAAAAAAAAAAAAAGTTTGAATCATTGCACGGAGTCACTGGCCCCGCTGAGGGGGCTTTCTCTCTCTTCTGAAGAACAGACCACGCACAAAGCCAGATGGTTCCCGTCTGCTGGCTTTATTCAATGCACTTCCTCCCACAGACGGGAGCCCTTTTGCCCTCCTTCCACCCCCCCTCTTTCAAGCATCCACCACTGGGCCTTTCTGTTCTGCGGCTGGAAATAATCTTTTATTGCCCAGTTGTTCGGAAGTGACCTTTTGCCCTTGATTAGATAGCACCAGGCTCTATCACCGGATTGCTTTTGAGCTGGCAGTTGCTTTTTTGTGTTCGCTGATCCGGTGTCAGAGAGAACAATGCAAGGCTTTGCAAAATTTTAGTCCGGCTAAGGCCTCATGTGGGATGGCTGGGGGTAGGGAGGAACGGCGTTGTATAAAGCAGCCTCACGGACCATGATTAATTATATGAAAACATTTCCCTTAATAAACTGCAAAACAAATTGTGTTTTGGTTTGGTTTTTATATTCATCTTGCATGCTGATGCAAACAGCTGCCTGCTCCTTTCCAAGCCCTTAGCTACTAGTCAGTGGTGAGGAGCAAAACTATTCCTTGTTTCTCTTCTACAGGGTTTTCATGCCTGGTTGTGCAGGCAGGTGAGCTAAAACCTGCCCCAAAACCTGGGGGCCCAAGCCCTCTGGCTGATGTTGAGCTTGGAATCGCTGTGTTTCACTGTCAGGGTGGCCAGAAGAGTTATTTCTGGGGAGATGCTCTCGGGCCCTGGAGGAAATGGCTGATGCCTCTCTTTTTTCCAAAAAGCAGCTTTGATAGCTTTGGAAAGAGGAGGCTTTCCAGTTACCTGTAGACAGAAAGGGGGTGGTGTTCAAGGAAGGTTAAGGAAATTCTGTAAAAAGTAGGAAGGAGAAAAATAGGGGTTTCTAGAGAAATTTTAACCCTCAAAACCTAGAACTGGTTGTGCATTACGTCTCACTTGGCATATCAATTATATACTCTTAGGTTATTTTCTATTAAACATAAAACCTACTGCATCTATTTGGTGGGGTGGGAATTTCTTTCCTAAATAAATGGATAAACTACCCTTGAGCTTTAGCCTAAAACCGAACTGAACAACCCCCAAACCCACCTTTTCCCTCCAGCTTGATCTGGACTGACTTAGAATCAGCAGGAGAGAAGCTGTTATCACTGAAGGTTATTCAGTGATCCAGAAGCTATAATCAAGAAAGTTGGGTTACATTTTTTTTTTTTAATTGGGTTTTCAATATGTGTTGAAGAGAGCTTAGTCTTCAGCAGTCTGGCGAAATAATAATAAATACCTCTGGTTTCCAGTCCTGCAGAAGTTAAAGGAGAAAGATTGCTACTCTGCAAGGCTTTTATTGTTTGTTTTTTATGTTTGGTGGGTTTTGGGTTTGGGTTTTTAAATTATTTTTTAATTTTTTTTTTACCCTGATGGAGCTTTTCTTTTGGGTCCTGTCACTGCCCGATTTTGTAGTAATTTTTCTACAGGGGATAATTTGTTGGCTACCTCCATCTCTTCGTTATTGGTGTGCACTATGCTGCTCCCTTAAATAGTAACCTTTAAAAAAATATATTAGCTCTCTTGGACTCACTGATTCATCAGCAGCTTTTTAATTCTGTCAAGGCCACTCCTCTATCTGGGAAACAAGGCAAATGTCTGCCGTGTGAGTTGGATGCGTTCTGCATCACGACAGCAGCTTGAGAGCTCTGTTCCCCAAGGCTTTTTGGTCGTCCCTCGCAAGCCAGGAATGATCAGGGTTGGGGTTTCCTGCACACAGTTTGTGGGTAGGTGTATGTGGTCATCAGTTGCATCACACGCAGTTTTATTTTTGTTGAGAGACTCCAGCCTCAGCTGGTGCAGGGAGCGGGTCTATCCCAGGGCTCTCCCCGGGCTGGGTGCTTGGGAAGGCTGAGCGCCACAGGTAGGTGCAGGAAAAGAAGGGATGCAGTCTGCTTTAAGGTGGTGGCCCTGGACAGTTGTATGCCTTTTCTAACCCTGATAAAAAAAAATTTCATTTTCTGCAGGCTGTAAATAATTGTGTGTTCTTTATTTCTTTTTGGATGCCTGCCCTGGGGAGCTGGCTTGAAGCTCCTAAGCCCATAGAGGTAGCTGGAGAGCATTTTCATCACATGCCGTTTGCTGCTTCCCAAGCATCTCAAGCTGAACCCCAAGTCTGACGGATGCGTTTGATGTTACTGCCTCCCTTCCCCACCCCGGTGCCCTTCAGGGTACTAAAGACCCCCTTGGAGCTGGCACTTAAAGCAGTGATGATGACCTGTTATGTTAAAAGTAATATGCATGTGATGAAGGAATGCGGGGAGGCAGGTGGGGGATCCATGTGTTTCTGTTAGGCTGCCTACCAGTAATCACAGAGGCAACTGATTTCTGCCAGAGTTTTGATACTCAAATGCCAATTAGCTTCATGTTCTAGCTTTTAAAACAAGCAGGTTAATGATATCTGTCTTATAGGGGTTGTTAAGACAAAGTAGTGCACGTGTAACAAGTGGTTACTGGGATGAAGAGCATCGCAGGAGAACTGTTGAAGTAAATAATCATTCTGACTGAGGAGTGGGGTTTGGGTGTTGCGTAGTAAGGCTTCAATGCAGGGCAATGTGTGTGTAAAAATTAACGCCTTCCCACTAAGTATACATAAAATGACGCAGAGGTGCTATAGGGGGGGAAAAAATATACACCTAATCGCGTGATCCAAGACTTGCAGTGTGTGTGTGCTGTGCGTGTGTTGTGTGAGATACAGGCAGGTAAGTTAAATATGGTTTGTGCGAACAATGCTAGTGTTGCTGTTCTTGAACTTAAGAGGCATTTCTCTGCATGTGTGTGTTTGCTTACGTTTCGCGGTACTTTCCCCTTTAAAGTCGGTTAAAGAATTACTTGCGAAGTAATATTAGTTAGTCTAGATGTGGAGGTCTTCAGTCCTACCTACCTCTCCACAGAAGAACCATCCATGTGTTTCAAAAGGACCCACGAAAAAAGTTATCTCACCTTTTTGTGCATTTAACTGCACTCTTGGGGTGTAAAATGTTCAATTTGAGAATAAAGTACTTAAGAACAATGCACTTATTAAGTTCTAAAATAAATTCTGAAGTGCTCTCTGTCAAGGCACCTGCATATTTGGAGATGTGTGGGTCATCCCTAACGCTGCCTTCCTGTTGTTCAATGGGGAGAAATGTAGCCTTGGGCCCTCAACATGAAAACACGAGGCAGTTCATGCTGATTTAGCAGGGAAGAGTAGCTTCATGAAGCTGATCAGTTGATGGTTAGAGTAGTTTTTGTTTGGTGATACTTTTTTCCCCTCAATTTTTTTCTCTAGTCTGTTCCCCAAGTGCACCAGATAATTGTTTGTGTATTACTGGAGAACTCTTTCCTCTCTTGTCTGATACAGAAGATTGTTGTATGTAAAGACGACTGTTAGTGACCCTAAGTTTGACTGGCAATGTTGGCCATAGCCAATCTTGCGTGTCTTGGGTAAAAACATATGTACAATGTATATACTCCAAGTATGGGGTCTGGTTCCTGATTTCCACCTATGTTGGTGTCTAAAGGCCTGAACTTTCGTTTTCATTGCCTCTGAGATCTGAACTCGGGGGTCTTGTGGTTGGGTTTGGGTTTTTTTTGGTTTGGTTTGGTTTTTTGCTAGCTCTGTACCTGGTAGAACCATATGTTGTCTTACGGAGGGTCTTCAGAAGTAGCGTTAAAACCATTTGAGTCACTGGCTGATTTAGTTGGGGGTTTTGTGTGCATGTGTGCATACATACACACTTCCCCAAGTGCACCAGATAATTGTTTGTGTATTACTGGAGAACTCTTTCCTCTCTTGTCTGATACAGAAGATTGTTGTATGTAAAGACGACTGTTAGTGACCCTAAGTTTGACTGGCAATGTTGGCCATAGCCAATCTTGCGTGTCTTGGGTAAAAACATATGTACAATGTATATACTCCAAGTATGGGGTCTGGTTCCTGATTTCCACCTATGTTGGTGTCTAAAGGCCTGAACTTTCGTTTTCATTGCCTCTGAGATCTGAACTCGGGGGTCTTGTGGTTGGGTTTGGGTTTTTTTTGGTTTGGTTTGGTTTTTTGCTAGCTCTGTACCTGGTAGAACCATATGTTGTCTTACGGAGGGTCTTCAGAAGTAGCGTTAAAACCATTTGAGTCACTGGCTGATTTAGTTGGGGGTTTTGTGTGCATGTGTGCATACATACACACACACACAATACAAATAAATCTGCCAGTGACTTATTAATATATACATGAATATATATATTCATGTATAAATATAAGGACATTTTTAGATTGACTGAAGTGTTAGAGGCCAATGGTAAGATCAGGTTAGTTGTTGGTTCTGTATGCCCAGCATGTGTGACCAGAAGTTGCTGAGCATCTACATGAAAGCTGGTGATGGAGGATTTTGGTGTATGCCTAGAAGCATCAGGTGAGTATCTGATGACGTTCTAGTGTCACGCAGTGACACAGGGTGAGCCAGGCTCAGCAGCAGAAGGGAGGGGCTGTGTGCCTGCCGTACAACAAACTGGAAGCTCAAAGAGCCAAGGTTTTTAAGCTCTGGGTTATGAAGACAGTGTGGCCAGGCTTGGCTTTAATTGCTTAGGAGAAGCAACAAAAGACTTTGGATATGTTTCATCTTTTCTGAGATGAGTGGGTAAAACACTTGCTATCTTTTACACCTGAGAGAGGAGTTCCTGTCCTCTCTCTATCAATCCAAAGGTGAAAGAAAAAAAGTGTTGTCAGGGAGCTGTTTGAAAGAGGCCTATTAGGAGCAAGAAAATAGGGGTTGGAAGTGACTTAGCAGCGTGCTTGCTTGCTAACTGTAGCAATGTTAGGTCTTCACACAAAAGAAAGGCTTGCAAGTGGGAAGGAAATGGCGTTTGCAAGTCATGGAAGTGACAGTGAATAAGGCATATCACTACCAAGTGAAGAGGGGACTCCTGGGAAACGAGGGAAAGGCTGTAACTATGAGCCTGTGAGTGGTAGTGGACCCTGTGAAGTAGTCTTTTGGACAGCATGGTCTGATACAAGCTTATGTGTTCATATGTTCGAGTGCAAGCAGACCACAGATGAGTGGTTCCTGCCCTCTCTTTCCCCCAGCCACTGCCGTTTTTCCAGCAGGATGTGTTAAAATGAGGATGCAACACTTGGTGTATGGATTTTACCCCATCCTGTGGAAATAATCAGAAATATTTGGAATTAAGTTAGATCCGAAAGAAGGGCTATGTTATGTAGTTGTATGACTACACAGTGGTTCAAGTTTCTGGTGTGATTCTTTTTAACTCTTGAAGTGCCTGGAAGGTGGAGGAGCTGGTGTTTGGCAGGTGACACTGGGATAAAATTTCTGTAGTATTTCACTTAAATTTCCTGAAGCAAGCCCTAAACCACCAGACCTAGATACTTTTAGAGTGCTCTCAGGGCAATCTGCTATACCAGCCTATTGGTTTCACCACTGTTAGATGCTGTAGGGCTTCTACGTGAGGAAGAGTTTGCTTATGATTCTTAATGAATTCCATGCATTTTTCCCTCGCATACCCATCTTATCCATTAAAATGTTATATTTGGACAGTAAGGAACTCTGAAATATTTGTATAGACTTAGTTTACCCGTACCTTCTGTCTGTAATCAGGGTAATGACTGCTGCTCTGTCTTCTCCCCTATGCCTAAGTTACTGCTATTATAAGGAATATAAATCTTAAAGTATTTTAGGTTGGAAGGAACCTCAAAGCAGTAGTTCCAGTCTAAATTGCTTTTATGTAGTTCTAATTTGTGCAAGTTCAGGATACTATTTTTAAAATGAGAATTGATGAACAGCTATAGGAAAATTCGTGCCAGCAAATTTATTTTAATTCTTTCCACTTGTCAAATCTCTCATGTGGGTTCAGTGATGGCAGTATGATAGTTAATCAGTCAGGTCTGAAAGAAGTTGATAATGGCAGAAGACTTCAGAGTAAGTCGTGACTTTTTATCAAGTGGAAAAAACCATAACCCCCTATGAGGCAAAGCAGTATATCTAGTTCTCATCGTCCTGTGCAGGAACCCACATATGTGTAATATAAGGCTATTTCCACTTACTAATGTCTTTGCCACTGTTAGCCAATAAGATGCCCATGACTGTTAGTAATGTTGTTTTCGGCTGTCTGTGCATGTTTTCAGAATTTTTTCCACAGATAGCGACACCTCTTTACCCGCTGACTGCATCTCGTGGGTCGCTAGGCTGGGCTGCAGCCTACGGCTCTTACGGTATGCCCACGCATGAAGGGTCTTAAATGTATGTCAGCACGTCTGGCTGCAGGGTTGTGGTACAGAGATTGGCAAGCCAGCTGGAGCTTCAGCACGCTAACCACAGCAGTGTGGGCTTTAATGTGGCCTACCTCGTCTAGCTTCTCCCTGTAGAGTCTGTGATAACATCCTCACAGAGGAAGTCATGCTCGAACCCACATCAACAAGTGGTCGCTTCATGCCCCAAATCAAGGGTTCTATCCTTTTTAAAGTATAAATCAAGTGGGTGTTGGTTTCTTCTCCCAGGTAATGGGCGATAGGACGAGGGGAAATGACCTCAAGTTGCACCAGCGCAGGTTTAGATTGGACATCAGGAAAAATTTTTTCACTGAGAGGGTTGTCAAGCATTGGAATGCGCTGCCCAGGGAAGTGGTGGGGTTCCCATCCCTGGAGTTATTTAAAAGATGGCTGGGTGAGGTGTTTAGTGGTGGGATGGCAGGGTTAGGTTAATGGTTGGACTTGATGATCTTGGAGGTCTTTTCCAACCTAAACGATTTTATGATTATGGATTCTGTCCCTCTTAAAGTATAAATAAAGGGTTCTATCCTTAAAACTAGTTTCTATCTTGCTAGAAGCTGGTGTTTTCTTGCACAGTGATTGTTTGTGCTTTGTAACTCACTGATGGTGCATAGGGGCCACCTGTGTTTTGGTTTGGTGTCATACTTGGCAATGTTTCCTTGGCTGCCTCCAGTGCTACTGCTTTGCTGCAGGTTTTACCACCTCGAGCTGGCTGTTGAATTGCTTCTACTGTGTGCTCCCTGGCCTTGGAAAGCCTCAAGCCACAGGTTTCTCTCGGGCTGAGGTTTGATCTTTCCCATCCTCTCTTGGGGGGTGAGCTTCTGGTCAAGGTTGTGAGCTGCTCCTCCTCCTTGGCTTGTGAGGGCACCTAGGTGATTTCATGTGCTCAGCTGGAAATTGCTCTGGCTGGGCTGCTTATCCTTGGCTTGTCCTGCTAGGTCCAAGCCTGCTTTCAGTTCATGACGTGTTATATTTTGGGCACAGCCCTGTTGCCACTGGAGCGCCACCAGTTATGGCAGCTGTTGTATTGACCAGTCCTGCCAGCTCTAGCTTAGGGTGACTTTAACCAAAGCGATACACCTGTGGTTATCCAGTACGGAGGAAATGGGGATGGAGCTAACTGGGAAGCATAAGTGTGGGATGAATTATTTCATTTCTACAGTGTTTGAATACATTTTTCCTTGATGGTTTGTTTATTTATTTTTTGATTTTAAGAATACTTCAAGGATGCTGAATATCAGAGGTGATCTTTGCTTGCTCACAATGTTTTGTCTTGAATAATCGTGGCTTTTTTGCCACGTTAGATCTGCCCAAATAAATTGCCTAGGAAAATTAATAAAGCAGTAAGACGCTGAAAAAATGGGTTGCATATGGAAGAAACTTTAGATACTGAAGTCATTTCACAAATTTCAGGATATGTATGCATGTGGTGGGAGACGGGAAATGAGTTAATTTTCTATATTCCTAACTTGTTCCTTTCTTCTCCAGAACTGTTTGCCTGGGAAAACAATGATTCCCTTTCAGCCTTTTCTTCCCTTTCAAAGACCTGGGATTTAGTCAATGGGACTATTTACATGCAAAACGTGAAGCATATGCATAAGTGCTTGCAGGATTGTGGCCTTTTATTGTTGCTAAAGTATCACTGTTTTCCGGTTTCAGATGAACTTGTCATTTTAAAACTTGTAATAAACAAAATTAAGTCATTGCGGGCAGGTAATTAGCCTTAAGAAAAATAAACAAGCTTTAAGGAGTTTAATAAATGTTTTCCCCACCCCCAGCTGTGGCAAATGAGACATTGGCCTTTGAAATAATGTTGAAGTGCAGGAATAAATGCAGCGAAATACAACGGGTGACGATAGTGAGCGGGGTACAATCTGCCCTTAGTTGCATTGGAAGTAAAACTGAGTAAGACCTCTGAGAGTGTTGGGTTTTCTCCGCTTAGTTTATATTTAGCTTATATTTATATTTAGCTTTGACTTATTTTCCTGCCCCTGTTAGGAGACTCTTGCAGATACCGCAGTGCACTCGTAATGGTTTGTGGCGCGGTTCAGTCTGCATCGTAAAATAACAACAAAAGCACGACAACCAACATAGCTGTCCCCTCCGCTGAGGTTCAGCCCAATACCTTTGACTTTCTTCTTTAGGTAGATTAACCAAGGCGCTTATGTTCTGCCTAATTTGGCGACTACAGAAGACAACTGTGACAGGAAACTTGCTTATCAAGATAGATCGTAGAAATAGCCGTAACGGCGAGCTGATGCTGCGATGTTTGGAAGCAGCTAGGCACCACTTGGTGCTCTTGTTAAGGCTCCTTGAGGTAAGGAAAAGCTTTGCTGTAGCAGAACTATTTTTCATGTAATCTTAATGTTGTAAGTATCCTACTGGAATTGCACTGGGGTCTAATTCCAAAAATTCAAGCTTTCCTTGGGTGTTCAGCCAGGATTTTAGTGTGTGTGTAAAAAAACCAAAAAAAAAAAACCATTGTTGTGTGTAAAAAAAAAAAAAAAAAAAAAAAAAAAAAAAACCAAAAGCCAAAAAAAAAAACCCCACAACCAAACAAAAAAAACCCCAAAAAATAACCAACCAAAAAAGCTCAAGTCTGAGGTAGGCTATAAAAATCACTGACTTCCTAGATGGCAAAATAAGGCTCCTCTCTGAGGTCTTCCCTCTGCCTCTATCACCTCCTACCCCCACTGCAATACCCAAAACCATTCAAAATAAAGCCAAGAAATCACTCTGCTCCTTGCAAGGGGCTCTATGGCCTATTCCTTGTACAGCACTGAGCGCTTTTTGAAAGCTAAACAAATAACAACCCTATCAAAATAAACCAATTTAAGAGAAATACAATAATATTGTGCCTGACTGATGTTTCTATGTAGTCAGCCCTCGGTGTTATTGCCTTTATGAGATTTACATAAATTAGTGATCACATTTTATCATTTTCCTTTTACATATGTATGGCTGTTAGATGTGTGTGAAAAAATGTCATGAGTATCAGCGGTCTATTTGCATTAGAATTTCCAGTGGAAATGTCAAGTATGACCTTTCCCTTGTCCGGGTGGCTAATCCCATTTGAAATTCCTGCCATGCTCTGAGGGAGGGTCACTGCGCTTGTGAATTGAAGCACCGCACCTGCTGCAGCCTCTGCTCCTCCTCTTCCTCCCCGAGCGTGGATGACGGAGCTGGGAGCCTGCAGACCTGGGCTGATGCTCTGCCTCGCCGCCCTGCCTGGCTGCGGTTCACTGCCATCTCTACTCCTGAGTTATGGGACTAAAATGCTTTGTTATAGATTTTTTTTTTTTTTCCCTTGGCATGTTGTTTTTGGAGGGTTTAAAGAACAGCAAGGAAAGACGCAACAGATTAATGGCAACTGCTTGCTTTTGAAATAGAGGAATAGTGATTAGGAAATCTTAAGGCAGAAAAACAGACTTTCTCATCTCAAAAGAAAAAAAAAAAGGCAAGAATAAAGACATGTGTGGGTTCACAATGCTTCCTGGATTATTGGATAAGAGATGTGCCTTTTTGAGTGACTTGGAGTCTTCCATTGTGGCAAATCAATCTGGATGCTGTCAACGGGTGCAAATTTATTGGCAGGATATCCAAATGTTCCTTAAAGACAATGCAAAATGAACCAGCCCTGGTTTGCCACTACGTGGGTCTGTTGACAACTTCCCATGACAGGAAGTGCTTTTTGGTGTTAAGAGGAAACCCGCTCTTAGATTATAATGTCTATTTCTATCCCAGTGACTTTTGAATCCCATCATATGTTGAGAGGATTTGGAAATAAAATTTCCTGCAACCTATGAGAGAATAACTTTTATAACCTTGCTTATCTCTAATTACATTTTTTTTCCTAGATGTTAGTTTATTTAAATATTTACTTTGGGAAATAACCATCAGAGATTAAGCTCTTGGTTCCTGTAGTAATGTGGGTATTATCGGTTTATGGCTCCTTTCTGAATCAGCCTTCAGTCAAATAATTTTCTATCAGACTGGAGCTGTATTGGCAAGAACAAGAACCACTGGTGCCTTTGTAATCAGTTCCTGACAGGAAAGATAGCACAGCCAGTTCCTGGGCCTCCTTGGTCTTATATAAAGTTTGATTAAAGCACAAAGCCAAGACAGTGGGAATGCCAAATTTGCTCCTAATTCTGCTGCCAGAATGCTCCGTGAGCTCTAGCAAATAACCCATTTATAATCCCTAAACTTTGCGCCCACCTATGAATTGAAAATAAACCCCCATAATGTGTGGAGGAGGCTTGGCGTATGAAGATTCTTGGGGGGGAAAAAATAACTTTGGTAAATAAAATTCAGTAGTAACTTGTGTAATACTGTTGGGAATTTACTACTCCTGGTCTGTCCTATAATCACTATGAATATGCTCTGTGGAAACTCCTATCACAAGAGCATGAGTTGTTGACCTCCGTGGTGGGCCTGTGAGCAGGTTGCCGAAATCTTTGCATGCCACTCGTGCTTTGCAGTGACGGGAGGTGCTTGAAGGGTTTGGGGAGGGGAACAGCAGCATCTTATGGAGGTGAACATGGGCAGCGTGGCGCAACTAGCCTTGCATGCGGATGAGGCTTGGCCTCGGCAGCAACCCACTTCCACTCCTGGTTTAGTCCTCCTGGCCAGGGTGGGTACCCTGGTGCCTGTGGGATGCTACGAACGGCTTAGGTCCGCAGGGAGCTTGCCTGTTCCTGTGGCACACAGCAGCCTGGTGCAGTGACTCATTAACAGCTTCCCATCCACGGTTTAAACTGTAGCGTGTAAAACCAGCATGCTTAAATTATTGCATGACAGCAGGATGTTCACTCTGTATGACAAAACTGGTCCTCTACGCCAACTGAACTATTCCCTTTCCTTTTCCACTTAAGAGGACCCCCTCCCTGCAGCATCCGAATGAAATCGGTCCCAATGCCTTTTATTGCTCCTAGGGATAGAGTATAAGCATATGTCTTGCAGCAAGCGTTTTGGCGGGTGATTAGCGTTCTGTTAGAGCATAACCTTCGGCTCTTTTCCTGAGGAAGTGAGCTGTACTGACAAATGAAACATGTTTATCTGTTGACTAGAAAAAAATACAAATAAGAAATGTATTTAACTGGAAGGTGACTCAGTATGTGACAGGTGGGATGCTGGTTACATATTTTCCTTAAGGAGTGGTGAAAGATGACGGGAACAAATCTGTCACGTCCTCCCAGGGTGTGTATGTGGGCAATGTGAATCAATATATTACAAACATGGAGATTACGGGGGGTGGTTTTTAATTCGGTGCTTCTAAATCACTGGGGGCTAAAGCTGAGGTCTTTAGGCAACCACCTGCCCTACTGCACTTTGCTAAAATACTCCCCTTGGGTTTCTGCAAAGTTACTTTGGCTGATGTCAAAGCAAGCGCAATCAAGATTAAGTCCACTGAGAGCAGTGCAGAGTTTCCTTTGTGAGAAAAAAAAAAACTCTTGTTTCATCAAGCAGCCTGTTCCTTGTGTTTATTTGAAAACATAACATATTCTTGAAATGACTAGTTATTGTCTACTAACATTTTTACAGCAAAGAGCATTGCTTGCCTCTCTGGGGAGCAGCAGAGCCTGCTGCCAGCAGAGCACCTGGAGGAAAGGCTGAGAAGACTGTGGATGCAGTAATTCCCCTTCTGTCTCTCTGCAAGGCTAGGTGTGATCCATACTGTCATGCAATCCATACTGTCAACTAGACCGGCCACAGGGAGGGAACAGACGCCTCAACTGTGTGTACTAAGCAGCAACAAGCTCGTTAAAACTTTAGGAAATGTATATATTTTTTTAATAGGAATCTTTGTATGTCAATTTGCTAGTTTGTCAAGCTTTCCTGTGGTGCTTTGTCACTAAGACAGAAACAGAATAGGAAGCAATTCTCAAAGACACAAGAGTGGGGCTTACCCTACAGAGCCAGTAGTGGCAGTGGCTGCTCTCCCATTTTCTTCCCCTTGGGCTCCCTAATAACCACCTCTGCGCTATTCTGTACCCCACGTTGCTCTTGCAGGAGAAATTTGGTGCTGACGAAAGGCCAGAGATGATTGCTGTACTGTCTCGAGCTCCTTGGTGAACTTGTCTTTTTACTGCCTGGTCATTCCTATGAGCTCTTACAAGCATTTCCCATGCTGGACAGATGGCTCCAGCCAACTGGTCTGATGGGAAGTGTTCTCATGTCCTCGAATCTTCCCGTAAGTCTACCTTTTCCTTTAACGCAGTGCCTGCTTCCTTCTATAGGAAGTGCAACTTCTCCTGTGAAGATTTAGAAGCCTCTCCAGGCTGCATGCTGTATCTTTTCCAGGCACTGTGGTGATACAAACCGGCTGGATTTCAGATTCTGTGGCAACCTTACAAGGTAGCAGCCAGAGCCTCTGTAATAAAACCTTTCTGTTTATTAATGGCTTCCTGTAGCTTTCACAAGCTATGATGCAAGCTGAAAACAGCCTTTCCCCAAGAACACCACTTCCAATGGCTTTAACTCAGGTTCAAAATCCAAGACAGATCAGAAATATTCTTTAACACTGTTATGAATAAAAGCTTAACAATATATCGGTTAAATGGCATGGACGTGACACAAAGTGGTTATATTTAAGGAAAATAGAGGAAAAACTAGGATCATAAACCATCTTTATAGTACTAGGACTGGGAAGAGAGAACTTAATATTCTGAGGCATACTATTACATTTGAGCTACATATCTGTCCCCCCTCCCCTTTTTGCTCCAGTCTCCTTAGATAGCTCTACTATAGATCACCACTGTAGGTCAGGAATCCTCCTAAATGGCCAGGTAAAATACTCCAGGTTGGGGAATTTTTTCATCGTACAGTAGTGGCATAACTCTCCTCCTCAGGGCTTTTCTTTTTTTTTTTTTATAAGATATAGTCTTTCTGAGGAAATAAGGGGACTGGTAAGGGGGTTTGCGGATGAGGCTTGGCCTCGCTTAGGCTTCCTCATGCATCTGAAAACAGATTTACCTCTGTGCTAGCTGCTAACATTAGCCAAGGAGCTGAGGGACGGATGTCATTGATGGGGTTGGTAATCTGCTAGGCCTGATCTGTACCAAAGCAGTTTAAGTAGAATTGAGGTGTAGTCAATCACCTTTGTGCCTCACTTTGATAAACATGAGCTAATTAATTCTCATGCTGACTTGTGAGGTCACTCTCAATCGCGGGGAAAACCCCAACAGTCTTGACCTCATAAAAGGTCTGTTAATTCCACTTTCCAGACAAACTGAAAGAGGCCTTGATGTCGCAGCAGACAGTTGGTGGCAGATACCCGATTCTGTCTCCATTTGTTTCACAAGCTAGCAGGCAATAGCTGTCTGCCCCAGCATATCATTGTGCCTGAACCCTGCCCAGGCAAGGAAGCCTTTAGACTGCATAGGGGCTGCTTCTGGGCTGGAGGGTCTTCTGGGCTGGAGGGTCTTCTGGGTCAGTACATTGTTGAAGAACTGCAAGATATTTCTTCACGCATTCAGAATTTAGGTCCAAAGTTGCCCCTGACACACAATGTTTGACAAATGCTGCTAAGTGCTAGATAAAATAAATATTAAATGGCTTGACAAGTAGGATTTTTAAAAAAAGTTTCTGTATTTTGTATTACTATGATTTCAAACATATGTGGTTATAAGCTTATCAGATTTCTAAAAATGAACTTTCTATAAAAATCACACTGGGCCCCTCAGCTGTGTTTTCCTCTATTATTTATAGACAAATTGAAAACAAATGGTCTTCTCTTTCAAAAACAAAAAAGCACAATGAAATGGAAACAGCTGTCAGAATGTGCTTTTCCTCCAAAAGTCATCTGCAATACAAAGTAAATCAGAGATTATTTCCTTTAATCTGAAGTACGTTGCCATTTAATGGTGGTTTCGGTGGCAATTCAAGCAGAAGCTGAAGGGAAAAGTGTCAAGACTGTTGCAATGGGATGCAAAGGGTGGTCTGTTTAAAAATAAGTCGCAGCTAAACGCCTTGCACAAAATGAAGGATTTATCCTTTTTTTTTTTTCTTCCCTTTTCTGCAGCTGGGATTTGTTTCTGGATAGCTGTAACTGTTGCTTTGGATTTTGGGCAAGAACATGCAGCCCAAGGAAGTAGGAGGCAAAAAAATTTGTTGCTCAAACCTTGTTCAGGGTGACTTAGGCTCATTCCTTCCTTATCCCCTTTCTCTGCAAGCACTGGAACAGGCTGCCCAGGGAAGCATTTGAGTCCCCATCCCTGGAGGTATTTAAAAGATGTGTAGCCGTGGTGCTTGGTTTAGTGGTGGAATGTCAGGGTTAGGTTAATGGTTGGACTTGATGATCTTAAAGGTCTTTTCCAACAAAAACGATTCCATGATTCTATAAAAAAAATGCGCCCGCTGTACTCAAATGAGAAATTATTCACCTTAGGAGCAAAAAGTTGAGGTTTTGACTCCCAAATGGGACCTGTATCCCATAAAAAATATCTGGGAAAGGATCTGGAGCTCAGATGGGACAAAAGTGTTAATGTAATACTTGATATACAAACAACACAGCGGTGAGACCAGCGCTGGAGTGCAGCACACCCTCTGCCTGCCTGTGCTTTTAAGAGGATGTTGAAAGACTGAAGAGTCCAGAAAGCTTGAGAACTGGCTTGAAGGCTTGAGTTTTGCGTGGAGAGAAAGAGATCAAGAATTCAATCTATTTAGCTTATCACAAAAAAGGTTGAGGAGTGACTTGATTACAGTACTTAAGCCCCTCTGTGCAGAGGAAATACGTACTAAAGGCCTCTCTGATTTAGCAGGGTAAGTCACAAGACTGAACTTGAAACCAGAAAACTCGAAGACTTAGGCATGTAACTAGCAGTGAGGTTTGATAACCTCTATAATAAACTACCAAGCAAAGTGATAAATTCCCCAGTTCTTGATTTATTTGGATCAGGACTGCGGGCCTACTTGAAAGAGATGCTTAAACCAAACGTGAGCCGCTGGCATGAGTGGAGAGGTAACTGCGATCAAATGGCCTCTTGCATAGACCGTGATGGTGATGGAACAGTTCCATTTAGCCTTAAACTTCATGAATTTATGAAATAAAGTGATCCTCTTGCTGGAGTCTTCTGTTCTGGTAAAGGGTATCAGCTTGAGCCTGCTGAGCAGATCACCTTGCACACAGAACAGGTCCATAGAGCAAACTGTGACATCATCCTTAGAAATAATAACATGGCAAGGGCAAGTGTTCTGTAACTCTCTGCTGTATCACAAGACCACTGTAATTCTTCCAGGTTTAGGTCCTGCTGGAAAAGATCTGGTCTGAGCTTTTATTTTTACCCTGACTCTGAACTCAGATGTTCAAACTTCTGTTAGCAAACAAAGCCATCTTTTGTTTTAATGCATGTACAGAAAAGGAAACTGCTAGTTTTTATTATAGTTATCTTTTATGAAATAAGTGTACAAACTTTTATAAAATAAGCATATATATAAAATCCCTGGTACCAGATGAAATAATTTGCTTGAGTTACTAGAGCGTCTGTCTGCCTTCAGACAACGTTCCCTGAGCCTGCTAAGAACAGCAACTGCCCGCAAGTTAGTAAAAGGTTGTAGAATAGCGTTTATGGAGGGAGGGGCAAGAAATCAAGATGATGAATGAATGCTTTGATAGTGGAGTTTTTAAATTTCTAAAAGCTGAAAACAAGGGCAACAGGAAAAAAAAAATCCACCCTATAAACTTTGATTTTAAACGAGAGCGTGCGTTGCGTGCAAGATGTCTCTATTTCTGAGTTACAGAGGCTTCAGGAGGGGCCGACTGAAAGCCTCCTGCCGGTTCGATTGCCTTTTGTGTGCTTCACAGTCCCCCCCAGTTACCCGGTTGCTTCTCTGGTGTCCAGCTCTTCATCCCATGTCCCAAGTGGTACTGTGCAGCCACCGTACCTAATCGATAGAAGTCAAGTAGCTGTATGCAGGCAGGTGCCTGTAGGAAGAACTCTACCATCCTCTGATGTTGTCAATTTTTAAAATATTTATTTTAGGTGGCCATTGACTTTTTTGACTGTTTCACGTAGGAACTGTCCCACTCCTGAGGTTTTCTGGTTTAGTTTTTCAGCAGCAGAGAATCTGCAGCTCTCATTTGACCTAATATCCAAGCTGTCTCAGAGTTGGGGCATCCCTCAGTGGAATCAGTTCAGCGGTGTTTTCATAGTGCCTTAGTGAAGTGTTGGCGGTGTGGTCTCCTGGTTCTTCCTCCTTTTCATACGGTGCTGAACAGAATAAGCTTGTGGCCTAAAAGTGTAACCGCCAGCTACTAAATAACATGCGATAGTTGTATGTGATACTATGTGACTTGATATTTTAGAGACAGAGGAAGTTGAGTAAGGGTGATGAAGGATCTTCAAGCTAATAAATACTTTGGAATTAGTATGTGTAATCATAGGTGCAAGGTACTGCAAAACTGTTACTTGGAGAATGTTCGCCATGCTCTGAAACACTGAACCATTAGAGACAGGCTTATGGATAAAAGGAACTATTGTTCTGATAATGTTTGGCAAACCCTGTTTTCCTTACAAGAAAAATGAATCAAAAGTAGAATTCAAGTGTTTCAACTCCTTGAGTGTGCATGGGCCCAGATATGTATTATGAGGTTTTTACCTACTTATTTTGGTGTATGTGTATATTGCATCTATGTTCTTTTAGCTACAGAAGTACTTATTTCACTTCTTATTACCTGTTAGAATGATAAAGTGAAAAAGAGGTTTGAAATCTTTGCATGGGGCCAAAATCTCTGTACTTCTCTAGAAGAAAGATTGCATCTTTAATTGAATTAAGTAAATCCTCTTTATCCTTTTTTTGCTTTCTCTAGTCTTAAATATGACTATTATTTTGCAGCCACCTTTGTTCGTCATGTTTTACAAGCCTTAAAATATTGTGTTCGGAACTAGTATCTCTTAACCAGAGAAGGTGTTTTGCCATTTGTTTTTGAATCTTGCCAGCAAAAACACTTACAAGCCTTAAAATATTGTGTTCGGAACTAGTGTCTCTTAACCAGAGAAGGTGTTTTGCCATCCCTTCTGTTTTGTTTTTGAATCTTGCCAGCAAAAACATATAGTTAATGGCAATGACTGAAGAAAAATATCCGTTAGAGCAGCGCTACTGTGTGGTATACCCTCTATAGCCATTACTTTCAGAAATCACTTCGTTTAGGGCACTTCCCTGTGACTTTTCTCTCAAACACACCCTATTAACAATGCACTTTGTCTCCGACTGTATTGCAGCTGATGATAAACAGATGGATCTTGGTCACTGAATGAATATGAGAAAGCTGTTGGAGCATGGTATG
>NW_009260196.1:1803505-1804934 GCF_000687185.1 Egretta garzetta | reverse complement strand
TTAGGTTTGAGGGCGAGGGTCTCCTTCTGGCCATACATCACTTTCTTAGGCAGGGTTTCCTCAGAATTTGCAAGAGGGAAGATGCACGATGCTGGCAAAACAGCATCTTTTTTCAGAATGTCCTGAAAAAATGGGGTTTGTGTGAAAGTTGGCTCTTTAGGGGGAGGGTGGGGAAGAAGTGGAAAAAGAGGGGGGAAAAAAGACGGTGCAAATTGCCGACATATCCCATAAACAGCTCCTGGCATGCTGATTGGATTGAAATGATGTTGTGAGTCACTGGAGACATAAACCAGTATAACAGAGTGCAGTACAGTGTGGACATGTGCAACATTGCTTGTGTGCCATTAAGTGATGATCTCTGGTTGTTTGAATTGCATCTTGGGTTTTTTTAAGGGTCATTTGCTTTCGTGCTAAAACTTCCCTTTGTGGCAAAGAGGTCTAACACTCTATGTAGTGCCACTGTGGGCACAAGAATCTATCTGTGTGAAATTAAGTGGTCTGATGTGATGAAGTCCACTGAAATCAGTAGGAAAAACATTTCCACTTGACTGATGTCTTGTGTGTCTGGAATGGAGCCCTGGCACTGTCTAAGTGTGCCAAAGCACCCGTCAGATTCTCAGAGATGTTTTTGTCCCCAGTTCTTAGAAAACAATGATGATAGCAAAGATATTGGGTATTGAGATAACAGAAAATGGAGTCAGCTGGCTGCATTTTGGTGACCCTTTGCTGCTTTATGTATGAAGCGCATACCGCCACCTCACCCAGGCCTCTCACAGCCAGAGGGAAGGCAAGGCCAGAGGAAGACATGATAGTTTTTGCTTTAATTTTCATTTCTTTTTTTTTTTCCTGGTGGATGTATGGTTCATCTGGTACTTGGGACCCAGCCTATAGACACTGTGATTTTAAATTTACTCATGACCCAAGGCTTGAGACACGCTGTAAAACTGGATCTTGTGGTCACACAGGCTGCCCGTGTGCCTCAGGCACGAATACAGCTGGAAAGGATCAGCACAGAGCCGGATAGGCATGGTGAGGTTCACAGTGGCACTGAATGAATAAACCGTAGATAGGAAGAAATTACAGCAGAAACCCTTTTCCCTCCCGCCTCCTCTCTTGGCCGGGCCAGGGAGGGCGGTGGTTATGGGCACTGCCGGCTGCGGCGCCATTTGCATCTGAATGTGGGGAGGCGAGGTGGGGGACAGGAAATGGCGGCAGGGGGTGGGGCACGGCAGCGGTGCCTCCTTCCCGCCAACGAGGTCCCTCACAAGCCCCCTCGGCCTGAGGTACCCCAGACAGGGCCAGATGGTACTGAACCCCTTTGTTTAAAATGTATGGAAATAGACTTTTCTCAGCAGCCTGCTCCCCTGGGACCCCTTTGGGAGCAATTCAGTGGCTGGCCCTGGGCACGAAAAGCACTGCGGGGTTTGCT
>NW_009260196.1:1799913-1800133 GCF_000687185.1 Egretta garzetta | reverse complement strand
GGGGAAGGGAAGGCCAGAGGAAGACATGAAAGTTTTTGCTTTAATTTTCATTTCTTTTTTTTTTTCCTGGTGGATGTATGGTTCATCTGGTACTTGGGACCCAGCCTATAGACACTGTGATTTTAAATTTACTCATGACCCAAGGCTTGAGACACGCTGTAAAACTGGATCTTGTGGTCACACAGGCTGCCCCTGTGCCCCAGGCACGAAAACAGCCGGA
>NW_009260196.1:1773662-1799704 GCF_000687185.1 Egretta garzetta | reverse complement strand
CCCCGCCAACGAGGCCCCTCACAAGCCCCCTCGGCCTGAGGTACCCCAGACAGGGCCAGATGGTACTGAACCCCTTTGTTTAAAATGTATGGAAATAGACTTTTCTCAGCAGCCTGCTCCCCTGGGACCCCTCTGGGAGCAATTCAGTGGCTGCCATGAGCCAGGAAAAGCCCTGTGTGCTTGGCTGCAGTTTTGTCTCTCCTGCCATGAAGGCGCAGGTGTCGGTCCTGTGCATCTGGCTGAAGGCCAGAGAGGGCTGAGGCGATGTGGGGAGCCTCTCGGGCTGGCCCCATGGGAAAGATGGTGCCCTGGGCCTGGCCTGTGTGTTTTTAGCTGGGTGATGTGACGAGGGCTTGGCCGTCATTGCTTTGTGGCGAATTGAGAAGGTTTTATACCTGCCTTGCGGCTGGAGCCTTGCTTATGCTTGCAAAGTTGTGCCCTGCTGCAGGTTGGGATCGTTTCTGCTCCCGACCGTGCTGGTAACCCTGACAGAAAATAAACCCCACGATTCCTCAAATGTTGGGACACATCCGGCAATTCAGCCTGAAATGGGGTCAGTCCGCTTGTCAGCAAGTGACCCATTTTCCCAGCTGCTGCGGAGTGGGCTTAGTCCTGAGGTTTGAGCTGTGTCCCTCCCCCCCCAAAAGTATTGATGTGTGAAAAGAAAATAGGAGCTTTAGCAAAGCTGTGTTTAGCAGGGGAATCTTGTATCTTAGTCAATAATATTTGAAAACCAAAAGGAGGATACTAAAAAGTTACTGTAAAATCACAAAATCAAGTCCTGGAGTAAACCTGTGCTTTTCCAGAATTTTTGCTCTCTGTAGCGACCATTGCAGTTTAGATAGATCTAGGTTTAGAGGACCATTTTTAAAATAGCCAAGACTGGTTCTAGGGGAGGGGAGGAGGTGAGCAGCTGTTTAAAACGAGGATCTCATAATGTCTGTGAAAATTGGATGTTTGGTCTGTTTTGGCTTCACCTTATCTGGATTGCAGATTTGCTAGAGACTTGGATATATTTGTGCATTTAGGACTTCCATCTCAACAAAACACTTTGATGCTGCATACAGGTTGTTTCCATGTAGCTTTTTCCCCTTTTTCTTCCATATTCTATTGCGCTCCCAAACGGGCCCCAGACTATCATTTGTGTGCTGCTTTCACCAATGTCTTCTGAGCTGTTTTTGGAAAGTCACAGCAAAACCTTAAGATATTTTTCTCACCTTGAGGATGGTATGCTTCTAATATATGGGTTGGGACTGAACGCTTTCAAAGACAGGCTAAATAGAGCATATATTCTAC
Organism: Egretta garzetta; assembly: GCF_000687185.1. Lineage (NCBI taxonomy): Eukaryota > Metazoa > Chordata > Aves > Pelecaniformes > Ardeidae > Egretta > Egretta garzetta. Next base: position 1,798,408 of record NW_009260196.1, on the reverse strand, counting down.
TAAACCATTAGAAATAACTGTAAAAGGCTTCTTGGGGTATATTTTGTGTACGTGTTCAAATAATTTGCTCTACGTTAGCATTTTAGAAGTGGGCTACTAAAATAATTATGAGCATCTTTTTTTATTTCAAAGGTGTGAGATATCTGTTATTTAATCTTTCCCCTTACTAATGGCAAGTATTAATCTATATATAAAATAAAAACATATTGGTATATTTATAGAACATAAAAATAAAACTAGATATACAACATATATTTTATTATATGTTATTTATATTTAACTATTTATATACATAGAAAATATATTGATATATACAAATTTCATATGCACCTCCCAATTTGTTCCTCTTTCTTACATAACTACTTTTACATTATACTCTTGTGTGTTACAGTAATCTCAATGGCTCCCTTTTACTTTGGGAGTGAAAAAAATCACCCGCACCTCTGTCCCCACGCTCAGAATAATAAACTTGTTATGCTCCAGTGAATATTCGTCTCCAAGCGTGGACACCAAAATCTTCAGATGGGGCTGCATAGAGAGTTTACAAGTGGGATGCCCTGTGGCAGTTAATCATAGCTAATATGGAGCTCAGGCAGAAGAGGAAATGATTTTATGACTGTAAGTGGAAAAAGGACAAATAAACAGGGCTAGGAAGAGGAGCAGTCAGGTTCAGAGGAGCCGGAGGCTTTTGGTGTGGTTGCAGGAAATGGCTGTGTGCATCGTGAGGGGTGCCCATAAATGCACTCGGGGCTTTCAGAAACATATTTAGGTCACTGACACTTTGAAAGCTTTATACATTTTGAGCCTAGGGGCTATAACAAAGGCACGTAAACTCAGAGTGAAGGCTAGCATCCATCCGTGGCTAGTCTTATTGTATCTGCAGGAATTTCAGATCAATGAAGGATGTTAGCAATTATGTGCTGAAATAACTAAGTACAATGGGATGAGGTAAGGAAAGCGCTTCAGCCTTGAATTTGAATTTCTTTTGGTTTCTGTCAGTTTGTGCCAACACCCCTTGCAATGCTTAGCATGTCTCTGGGGCTGTTCTATATTGTTCAGTACAGGAAATTTGAGAGACGTGAGTTCAGCAGCAAGTGTTGCTTGTGTGGATGTGATCTTTTACCTGGTGCAAGCCACTCATTGCACGGGGCAGTTTCACTGCTGGGCTTGTGAAGGTATTTTATGGATGCTGGTTTCTCTCTTTTGGTACACAATCCTTTATGGCAGGTATTGCCCTGGATTTTTAATGCTGAGAAGAAGTAACCATTGTGTCGCTTGACTTCCTGCAAAACTCCAACTCCCAGTGTGCTGTGAAGAAAGTCCCGTGTGCCACCTCACGCTCTGCTTGTTCCCTGGGGTTCTTTCCGCTTGTAACTCCCAAAGGGCCAGACCCAGGGCTGTGTGCCTGACCCCCGTATTGAGGCCACTGGGCAGGCTGAAGTGAGGAGGGGGGATCCCTTTGAAGTTGTGGAGTGACTGTGGAGCTGCTCCCCAGTAGCTGACTTGAGCCCAGTGGTGGATGCAACTTCCTGGGGTCCTCACAGTGCCTCCCTGAAAGGGATCTGATTCCCACTCCTCCCTGCAGCACGACATTGGTTCCACTGCAGTGCAGCCTTCTCCTGTTGCAGAGAGCCGTGGGGTTGAGCCTGGCTCTAAACTATGACAGACACTTGCAGAAAACCCCATTACAAGCTTCCTTTCTTAAAAGCCAAAACACACGCTAGGAGAGCCTGGAGTCTATGACTTCCAGTTAGGACAGTTAATCAAAACATTTGCCATGTATTGTGTGAGCTCCTTCACAGTTTGTGCATTTATCTTTTAAACATCTGCAGAACAGCGTGGCTTGGATAGGTTTCTGTTACTACTTGGAGCCTTCATTGGCTCTTGAGAATGAGTGAAGAGGAGCCAGACAACATAAAGGGCAGACAATCAAAGCTTTTGACTCTTAGATCCTTACAGATGGGCCTTCTGATGAAATGACTAACAACTGTTGCCAGATCAGCAAGTAGCAACCACAAGGCACCTGTATTTATTTAACTTTCATTTTGTCAGATAACTTGTCTTATGCGCTCTTGCAGTTTCAACTATGGATTAGAAGTCACGAGGCTTCCTTCTGATCTCCCTAGCACAAGTGTAAAATGAGTCACTTGAGATTGGTTGTTGATAAGAGTTCTTCTACTGTAAAAGCAGCATATGCAAAGGCAGGATCAGGCTGAGGTGCAGATGATAGGTCCAGTGTCTAGTTTTTTTGAAACATCTTTATTGTCAGCCTCCAGGGGGAAGTCTTCTAAGGGCACGTACTAGAGGGAGGAAAGGGATTTAGCAGCAGCCTTTGGTTACTGTTAAAAAAAAAAAAAAATAAAAATCAGTGACCTCATTTTCCTTTTCTGAATAGCTATGCATCTTGTGAATTCAACTGTGGAAAAAAAAGAAAGCGAGACTATCTGCAGCCAGGCCCACCAACTACTTCAGTCTGCCCTGGGTGCGACTCTAGGTGAGGGGCAGCCAGCTTTCCTGACCTTGCAAGCTGCCTGCCAAAGCCAAGATGTTGCCAGGTGCCTCAGGCTACAAACCGCACACCTCTGAGCTCCTGTGCCAGGAAAGGCTCGCAGGTGGTGTTGCCAGCAGCTCCACAGGAGCTTGGTTGCTCCGTCCACCATGGAAAGGAACAAAGCTGCGTATGCGGCTGTGTCCCAGGATGACCTGGTGGCGTTGGCTTAAGTCGCTCTGGCTGTCTTGCTGCCTTTCACGGGCGCAGGCGCCGATTGCCCAGTCGCCCCTGTGCCAGTCTAGCCCTGCTGCCAGATGCCTCAGTGTAGCCCTGGCACATGAAGTGTGCTGCCTGCTCGTGGGCCATACGAGGCTTGCCTTATTCTTGCCCATTCCCTTGCCTTCCTTGAAGGCAAATATCCAAAATGTGCAATGTTGAGTATTGGCTTCTATCAGAACAAGTTAGAGCACGCTTTGTGGCTCTGATTGCTGCTGTTTTCGGGTGCTGTAAAGGGGCCGAAAGTGGGTACTTGACTGTTCCTGGAAAGCGGTCAGCTTCTCTGTTCCTGGAGTCAGATATCTGAACAATGGCAAATGCCAGATCTGTAATTACTTATGTATGTATCATCCTCTGTTTTTATAGCTGATGCTTTTATACCTGTGTGCTTTTGGCCACTAGTGGCTTTTGTTCACCAAATAACATCCTGCTCATAGGTGTGGTGTGACTTGTTGACATAGGATAAAATAACAAAGTGAACCTGCTCAAGTGTCGGAAGCAACATTGCTGTGCTACTGTGAGACTTGGGCCATGTTTTTTAGCAATCTGTGTAGCTGTGCTTATAGCTTTGGGATTTTTGGGATATGCTTTTCTGTCACAAATGAGCAGATGTGTTCTCTTTCCAATAGTGGAAACTAGTTGGAGCAGACAGTACTGCTAGATTTGATCTTCCTTCTTTTCTTTACATGTCTACAACAAGATCTGATGGTTTAAAAGGGCTTTTATGTGATTTTTTTTTTTTTTTTGCTGAGGATGTTTTTCTTTGGTCACTTCTATCTAGCTCTCTTTGGATTCTAAATATGAAGAATAGGAGACATAGCTGATTTAAGTATTTCAAACTAATGAAATTAGATGAGATTGATTAAGGGCATGTGTGGTAAGCGTAGCACTCAAAAGCTAAACAGCTGTTTCCTCCTGAGAAATGTTCTTACAGAGGGACTTGAAATTCAGGTTGATCCCAAGTTTTCAGATTGATCCTAAGTTTTCAGTATCAGGATTATTTAAATACTTCGCTCTGCCTTATTGTTAACTTCAGACTATAGGGTATGATCTGTCTTCAAGTTAAGTAAGACTTTCTTTTGTGAGGAATTTGGCTGAAAGAAGTGAAATCGAGGGGGAGCCAGGGGATGCTGTGGCTTGTGCTGTACCACCCAAGCTAGAATGGTCCCATCTTTCCCCAGTTCCCCAGTTGATGCATTGGCTTTGCTGTGGCTTCTTTTCCTGGAGTCACCTCCTGCAGGGATTGTCTTGGATCTGAATTTATGCAAACATAACACTGAACAGTGTCTTACATTGTCCAGAACTGTGGTCATGGAGTGAAAATGCTGGTTTTGCTCACAGGTTAGAACCAAGGTTAACTGCAAATTTCCTGGACTCTGTGAATTTAAAAAATCAAATTTACTTTTTCATTAACATCACATCTTAAAATCAAATTTCCTTGTTTGTTTTTAAGATAAGGAGAAAATCAGGAACAGGATTTTCTTTAACCAGGAAAATGTGGTGAGGCCAACTTTGATTAGAGTTCACTAAAACAAGCAAACAAACAAACCGGCCACAGTCATTAGTTGTAAATTAATGGATAAGTTTAGTTAGGAATATATATATATATTTTTCCTCTTACAAACCAAAATGTCTTATGTTTGCTTCTGTGCAGAGACTTTGGCAATATTAACAGCACACAGCTTTTTCTAGAAATTATCACTGGCAGCAAGAGTTCCATAAAGGTGTACCAATCTGGCCAGTAACTCCAGACAGACTTTCATTCCTAGGAAATGTTAGGAAAAAAAACCTATTGGCATAGGACCTCGGCCGAAAATGAGACTACTGCATAGATACGTGATTTCTTTTTAATACGAACAGTTAAAATTTGCTGCTTCTGGAAGTAAATATTCCATATATTATAAGGTAGGATTGAATGAGGCATCTTTCGCTATTCTAGTATTTGTTCATGATGGTGATACTGATCAAGAGTCACAAGCGAATATTAAAAATATGAGCCTTTACATGGTTCTGGACATGCTTTATGAGCCTATCAACAAAGAACAGGGGAAGGGCTGTGTCTGGGAGGTAAGGCTGCTGTAGTAAATGTTTTTCAATTGTGGCTTACATGGGATTTGCTAATGTTCTGCGAAGAGCTGGTTTGTCCAGCTTTACAGATAAAACATGTGATTTGCTTATCGAAAAAAAAGAAAAAAAAAAAGCATGATGGAGGTTGACAAAGTTTTTATTTTTTTTTTCCTGTGCAGTTCCTGTACCTGTCAAAAGGATTTTATGAGACGGAGAACGATGAGGATACGTGGTTTCCGTAACTGTGACTGAAAGGAGATGGCTTTGTAAGAGAGCTTTGACAGTGCGTTTGTTGCTATAAAGGAACATTTGGGAAATCCTGTTTCGTGCGTTGGAGTGTGGCAATCGTCCTGATGCTCTTCCTCATCGCAGACTACAATAACGCCGACTAGGTTCAGAGCACATCTTACCCCATTTATAATAAAGGTGTTGAAACCCTGCCTGCAACAGTTTCTCTAAGCTGGCAGTGCGGGGCGTTTTCGCTGACTCAGCAGCGTTACTGGTTCACTGCAGCGCCGTGCACAGCTTGCACGCGCTGTGCCTGAACTTACGGCATTGATTATTGCTTGGTGGGCAGGAAGAGGGCACAAGAGCAGGAGGCCTAATCATGGTCATTGCAAAGCATATAGGGGATGGGATTCCTGGTTATCTTCAGCACTGCTGAAACAATGCGCTGCTGCTGGATGGCTCGTGCAGAGTAATGTGAACTTTGTTGCCCTGCTCTTGCTGCTGATTATATGACAGTGTTTCCTTTCCTTTGCCATTAGTTAATTCTGCCTCAGACTGCCTGTTAATGAAATGATTTGCCACACCTGCTTCCACTTTCCATGTCACGGACAGTTGCTGGTTTTACAAAATGTTTTCTGTTTGTCAAGCTGCTCTGCCTGCCTGGAAATGTTTTGCCTGCTCAAATTTTTTAGGCTCATACCTCAAGGACTTGTTACTAGGTAACAGAGTTCCATTTGCCAATTGCCCACTATTTCCTTCTCACCGTATTACAGGCCTGATTATTAACATTTAGTTCAGAGAAATTGCTGTCATTATGTGAAGTAACTTCCTTTAGAGGTTACTCATTAACCTTAGGTATTTTACTGTGCGATTATAATTGCCAAATGCCATAGGCATGGAAAACCTTTGAACTCCTCAAGGTATTAGTGTATGGGAGAAATGGTATCAGCTGTGATTTTTGTTCTTCACATTGCCCACCCACCCCCCAGTTATTTTTCCTTTTGACTGTATTCTTGTTCCGTTCCTCCCGGTGTGCTTCATAGCATACAGAGCTTGCTCAGCTGCTGGGGAAGAAAAGGTTTCCTTCTGAAAAGGAATCAGTCTCTCCTGTCCCCCTTTATAGATCTGAGATTAGCCCTAGCAAGCTCAGTGGTCTTACAGTGCTTATTATCTGCTTACCAGTGCAACTCGGAGCAGAATTTGATCTCTTGACCTTGCCTGAAAAGTGACATAATTGGGAAGCCAACAGTCTTGTGTGGCAGGGTCCATGCCAGTACCACATACAGTTTTCTAGCATTTAGGATGACCCTTCCACATTTACTTTGGAGAGAGTCTCAGCCAACTCTGCTGCTGTATATTGTGTTCAAGGAATGGAAATTTTCAGGCAGAAACACCATTGCCCTTTTTTTTTTTTCTTTCATTGTCTACACAGACAGAATGAGCTGTGTACTAAAGTGTTTGTCTCAGGGCAGCGTGTGTTCTCTGGAAAAATCTTGCTAAAGTTACTTGTCTTTCTCCCCTAACCCATTCCTTCGAAGTGCCTCGACATTCCTGGTAACTTGATTCCTCTGACAGGATAGACCAAAGCTGCTGTAGCGTAGGCCTGTGTTGCCATGTGACTTCAATGAGGAAATATATATCATATTCAGGAAATTAGGGGACAAGTGAGATATATACATAGTGCTTAAAGAGAACTAAAAAAAAAAAAATAGAAAAGGTACACAGTCAATAGGCAGGTTTTTACATGGAGTCAGACCTAGTTTTGATGGTAGGACATGAAATGTAGTGGTGGGAAAGGAAACCTTAGTCTGGCAAATCTTGCAAAATTCAACAGTAGAATAACGTGCTATAAATAAAAAGGAGGGAAAAGCTAAGGTGGTATTAACAAATGAGTCCTCCCAAGTCTGAGCTGGGCAGAGGGGAGAATAGAACAAGACAAAGTGACTTCTATCAAGCCCTTGATTTAATATTGCTTACCCACTTTGCTCTGTCCTTTTAATCTCAGCATGAGTTTATTTTTTGTTAAAGGGAGAAAAAGCGAGGGGAAAAAATGCTCAAAACCAGTTATGTGCTTGCATGCCACACATAGTACAATCTCCATGATGAAAGTACCAAGTCAGTACCCTGATATTATTAATAATGAAAAATATTTGATAACACAGTTTCTGATAGCGGCCTAACTTGCATTTTTTCTTTTTTTTTTAATGGTAATTTGTTTCTTTTTTTTCTTCCTCTAGAACAAATCTTGTTCCTGATTTCAGTAGATTTTCTCATCCGATGATGTATCAGCTGTAACTTCGCAACCATTCTGTGTTGCAATGAGCTAACCAGTGGAATTTGTGTTGATATGTAATATTATTCCCTGGGATAAATTCAGTGATCCATGAAGTACAAGCAGTGTAGAAGGTGGGTAACACTCTAAAACATTTTTAGTAAAACTGTGCTTCTCTGAATTCCTGTTTACTCCTGCTACTTAACCTGCTCACCTGCAGCTCCAGGTCCAATTCATGAGAGACATAATTCAGCACTGTAGCAATGGCTCAGTTTTCTGTTTTTACTTTATAGGTTTATTGTCAATAAATCTACACTGTTTAATGCAAACTAGTAGTACAGATTAAAAACAAGCAAACCCAAGCTAGCATTAACTACCTAGAGCCCTTCTCAAGAATACGGCACCAAATACAATTTGCTGGTCTGCAATGTGAAATTTATTAGCAAAACTTTACGCACGAGTCAGCACTCAGTGAAATTAAAAGCCTATTAGATGCCATAATCGCATACCGTATCAAAGATTCTGGCTTGCACATGGGTACAGAAGCATGCTCCAAACCATAGCTCCTCGTTGTACTTGAAGCAAATGTATGCAGGAGAATCAGGGCAACAGGGTGCTAGCATGGCTTGCACCTGAGACAAGGCGTGTTACTGCCAGCTGTGGCATGTTTCTTGCATGCAAGATGACCAGTAAATGCCTCAAACAATTTATTTATTTATTTGTGAAACAAACTTTTCTGTCCTCTACTGTACATGTATTACAAAATATTTAGCCTTATTTTAATAGATGACGTTGTTTTGTTTGAGCCGGTGTCATGGAATAACATTTAGTGTCATAGACTAGAGATCTAATGTGTCTTCTGCAGAAACATCTGTGGTAATTCAGATGTTACATTTTTGCCATATGTTGAGTTTGCAAATGCAGAAGAAAGAGATTTATTTTTAGACCCAAATTAGACTACATGTTAATACACAGTAAAGTACTTTCTCCCACTGAAGTTGTGGCAAATTTTATGTAAAACAATGATTATTAGGTTTCTGTAGAAGACTGTGCAATGGGGTAAACCTCTCTTGTAGCAACCTGCATTGTAACTCCACTTCGGGGGGGGGGAGGAGATAAAAAAGGAGAAAAAATGGAGAGGCTTAGAGTACAGCATAAATGGTGCTGTCCTTATGACATACAGTAACAGTCTGAAGTTGTCGTAAACACTCTGTATTTTCATAAGGTCTAGATATGTGCCCTTGCAAGTTTCATTGGAAGCAGGATTTATTAATCTGGAGCCTCTACAGAACATCTGTGAGGTTCAGTGTATTATTTTCTCATACAAGTTTCTTTCTTTTTGAAAATTAAATCCATACCAATCTTATAAAATGGACAAAACATTATTGATTGGCCACCAGGAAGGTTATATTTAAATTTACTGGAAAAAAATATTTTCAAGATGCTTGGTAAGATACCTAAGCTTTTTTTTTTTCCCTTCACTAGTTCTGATGGGAACCTTTCATCAGTAAGGGAAAAAAGGAACTTGTGTTCAGCAGCTATAGACCTGACCGATGGTGTATTGCTTAACTAGGCTGGTATATGTAGGAGGAGTGATTAGATGTATGTTCAGGATGATCATGGGGAGACAAGTATGTGTAGATATACTTAGGGCAGAAGTTGCTGTCAGTTCTGAGGTGTGGCAAAAAGACCAAGGTAGACATGTAAATGGAGAAGCTGAGTACCTGGCAAATGCTGTGATCCTTCCTATTGCCCTTTTCTTGCTATTTTTTTTCTTTTTTAACCTCCAAAAGCAGAGCAGAGTGGGTTGGTTGGTTTGTTGGGGGTTTTTTTGGAGTTTTGGTCAAGAAACTGATTACACATTATGATTTGTAAGGCCAACAAGTGAGACATGAACAATAACATCTGACTTGCTGCATGGCGACTACAATGTTTGATTTTTCTCCTCGGTTCTTTTTTCCCCCTTCAAATGCAAAGCTGGGATTTGTTGTTTCTGATTAAATGCATGGTGAGCTGTGCGCATTTAGAAAATTGCAAAATACTCTCCCCCCACACCTCTGTGCTCTCTGTTGCCCAATGTGGAAGTTGTGGCTCTATGGGGATTTACCACTTCCTCCTAGGATCACCTGTGCTGTGGCTTAAATTAGAAGTTTGTTTCTTCAGCTGTCTGCCTTTCGAGTTTATCTGACTCAGGTTGACCCCTTAGTTTTATAATGAGCTAGTTTATTTGCTTGTGCAAATTGGGTTTTCTTAAACAGAAATATAACAGACTGTAAAGAGGCCAATCTTTTGATCATTTCACCTCTGGAAGGGGGAAACCTACAATGCCTTTCTGCACTCACTGGGCACTCTCTAGGTTGTTAATAATGTTAAGTTACTGTTCATGAACATTTTGTTGTAGGGGTTTTTTTTTTGTTAAATACCATGTTGTAAAAGTCTGCGTAGAAAAATGTTGTTTCTTCTGTCTATGCTAGAAATATTGATAGGGTTTAGAGGCTAATTACTCTTCTATTTGTAAGAAATACAGAGCCTTTGCTTAGCAACCAATTCTGACTGTTTCAAATTCTTCTTTAAATATATCTTTGTTACACCTATAGTCATGCATACAGGGAAGCGTGAGGCAAAATGCTGGAAGACAAGGAGGAGCAAACAGTTTGTGAAAATGGTGCCAATTTTTCCTCGATGGGCCTCGATCCTCTAATATAGCCCAACAAAGCTGGGAGTGATGTGCCAAAATATCTTTTTAATAAACAACATAGGCAGTAGGAAATAATACTGGTCAGGGCTTGTTTTTCTGGCTTGGGGCCTCATTCCAACCTGTTGCAACCAGCTAGTGAACGTCTATGGGGACACCCCCATACAAGAGGCCCCATGGAGGAAAGGAACTTTTACATTTCTGTTTGACTGGGATCCTTGCCAGGGGCTAAGTTCAAAGTGCAGTTTCCAGTAATTTGCTGTTACTACTCTGCGTGTTTGATAGGCCAGGACAGAAGCATGCAACCCGAAGTAATATTTCCTGATTTCTGACATTTCTCAAGATATGAATGGAGGTTGCTGAGGCACTAAAACTTGGAAGGGTTTTCCTGACTCCAACACCTTCGATGCTTTCCTTTTCTTCTCTCGTGTAGCCCCTTTCCCTCCCCCCATCTCCTGCCTTAGGTCACATTCCCTGCTGTTGTCAGTTCCGTATTTGGATGACATTCATATTGATTGTTTCCCTATGCAAACACTGGGCGGCTGTTCTTATGCAACCAGAAAAATCCTATTGATTTACTGAGTGTGAGGGTTATTTAGATTGATATTCTTCTGTAGTAGTGATAACACTTTTGTCTCCCCTTGAAGTTATAGTTAACCTTTTCATTTTTGGGGAGAGGGGGATGCAAATGGATTTCTTTTGCCCTGTTAGCTGTGGTAGGAGGGAGGTAAGCACAGGGAGAAGCCAGCAGAATAGCTACTGTTCTCTCTAACATATGCAGTTGTAGGCCATGTGTATGCCATTGTGGTTATGGAAGAAGCACCCTCTATAATTAAGATTATATAAGCATTCCTATTGTAATCCTTTGTTTTCAGCTTTCCAAAACTTGCCTCTTTTGGGCTGATATTTTCCTGGCTTGTTTTCTGCCATGCCACAACTTATTTATTATTTTCCAAGCAGGGATACAAATGTTGGCAAGAGTTGAAGAAATGGACCTCTCTTGCCTGTTTGAACAAAGCTCTTGATGTTTTTGAAAAATAGATCCAGAGTCAAAATGAGCTTTAGGTAGAAAATTGCCTGGATATGACTGTCAAAGAGGGGAAAAGGCTGATTTTTATTGCTGAATAATCCACATTTGTGCAAAAAGTAATGCAAATGTGCTGTGTAAGGGCAGAGCTGAGGTTGTGAGAGCAGCCGTGAATGCTTGAAATCTTTATTCTCTTGTTTTACGGGTTAAGATACGCAGGGGTGTTGGGGGTATTAGTACAGCTACCTACAAAACCAGAGCAGCAGGGAATTTAAAGGTGCAGTATTCAGTTCTAACTGCACCCCTGCAAGAAAGGGAATACTCACATGAACAAAAGCTAAGTACTGAAACTGTGTGTGCTGATTTTGCACCGAAGCTTCACTTCTCTGCTGAAACTGTCATCTCACCTCTGTTATGAAAACCAAACAAAATTCCTTTGACTAATATGTAGCTACAGTTTTCAAATAAATAAGCAAGCAAATACCTTTTCTTCCAGAGTGCGCTGACAGGTGTTCACACAATCCAAGCGCTCATGAGGTTTTAATCATTAAACTAAACAGTTCCTTGAAAGCAGAGGAATTTGCAGTTAATTCTGATCTTTATACTTGTGCTGATCACTTCATATCCACTACAGTGTGTCCACTGTGGTGACATGCATGGACTGCCTAAACAGCAAGCTGAAGGAAACAGTGAGAACATATTTGTGAGCTGAATGTTTCAAATACTGTAACTGGAATTGCATTATTCATGATTAATGCCTTTTTTCCAATGTTTAGTCAGAAATTCTCGGGGGGGGCAGTGGGGGAAAGCATTGAGTAGCAAATAATCACAAGATGATCTACGGTGGCAATTCATTTGCCCACGAGTGCAGTGCATCACTGGTACCAGGGTGTTTGTCACGTGGCAGGCAGCTGTGTTCCATTGCCGGACGCTCAGCGCTCAACTTTAACCAGCTGCAGTGCATTGGCCTCCCTCTGGTTTGATTTTTGGTCAGAAGGATATGAGTGGAGTGGAAGGAAGAAACCTGCAACCTGGTCTGTGATTTTTTTTTTAATTTTTTTTTTTTTAATTAATTGCGTGTGAGAATAATTCACCAAAGGCTGGCTGCACAAATTTGTTAAAACCAGAGTCTCCTGTGGGTAACAAAGCCTCTGGCTATGTTATAAGCACTGTGAAGTGATTGAAGAATGTCTGGTTGCATCATGAGACCAAACAGCAGGTAAACAAAAGGGACATGCCACGTTCAAATGGAATAACTCCTCATAAACCTGAAGGATTGCAATGAACTTTGTGCAGTGGTGTTGCTAAGCAGCTTCCTGGCCAAGAAAAGCACCAAAGATATTACGCTGAGTATCTGTAACAGGTTACTACACTGAAACTGCAACCTAACTCTACTGGGGAAGATGCAGGGCTCACTAGATCACGTAGGAAGCTTTCAATATAGTCCTTTGTGTCTTTGTTGATATGTGAAACCAGAATCATATTCAAGAGGCTTTCTTTGGTCGCCATAGTAGTTGCTCAAATGTGAATTATACAGAGGGAGTTGGCTTTGTATACTTTGAAATTGTCTGTAGAAAACAAGAAATTGTGGAAAACAAAACCAGGAACGTGTCCTGTTGCTCACCGTAACAATAAACACTGAAAATGATTCAATGATCTGTGAAGTCCAGCACCAGTCTTACTCAAATAGTGAAATTTATGAGAAGGGAGCAACTATCACACTAGATCAGATCAAAGGTTATTGCGACCAAGTATCCTGTCTCCAGCAGAGGCTGGTGAGAGAGGGATTGGGAAAGGGCCTGAGAAAAGGGGTATATATTTGAAAAGGTCTTTCCCCTGCTCTATCTTTTCAGCTTCTGACAGAGTTGTATCGCAGCTTTTTTGCTGTTTGCAAATGTTTGCGTTTAGACCATTGTGCCTGCTAGCTGCTGCTGGATGCATTTGTCATTCATTTCTCTGATCTCCTCTTGAACCCATGTCCTTCTTTGCCTCGACCAGCTCCTGTGGGCACTGAGCTCCACACCTTAATTGTTATACAAAAAAGCGCTCCCCTTTGTTTCTAAGTTGCTGCCCATTTAAAAACAGGCTCCTCAGCTTCCTTTATTAGATACAGTAAATAATTTCCTTTTTTTACCACATCATTCCATTGATTATTTTCTAGATGTTGATTCTCTCCTCTCTTAGCCAGCTGGCGTGTCCTAATTTATTTAGTTTCTTCTTTTCCAGAAGTTGTCCTCTACCTGTTACTTTGCACGTTGCCTTTTTCTCCAATCTTTTCAAGTTCTACTGCATCCTTTGTGAGACGCACGGTGCGGAGGTGAATGCAGCACTGTGATCAAAGGTCCCGAACGTGTAGCCCCTGGTGTGTAACCCTGTAAGGTTGCTTGTATGAGCAAATATCTGTGGACTTGAGCCAAAGGTTGTACTGATTAGCCTGAGAAGACCAGTACTGTCAGGCTTTATCTGCGTGGTGTCAGAACAAGATAAAGCTGTACAAGTGCTCCTTGTTACGTGCTTTAAGTTCATCATCATCTCTGTTCTGAGGTTACAGCCATGACGCCAAAGCTTTGGGTAAACCATACTTCAAGTTGCGATATGTAAAACAACAGGCGCCGAAAGAAAAAGATGATACCAGTTGTTGTGGGATGATGAAAGTGTGTGACGTGCTGGGAGAGGGCGGAGGGGAGAAGTTCCTAACTTGTTCAACAAAAAAGCTATAACGGCCCCCCAAACCCTGCAATCCACAAGTCGGGCAGTTTTTCAGGGGTTTTAATGATCCTTTTTGGTTATTTGCATATGTGGATTTCTGCATGTGAGTGCTCATATGCTTTGCTGTTAAAAGCGATTTTTGTAGTGGAAGATGGGACGTATGTTTGAGACTCCTCTCAAATCTTTGGCTTCATGGAGCACTGGTGGCTCCATGCACTTCCAATAACAGCCATTTTCAGAAGCCTTATAACACAGCAAAAATTCAAGTGGTTCCTCTTGTGGCAACGTTACAAGTCAATAATTGGAGCTCGGATTGTGTCCGTGGCCAGTGAAGAGCGAGGATTACATCCCCTCTTCCCCTTGCTTTCCTGTGTAGCAAATCCAGGCCCATTCCCCACAGGGAGCCAAGCAGGAGAAAGGAAGGGAGTGTCATCCTTTTGGGAGCTGTTACAGCATCCGCTCCCCCCAGGAAAGAGGAGGGAGGAATTCCGACAATTCCTTGCCAAGTTATTCCAAGGACAGAGCACTTACACCCCACCAGCTAATCAGGGCTGTTCCTGAAGGCTTTATTTTAGCATCTGGACTTCAGTAACTTTTTTAAGCCTGGTTTTGTCCTGAGGATTACTGTGAATTTAGATCCAAACCATTGCTTGAGTTGCACATCCAAAATAAGCATTATTAACAAAAGCCAAGTGCCTTATGCGTTTTATTCAGTGCTAAGAGCAGCTTGACTGCTAATATTTCATGTGCTGAAAGAAATGGAGCTGTAGTGTTTTGAGCTACTTCTGGAATTTTGAAGCATATCCTGCATGGCAAACTGTATTGCCCACGATTATGCTAGTGGCGATCAGTTTGAGCCCAGTGAAACGTGGGTGCAGAAAGATACAGGACTGAGTCCTTAATAAGAAGACAAATGTGCACTTTGCCATGTTTGTTTAATATTGTACTATTAGTTTTTTGAAGTGCTTTGTGTATGATGTCTGCCCATGTTACAGTTTCAAATTTTTTCCAGGTCTGCTACTGTTCAAATAAATCATATAGTAAAGCAAGAATTTACCCTGTCTCCTCCTAAAGCACGTAGGCTTAATACTTTTGCTGCCTAAGTCATTCTAACAGTCACGGTACTATGAAGGTTTAAACAAAATTCTGCTATATATCCCAGAAGTTACTTTGGAGAAATATGTGGGGAAGGGAGAAGCAAGGTAAGAAAGGAGGCAGTGACTGCCCGAATTGAGGGGAAGACGAGAGTGTTTGTGTCTCTTCTCTCGCTGTGTCAGTCCAACATGAGTATCTGCACAAAGGAGTTTTGAGTCTTTCACTTTGTAGTAATCCATGAACACAACAGGGTAGAACCAAGCAGGACTGAACTCGTCTGGAAGCTGAATTGCTTTGTGTGCCACAACAGTGTTTCTCTCCAGCTCCGGTCAAGCGTTCTGGCTTTATGCAGCAGATAGCTACACAAACAGAAGAAAAATTAAATTTTTCCTTGCATTGCTTTTGCCTTTTATGCTCTAGATTTTACACGGGATGTTATTTTTTTCTGTATTGAACCAAAGGATTCCTGAGTGAAGGAGGAGCAGATTATTTGTTCCGCAATGTGCGTGTTAGTGAAAAGCACAGAGCAATGGGTGTAGCCCATTTAATAGCTACTAAGCTGTATAGTACATGGGTGTAGCGAAAACTTCAGCTTGCATGGGTGGCTTTTTGGCAAATACAAGGATACAAAAAGAAATGGAACAACTCTACTGGTGTGTTGGAAGACAAGGCCCAGATAAGTAGTGTTACTTACTAGTAGGGAAGGCAATTAATCTCCAGGTGGAGAGCATCCATTCCAAGTGCAGAATCCGAGTATTGTAACAGCCCTGGCCTCAGACACTGAGCGTTGCAGTAATTAATAAGAATGGAATATGCAGATAAATGAAAGCTAATTTAGTGATGTCTGGCTATAATCCCTTTGTTAGAACCCCCTTTATTGTCTAACACCTGTACAAGTGTGCGGACATCAAATTGTAAGTGTGAAAAGATTCTGAATCATCTCTCATTCATCGCTCCTTCTAGGGAGGAAGCAGTGTTGATGAACGTATAAATCTGTAGAGGAGCGAGACAATAATTTGAGTATGTGTATAATGTGATACAGTTATTGCTTGAAAGGTAGAAAAAGGCTGCCAGGAGATGATTCTCAAAGCTTTTAATTGTAAATTGGGATTCAAGGTGATTAAGTTCTGTAGAGACTCAATTAGATTTGCTGTTTCCCCCCACAGCACCCTGGGATAATGATTAGTTCATGGTCTTAAGCTGTCTCTAATAATGGGTTGAATCTATTAGTTGGATGTTTCTGCTAAAATTCTTTGCCATAAAATAATTGTTTAGAGTTCATTTGCATGGTAATAGACAGACTTTGGCTGTTAAGGTAGGATGAATGGATCAGATTGCAGGGTTGCCTACAGACTCAGGGACATGAGTTGTGTCGGTTTATAGTATCTTCACCTACAGACTGTTGGGGAGTGAGTTGCCCTTGGTTTGTTCTTTTGGAGTTGTTCTGTTCTTCTGTAATGAAGCATTTGGGAAGCTAAAGAGAGTGGTCTATAGTCTGGTGTCTAGGACACTTAGCTGCTTGGAGGGGGACTCCAGGTCCTTACTCCAATGAGCATTTGGAATACTAATATTTCACTTAATCTTTCTTCTCTTGTCCTGCTGTTTATACTTCCCCTATCATCAGTCTTTTGGGATACAGCAACTGTATGAATACAGCTTGTTAGCTGCACTGGGGATGCTTGCTCTACCTACCTGCTGCCAAGAAGTCTTTCTGAAAGTTTTCTGGGGCTAGATCTTTTCTTCTGATCACAGCCAATGTGTTTTCTGGAGCAATGCTTACAAGTGCAGTAGGCAGAAGAAAAGTTAGCTGAAAATCCCATCAGAAGAAAAAAGGAGCTGAGAAAATTGATGCCTTGGGACTTAAATTCTGAATTTATCTGCTGATGGAAATCTAGAGACGTGCAGGATTAGGATTAGCTAGGTCAGGGCTTGAAGGCAGTTGGTGTTACCAGAGAGAGAGAGAGATATACCCCAATCCATCTTTTGGGTTTAAGTTCTATATTAACTCCTAGAAAGATGTAATGTGCTAACCACACAGTTAAGCTCAGAGCATCCCTTTCCTATTTCCCTTGGCAGCCAGTTTGTTTAACCGTAGGTCAGGCCAGAAAGGAAAAAACTGAAACAAATTAAAGCGCCTCTTCATTTTCTAGTCTGACTTTCTCACCTGATACATTGTGGTGCATCACCATGGGAAGCTCGGATACTGCCATATGCTGTGGGCTGCGATACAATACAACCTGACTTACCCAGGCTGCGTCAGCTACAGGAAGTCTGAAAATGTGGTTTCCTGAAAAACAAGTGAAAGGAGGGGAAGTACGTAGTTTTTGTTTTGAAGATGGCATTATTGGAAACTCCATAAGCACTTATGTCAAAATACCTATGAAGTAGCTATTTAGTCATAGCAATAGTTGCCATTTATTTACAAGGCATCTGTGCATGAATTAGGAAAAATCCTTTGACACGTGTCAGACCTCACAGAGATGAGTAATTCTGTGGAAATAGTGTGCGTGTCAGACGTGACTGATCTCTTGTTACCCTGTACTCTGTCCTTTGTTTTTGAGTAAGACTTGAATATATGTGCTAGTAATAATTCAGTACAAACCAGGCAGTGTCTGGTATAATCCACTTCTCTTGCATTTCAGTAGAAGGTGCAAGATTTTCTTACTGAGAAAGGATTTCCTTGACAAAATCAAATTGTGAGGCGGTTTGCCAGTTGGTGTTAGCTAGTAAGCACTGGCTTGCATCAGGTTAGGGCCTGATGTCTTTACTTTTAGGTTAATAACGGCTATCTTAAAAATATGTTTCCCAAAATGTGTAAGCACTTGTTAGTGAAATGACCCTGTGCTGTGCAGGGGTGGTTGTGACTGTTAGCTTTCCCTGATTTCTTGATTCTATCTGTAGAATATAAAGTTCTTAGTTTCAGCACATGTGGTCTAAGGTAGGAGTAGGATCTGTGGTACGTGGCTGACGTGTGAGGCTAGCAACTGGAATCAGACTCGGTGCTTCTCTTCAGGCTCCATGTGTTTAACTTGAATTCCTCTTCTATGTGATGCCCTTGAAATGTTTCATGGGTTTCCCAGTGCTTTAATATTGAATCTCTTATTTCCTGCACGAGTCCCTGAGCAACCTGATCTAACTGGACTTTCTCGGAGCTGGGAGTTGGACTAGATCTCCAGGGGTCCTTTCCAATGTACGCTATTGTATGAAGTGTAAAAGATGCTTTTGGGGCTGCTAGATGAGGGGTAATGGGGCAAGCTGTGGAGCTGGAGAAGCCACAAGCACTCCGTTTTACCCAAAGAGATGAACCACTGTTATTCTCCTGTATTTGTTGTTTCCATCTTCTTGCAGTAAATTTAATTACCATTGTGCAGGACTTTTTCACAAGGGCCCCACTAGGAAATTACACACAGAGGAGTGAAGATAGAATTTCTGGTCGGCAGTTTGTGTTAAGTCACCCTTTCTTAACATCAGTTCTAGTTAAATTGATGTAACTTCTGTATCTGAGTTTAAATACAGGCTGAAAGTAAATGTATGGCATGCAAAATTATGGATATCTGCAGAGAGCTTTAATGTGATATAGTGCAACTTCTGTGAGCAAAGAAACATCTGGAGATGCCAGCAAGTAGAAATCGGAGCCTGTACATAAAGAATATATATGGTAACAGAAGTATAGGTATCCAAGGATAGCTGTTTAGTTCCTGAAGCTAGCGGGTATGCTGTCAATCTTCTGAAGTAAATGTGTAGCATCTGTTTGTTTCATAGTTCGCTTGTAGCATAAATATCAAGAGCAGTAGTTTGCTGTTCACCGAAATGTCTGAATCCTACACCATACTTTGTACAAAGCCCCCCGTACAAGCACAGCACTTGAAAGTTTTACCTGCAGAAAAGCTTCCTGTTCAGGCTTTGTCAACAGATGCACAAAGCGCAAGAATTACTGTTGACAGTGAACACTTTATTATGGGGCAAAAGATCCTCTTAAGAATGTAAGGTCAGCAGTCTGCGAGTGAAGAATTTCTTCTGCACATCAACACACAAATGTTTGATGCCTAATCCTTTAATATGATTTTTATGGATTGATTTCAACAGGAATTCAAGGACAGATCTTCAGTAGCTGAACAGCCTTCTAGCAACAAGCTGGCTTTGTTGGAATTCATGTTCCAAAATGATCTCGCTCTACTTACTTTTTATTTTTGTGATTGCCATATCCCAGTGGCCCAATCCTGTAGCTCGTCTTCTAGTTTTTACAAATACTTACTGATGCAAACTCCTATTGGCCTTTCTGAGTATTTTGCTAAACTAGGTATTTCTGTTTATAGAGGGGCTATATAGAATGGTTTTCAACATTGTAATGGAGATGTCTTCAGTGCTTCATTTATGGCATTGTACTTTGATATTTGCAAATTATTGGAAGGTTACAAAAAGCGTTGTGATAAAAGACAGTTCTGCCTCTCCAAATGCTTCCTTGCTGTTGAATTTGCATCTCTCTCAGGTAATTATTGAATATCCCAGAGCATTTCCTCTAAAAGCAGTGGCTGTAAAGTTTCACTCTGGCCCAATGAAGACAGCAAAGCTGTGCTATCTAATTTAAGCTTGTGAGTATAAGGGGCCACGGGCGTGTGAATGCTTACATATATGTATACTGCAGTGACTTAGAATGGTTTGGGATCAGAAGCACAACTTGCTGTTATGTTGTGTTAATTTTATTGGTAAGATCATGGATAATTTCCAGCAGACATTTCCTAATATAAGCATATTTTCTTATCTGTATGTTTTTAGTGGTAGAAACTAAGCTAAGAAATTAAATAAGCTAAGCTTTCAAAGGAAAGTGTAGAGGTTGATGAGGATGATGTTAAGTGAATTCACTAATGTGTGAGAAGGCATAAAAACAAATAGTATCTGTTTAGTGTAATGGAATCAAAGGCATTACAGTTTTGTAAACTTTGAAAAAACTGCCTAGCTACAACCTTTTACTGGAACTTAGTTTGTGATGCATGCTTTCAGTAAGATGAAGCTGTAAATCTCCTTCAGGAACTACTTGGTGGCGTCTACTTCGTCCAGTATTGGTAGTCTGAGACTTCAGTATCGCTTAATATGAGATCCCTGTAACACGATTAAGAGATTTACATTAGTTCTTCATTTCACCAAAAGGCACCTCTAAAATTGAAGTTACTAATGGAAAATAGAAAAATTACTGCAAATATTTGCGATCAAGCTACTAAGCCAAGCTAGCTTAGCAGTATCCGAGTAATGTCTGAGGTATTGTGTCTCATGTGCGAAGGTGGTTTAGGTGTGGTTTTTCTTTTTCCTGTGACATGAACTACATTGAGAGATTGAAGTTAACCCCAAAGATTTTGGTTGTGTGATATCCAGGACCCTAGTGTCTTGCGGCAGGCAGTAACAATGTGTGGATGACTATCGTACGTATTGGTCTGAGCTGACAATGTTCCATTGCCATAGGGTTTGTCAGTCTTGTAAAGCTACTACTGATTCAGAACATAATTTCCACTGTATGTGTGCTCAACAGCCTTCTTGCTTTCAACTGGACCAGGTGACTTCTCTTGCATGGCAAATTGTAATTGGTTTGAGAGTAAACTCTTAGTCCTCCAGTAGTTTCTCTGTGAGAGTCTGTCCTGAATATCTATAGAGCTCTGGCTTGTTATTCTGAGACTTGCTTAATCCTCCTTCCCTTCCAAAAATAACCTTTTAGCTAGAAGTCTGTCCAAGGTTTTCTAAGCTGTCACTACTTTTCTGTTCTGTGTTAGAATATCTTTCTCCTGTATCTCATTTTTATGTGGAATATAGCCCTTCTCTCAACTACCACATAGTTTGTAGTGAGCTCAGGAAGAAGAGGCATCTGCAAGCTACCTAAACTATCAAGTGCTTCAAAACCAGCTGTTGTCAGAAATAAAGATACCTTTTGGTTTTAGTGATGGCTAAACTTTTTCCAGCTGTTGCGCCTGTCAAAGAATTTTAATTTGGAAGGAAGTGAAGGCTTTTCACTGTACTGTTCCTCTACTTTGAGGTGCTGCTTTAGTTCATTGCACTCCAAATACTCACTAATCTCTCTGAGCAGAGGAGCTGGACGCAGTTTTTTTAGTGTGCCTGATCCACCCTGTTTAATGTCATCTGGCTGTTCAAGGACAGTGAACCTCTTGGACTACGCTTGTGTTACTTGACCCAAGAGATCTTCACAGTTTCTGGGACTAGGTGTGTGTGCCAGACGTACCCTGAATCTATATCGGAGTGGGGCTCTTGGCTCAAACTGACTTCCATTTTCCCCTTGTTTCCCCTTAGAGGCAATCCAGGTGAATAAGACTGGATATGAGCTTTAACACACCCTGACAGGTCCCAGATCTGGATGGTTTGAGGGCAAAGAGGGAATGTCAAGACCAGAAAGTATGCCAGGCTATCACCAGCATGAATCTGGGCAAGATCTTAGAAGGCCTGTTACCTACAAAATGTCTGAAGAGTTTTCATCTGTTTTAATTTCTTAAGTTTCTTGAGTTTGTTTTATTGCAAACTTTCTGGTTGTTTTACATAACAACATTTTACATAACATTGCAAAGATTGTGCTATGGGTTCTCCATGTTATCCCTGAAATATGTGGGCTGCTACCAGGAGAGGAGAGATTTTTAAAGGTATTTTCAGTAGCTCAAAATGAATTGGGCTTTCTTTATTGGGGCACATTCACTATGAATTCTGAACATTCCCTACCTTTCTGCTAATGCCTGGGGCTTTACTATCATTGCTGATACTGCATTTCTGGCACTGTATGGGCTTGAATACCTATGCCCAAAATAAAATAAGTGTGTTCTGTTTGTTGCTTGTTTTTCCAGAAAGTTTCTTGTGCTGAATTATTATATTGCTGTCTCTTTGAAAATCTGAGCTTTATACAAAAATTGCTCCAGGTTTTTTCTTTCCTTCTGTAGGTGATAATATTTAACAACATGGGAAAAACGTAGAAAATGAGCTTGTGTGGGTTTTTTTAAACTTGGATTTTTTTAGTGTGTGGACAATCAGGCAGAAGAGAGAATTAAGAAGCACAAATAAGCATATACAGTGGCTATAAAGTAGGTGGCTTGAAAGATCCATTTTTTTCTCAGCTTCCCTTTGATCTACTTGTGACCTAGTAGGCCTGTGCTAAAACTATTTTTATACCATAATCTAGGGGCAGAAAATGACACTGGTAAAGCTTTCAGGTAGTCTGCTTTAGTAGCAGCTGCTGCAGTCAAAGGCATTCAGTGCCTTTCCTGCAAGGAAAGGGTTATCCACCCTCTCAAATGTGAGAGCACACCCTGCTCTAGCCTGCAGGCACACAGATAATAATAGCGTGGAAGGATGGCAGCCTGCGCTCTGGAACGGTTTATGAGGAGGAAGTCCGCAATTACATATTTCTGGGCAAACATTAACCAAGACTGAAGCCTAGCTTCGAAGAAAAACAACAGGCTGGAACCTCCAGTAATATAGCTGTTATGTGGACTGGAAACAGCAGTCAAACATTCATATAGCATTAGAGGCAAAGTAAGAATAGCCTGACACCAAAGCAAAAGGCTTGATAATGTTAGCATACCCTGGTGTGCACTTGCAGAAAGTATCTCCTTCCTGACCCAGCCTTCCAGTGATACTGGAAAGAGCGATGAGATTTTTTTTTTTTTTTTAAGCAGTCTCTAACTTTATAAAAACAGACCTAGGCCAAAGTAATGGAACTATCGTTTGCTGTTCTCAACGACCTAATCCATTTATATCGGTGGTTTCAGAGCTTACCACCACAAGCTGAAGGTTTCTCCTTTAAAAAACAAGTTACTTCAGGCATCTCTCAATCACTGCGGTTACCATGCTAGAAACAATTGCTATTCAGTGCTGTGGTTTTGTCAAGTGGCAGTCTCATTTAGAGCTTTGTGTGCTAAACTCGGATGTGCCCGTTCTATTATAGACTCTGTGTACCTAAAAATGGAATTGTTACACTAAAATTAAGTAGACACCCAAATGATACACACTTCCTCTCCTTTGTTTTTTCTGACAGACCACAATTACTCAAAGAAGCTGTCCACTCATTACTGTAAGCTCTGGGGAAAAGGAGGAGTGGCAGAATATAGACCAATATAGGAGAGGAGCCGTAGTCTAAGGAGACACTTGCTGTGGCAAGCATAATATGTAAATTCCAAAGTTAAGCACTTTGGAAAAAGTCCAAAAGATGAAGATACATACATTATTGCTACTAGGGGGAAGGAAGGTAATCTTAAATGTCTCCATAGAGAATATTTACTTTGGTTTTTTTCCTTTCCTTTTTTTTTTTTTTTTTAAAAGGCAAGACAGCTGTGACTGAGAAACCTTACACTTGGATTAGACTATTGGAATCAGGTTTAATGGTAAAAGTTATTTTATTCTGTTTTTAGCTGGGCTAAAATAGACTAGGTATTTCAGGAGGTAAGTTTAGTGTCCTAACATCATTCACTGCTAGGGCAGACACCTACCCGCTAGTGACCCGATATCACTAAGATCCAATAGCCCTTAGGAAAGCTAAAATGAAGTTACTGGCTCAGCTGGCTTCATGGTGGATGGTTGTTCCTGCCCCAGTGCCTGTCTTCACAATTAGTACTAATTAACAGTCATGCTGCAACTAATACTCCACAGTGAGACTGGAATGGAAAATGCAGTCTTGGGGACTCTGTTGTGAGGTCCCTCACAACAACAAAATATCTTCGAAAAGCAGCTGATCCTGCTTTGCCTACTCTGATGATGGACATCTGTGTTCTTTGTTTTTGTCTTTTCCCTTTTTTCCTGTGCCGGATACTGCACATTTTGTAATGCTAGAGCAGCTTTTAAAAGCCCCCAGCCCCACACCCCAAGTATTTTTAGCAGGTTAATCTCCTAGAAGTATTGTAACAAAACAAAAAGTAAACAGTGATTTCTGTCATAGAATGATCTCTGCTGTGTTTATGCTTGCTTTTTGAAAACCCAGAATATTACTAGATAAGTACCAGTAGAGTGTTTTAGGTATACCTTAAGAGATCAGTTTCTGGCATTTTGGAAAAGGCTAGATTCAGAAGGGTGGAAAGAACTGGTCCCTTGTGATAAGCATAGCTGGATTTTACTGTAATAAAGGAATAAAGAATACTGACTCCTAGATAGGTATCCCTCTAAATATTTCAATCTAACTAAAATAAAACCATGTTTGTGTGAAAATAGGGAAGATGATTAATGGGAGACCACATAGTTTTACCTCTTATTGTAAAAGGAGTGCAAGTCTAAGCTTGACAAAAAGCTGCTTTTTTTTGGTTTATTTTGAGGATGGACAAATCATGGATAGCTTACAGATAAGAGCCGGATTTTCCTTTTATAGTTTATTGCATCTTTCAGATTATGTTCCTGAAGGCTGAACCTGAACTTAATCTTTTAATGATGCGTCTATATAAGCTTTTATAGGTTGTTATTGTTATCTCCTGAACAGCAGCACATTTGGTCCCTACTTCTACTACTACATCCTTCTCCTTTCAGGAACCTTAGCACCACGTTAGTGAATCAGCAAAGGATGAGAATCTAAGCAGAATATTCAAGTCAGATTTTTTTTTTGCCTGTTTGACAATGCAGTGAGTAACTTTTTATTTATAATCATCTTCCCATGTGATAGGATGGGCTCATCAGAGAGATAAAGCTGAATTTGTCAGCTCCTAGAGGGCCAAAGTAAGCATTCTTCTGACTAACAGTCTGAGCACTGTGTGTGTCGGGAGTGGTGTGAATTTGGAGTTACGTGCTGTTAAGTGGCACAGAAAATACGGTTGTGTAAGTGTGGTTAGTGGTTAATGATTTATCTTTTTCTCATTCTCTCTCTGTCTTCTATGCTGCTTGCTCTGTACGTGAGCGCAGGAATGAGGATTTGGCTGGA
>NW_009260196.1:1668101-1773648 GCF_000687185.1 Egretta garzetta | reverse complement strand
CTTTTCCTAACTGAATCAATGTTGTTATCAACTTCTAGAAGTTGTTTTTGGTCTTCTCTGAAGGACCATCAAGACATGAGACGTCTTCTGACATTGCAGTGTGGAACATGGTGGTGGGACTTTAATATTCTCCTGCCCACTGGGAACTCTCTCTGATGGCTCTTCTCCCAACTTTGCTTATGTCAAAACATGAGATTGTTCAGGGGTTTTCCTGTATAAGCTGCCCCTTTAAAAGGGGAACTTCCCTTGAAGAATCTGTTTACAACCTGATGGTCCCACCAGCCAAAATGAAATGCAAAGATTTGATGAGAGGTTCCAAAGGGAGAGTGAGCAAGTCCTGAACTTTGCATCTGGTTGGAAAGAGGGCTTTTAACATCTTTATGCTGGTGGTCAGGGTTGATAATGAAGGTGAATTAAGCAGATCATCAACAGGTGCAGTGGTTACCTTGCAAATGAAACAAACCACTAAAAATCGCATGAAATCTTAGCAGTGGTAGTGAACATACCGTATGATACATTACATTCTCAGAGAGTCTCATTTTGACTCCCTAATGCATTGCTTCGGAGCGCAAGCCTCTGCAATACTGGGTGTGAGAGTGAGCCTTGTGTAGGCAGCATGGTGTTGACAAGTGCCTCGTACCATCTGCCTCCTTCCTCCACAAATCTATCGGCATCTATGCAGCAGCTTGTACTTGGTAAGAACACTGAAAGGAGATGTGATGTGGATTTAATCATCAGCAAATGTCCCTTGACTGTTTCTCAGTTGCCCATCTGAGTTTAATTCCAAGAGAAGGAAACTCTGATGTATTCCTGCCTTCAGGTATAATTACTTCAAGACAGATTGACCGTTTAAGCACACACGACACTGCTTAGCTTTAATTAGAGTAAATTGGCAGAATTTATATGACCGGTAGTTTTGGGGACTCTCAGATGCATGAAAGTATATTTTGCATATCATTTCCTGGTACTAGCTGAAAGGCTTTTAATTAGGATAAAAACACTTTGTAAATTTAACCCTATCTTCATTAGGAGCAGAATGAAACTGGCTGGGGAAAAGGGTGGCGCTTGGGGAAGAGGAAAACACTTGAAATGGAACGTGAAGCAAGAAGTTGCCAGAGATGGTGCTGTAACACAGAAAAGTGTTATTGCCAAGTTGAAATCTTTGTAGACAGGCGCAAGTGATTTGTAAGTGTGTAAGTAAGTTTTATAAACCTAAAGTTAATATTTTTGGAAGGCTGTTCTGGTATATCATATAACCCTAGTGTTGATGATAACTGAGATTAAAAAGAAAAAGAGGTTTGGCTGGATGTCTTGTCACAACAGGTCCCAATGTGCTGATCCGGAGTGCCATGGAACAATATTTGCCTTTGCTAGATCTGTTCCCAACTTGACCCTCAGTTGTAACTTGCCTGTCTGCTAACAGCAGTGCAAGTAATGAGCGCTTAGTACACAAAAAAGATCCCAAATCATTGACTGAACAGTAAGTGAAGATCAGGAGCGCTGCTGAGCACCGAGAGGCAGTGCTCAGAGAAACCTGAAGGGAAGAGTCTCCCTGTTGCTGTGCTCTGGACCTCTTGGTTAGAGAAGCACTTTCCTAAACCAGGAACAGGGAGCTGCGTGATGCCGAACCCCAGCAATGCTGATGTTGTCAGTGTTGGTTGGATGCAGTTTACAGTCTGCCTCTGCCTGTCAGCCAGTGAATCTCCATTTAAAAAGTTGGGGAAGATGAATGGT
Source organism: Egretta garzetta (assembly GCF_000687185.1). NCBI lineage: Eukaryota > Metazoa > Chordata > Aves > Pelecaniformes > Ardeidae > Egretta > Egretta garzetta. Next base: position 1,771,914 of record NW_009260196.1, on the reverse strand, counting down.
CCTCAGCTTTCCCAAAGAAAGGGAATAGCTGGCCAGAGGTTCAAATCTGATTAACTCATTGGCACTGGGTTTGCTAACTGATCTCTGTTTGATGTTGGGAGCTCTTACTGATGGTATTCCCTGAGAAGCTTGTGGATTAATAAGAATAGCAGGCAGCAGAATTTTTTTTTCTGGAATAGCCCCAAATTTATTAATTTTTGTTTTATTGCTTGGTATATGAGAGGTGGCAATATGACCCTGCTGATTTAAAGTTTTGTGTAAAAGCCTAGTGAAAGTGGCCTCGAACCTCTTCTAAGATGGGGTCAGTCTGTTTACCTGAGAGTGCTGCAAATACAGCAGGCCCAGCATACTTAACTATTCTACTTCCTATTTTCTTCATAATTTGTCCTGGACCTGAGGTCTGCGAAGAAAGTGGAGGGGTTGTGGTCTTTAACACTCGGGCCCTGATGCTTAAGCTGCTGAACAGCTCAGTGTTTTTCTGATAGGAGTATTATTTCCATGTCAGCTATACAGGCTTGGACACAACTTCCCTTTAATTTGTTCCAAGTGTGTCACTATCCAAATGTGATCTATCTGGATCTAATAGTCCCGTGAACTGTTTTCTCTAGTCAAGGTGATGGAGTCCATATGTGGATATCTTCTGTTCATCATGAGAGAGGCTAGTCTGGATGCTCTTTGTTTCTTAACTGCTTTCATGGGATTTTTGACTGTGACATAGTTTGAATACAGTTGACGAGGTCTACATCTGATGAGTTAAGAGCTTGCTGTCAGTACCCGTTCTTCCAGTGCAGTATCAGTACTTCAGATTTCAGTCACCCCAATCTCTCTGCTTTCAGAATTGGAGTCCTGCATCCCTGAAAACTAGTCACAGCAGAAGTTCTTTTGATTTTTTTTTTCCCCAAGATTGTGCATTAACTACGTGGTGACAGTACTAAGGTAAGAAACTTTGAGGAAAAACTCTAGGAATTCCTTGCTGTTCATCGTTCTCCTGTCTTTTAAGACAAACATTGCAATAGCAATTTGTGATAAGAAACAGTTTTTCTAAAGTCATGCGTTCCCGGCTTAAGTGGCAGAAATAAGGCTTCAACATAAGTGAAGGGTATTTAGTGCAGTACAGGAATGGTGGCCACCTTGGCAGGTTCAGCTGTTCATTTGTTTCTAAGCCCAGCGCAGATACTTTTTTTTTTTTTTCCCCTATTGCTTTTATTTTTAGCGGGATGCTGGGGCTGCAAAACAAATATGAAATGTTTAGGACGGCAGTTTGCACTGTGACTAATCTGTCTCTGAGAAGCTCATAATCCTCCTAAATACTTTTACAAGGGAAGTCATAGACTTGTATTTTTCACTGCATGGCACATCACAAACTAGAAACTTGGTTAATGGCTGCTAATAACTCCCTGAATTCTCCTCTTCAGGGAGTCTTTCCTCAGGAGAGCCGTTATCGTTAATCTGGTTAAGTCTGGATGTTTTCCCTTCTTTTCTTACATTGTTTGTTCTGCTTTGAGGTAGTTACAGTTCATTTATGTCTGGTGAAGGAACAAGTGGTGTTTGCCACAGTCGGCTGCAAGGGCTCATGGGCATCCATTTGCATGGGCCTTGTTACAAAGGCAGACCACATCCTGGCGAGGACAAAGTGCTGTCTGATGCACAGCCTGCATACACCAGTGCCTCCCTGGAGGGGAGCCAGGATGTGGGCAGGCTTTGTAAGAAGGCACTGTTTTAGTCTGTGTGGAAGTTGAAGGAAGGGATAAACCAACTAAATTAATCTTTCTTTCCATGCTCTGGCAGAGCTTCCACCAGTCAAAATATGCATATGATTCACTACAGTATAATTTTTTCCTGCACTTTTTGTTTGCTGTCATCTAGGAGAAAAGCAGTGTGTCACTCACTCGACTGCATTTCGCTTGGAGCAGTAACTACTTAGAGAATACTGAAGACCCCCAGCTTAGGTAACTTCTTGGAAAGATATTCTTGCTCTGTGTCCAAGAGGTATCTTTGCAAACAAGCAGTAAATACGGCATGTTCATGATCTTCCATCTCACAAGCTAACACCTCCACCCCCCCAAATCATAAGTGCTGGTGCTTAAACTTAAAATTCTTACTGAAATGGGTAGGTAAACATCTCTATGCTTGTCAGCTGTGTCTGACTCATAGAATAGAAAACCTGAGCTTGTGGGGAAGAGGATGATGATGCTGTTGTAGTACAAATACAGATCACTATTATCTGCCAGATAAGGACAGCAAGATGAATCTGCAAAGTGTTTGGTAATTTGCCTGAAGTTATATTTGGTGACAGAGCTGGAGATACTACCCTGTATTTCCTGATTTTGGGTGGAAAAAAAAAAAAACCAACAAAACCCCCCCCCAGAGAAACAACTGTTGTTCTTTTCTTTTAAACAGCGCCATAAAATACGAACTCAGTGGAGTGCTGGATGCAGCTTAGAGTGATTTTTAAAAGGAGTGGGACTGCATAGGTTTGGGTTTGTTTTTTTTTTTTTTTTAAACCTCACATTGCATTTCTTAGTTGAGAGAATTATCATGTGGCTGCAGGGTTTTAATAAACCTTTTTGCAGCTAAAATAAAACGTTGAGGTTTGATGGGAAAGCGGATTGAAGTGGAACATTGGTTACATCAGTAAATGTGCCTTATTCTCAATTGGCAGTGGTGAGTGTGAGTCAGTATGTTTGTTTCAGCCTCTAAAAATACCATATGTCTTTATAATTCCAAACAAGTCCTTATGATGGACAGAAGCAGTGCTCTTTAATTGCTTAAATATGGCACAGTGTCTGCTGCATATTGAATATTTCTGAAAACAAGCTAGCCCACATCCTGATTGACCGCTGTTTTGCTGCTGCTTACCTCATCAAAAAGAGTGAATTTACAAAGGTGTAAAACTTCAGTTAGCTGTGGAGAAGCAGGTCCTCTGCCTTATGTTTGCAGATGCTGGAGACCAAAGTTAGTCCTGGCATAAACAGGTGAGTTTTCCGTTCAAGCTGATGGGAGTTTTCCCTATCTGTGCCAAGAATGAACTCTTTAAAAATGCAGTTGTGGGTGAACTCCTCACAGATTTTATTTATCCAGTTTTGGGTAAATAAGTTTCCCTAAAATCTGCTGCATGAGCCTAGCTTTACCATATGATTCAGTATCAAAACTATGTGAAATTAGCCGTTTTCTTTTGGATCTCATGGTTTTGACCTGAGAATAATTCTGAGGTTTTTAGTTTACTTGAATCTCAAAGTTGAGCAAAAATGTAGTGCATGACAATTTTGTTTAAATCAACAAAAGTGCTTGGAGAAAATACCTATCCCTAGAATAAATACTGGGATCCCCACTGACTTCTGACATATAAAAGTAGAAAAGTAGATGAATACACTGTATGTGACTCCTTTTTTTTTTTTTTGGTTGTTTTTCTTTTTTTCTTCACTGACTTCATTCAAACCTGTTTTTGGACAAACTCTGAAAGGAGGTAGATATTGTGTTTTATTGGGAACAGACCAGCCATTCACTGATGGGATTCATATCCAGTCACCTTGAAATCTTGGAGACCATTTGCTGGTATATATTCTGATAGAAAACACCATAATCATGGTGGACATCATGTAGGCATTTGCCTGCTTGACTGATCTGTAGGTGTCTTAAAGATGTGAAACATCCTTTACAGTGAAGAGAATTCTTTTTTGAGCCTTAGAAGGAAAAAAACCCACAAAGTCTGAAAGCATGCACATCTCTTGGACTAGAGCTGAATTATTTTCTTCCTCGTTCTGAAGCTGTTAGGGTGGAACACTACAAACTAGCAAGACGTTTCCACAGTCTCTCCTAGATTTTGGATAAAACATATATGAATAACTTCAGATTTCTGTATTCTAGCTGTAGTTTTTAAATTGTTTGTTCTTTACTTTTCTTGTCTGCTTTTATGACTATGAAAAGATAACTAGAAATATTCGATAAACCTGTTGAATTGCACAGAAGAACTGTCAGAAACATCATAGAGAGGATTCATTATCCAACTGTAGAGTGTCATGGAATATTGCATCAAGTTTTGTCAGTACCACTGTACTTGAGCATCCAGCATTTATTCAGACAAGTGCTGAACTTAAAGGAACCAAACTAAAGATGAGGGCAGTTTCTGTAAGAATTGTGCAAATAAGATGATGGAATTTAGAGTTCGTTTACAATACTCACCATGTCAAATAAATTTCTTCCTACAGTTGTTGAACCTTTTCTCTTCCAGATAGTCTCAAATCAGGCTAACTATATTTACTTTCAGTGGTGTGTGATGACCATAATCAGGCGTATAAAATTTTACTTTACTCTTAACAATATGAACTTCTCGGACAGTCTCACAGAAATTTGATAACGGGTTTACTTTTGGCCTCACCACAAACCTTGTTGTGGGTGTTCTGTTCGTCTTAGATGGTGCATGTGGGAACATCTGGAAGAAAAAGTGAAAATAATTTTTCTCTTAGAGCTTGCTTATGCCATTTCCACTCCTTCAGAATGCTTGTGTAGCACAACCTTTTCTGATGCTGTAACACCAGTAAGAACAGATGCTGTGGAGAGGATTGTTGTGCTCTGTGCCAGCTCTTTGTCATTCTCTAATTGCACAGTGTTTGTCCTGTGCAAAATGCAACCTTGTTATTGCCTTTTTTCAGTGTTGTGCTTGAAAATTGTCACGCGGTATCAGATACTTATCAGACTCTTGAGATCAGATAAGACTCATGAGAGGGTTAGAGCAGAAAACTAGCCTCTTCCTCCTGTCCTGTCCTGTAGCTTGGCCTTTTTAGGATGGTGTTGCGTTTTTTTTTTGTAGTTGGCTTTTTTGGGTTTTGGGTGTTGTTGGTGTGGGTTTTTCTTTTTGAATTAGGAACATGGATATAGGACGTACTAAAGCTTTACTAGATCTGTATGTGAAGGAGCAAACTGTTGTTACTTTGTGTGAGAGGAATCTGCTCCATAAGCCAATATATGGGTTCCTATGTCAGCTGACACTACACTTGTTAAAGCCTATTACTATAGGCCTGCCTTTCCTCCTGCTCTTGTCACTTGAAAAGCTCTAAAGCCATCACTCTTTATTTATCTGGTTTTAGAGAGAATGGGAAGAGCTGTTTCAAATCCCCAGGAAACATGATGAACAAAGGATATGATTTGCTAGGTCAGACCAATGGGTTATCTCGTCTCCTAGCTGCTCTCAGCCTTTGGCCTTTATCAGTGCTTCAGACAACAGTGGTATTTCTTGCCAGGTATCTGTCCAAATGAGAGGCTGCAGTGAGGGGCTGGCTGTTTCTTTTCTCTGGCCAAAAAGGACAGTTGTTTTATACCTTGAAGCATGATTAATTGGTTTTGTAGCATTGGCTTTGTTCATTCAACAACAAATGTGGCTTGCACCCAAGGCTTTATTCCAAATGTTTGCCTTGCCGTGCTGGCTGCAGAATGGCAAACATGCAAAAAGAGGCCTGAAGATGTGACTTGGAAACAGAATTAACTTCCTTGCAGAAGTCACCTGAAGGAAGTAGCAGCTAACAGCTCAGGGTCCACAGAGCTTGAAGCTACAGCTTATACTCAGGAGCAGCAGGGAACATAGAGCTTTCTCATATTTTAGGGAGACTCAGTTCTGGACACGTAGGATTTAATTTTGCATTTTTTGTCTAGCAAAATCTCTTTTCTCTTTTGTTTGACTTGGAGAGAGGGAGAAAGCGACATTGGGAATTTTTCTATTTTCTTCTTCCTTCTCCATAGAAGAGAGGATCACAGAATATTTGAACACAAAACTCCGAAAATCATTATCTGAAAACTGAAGTGAAAAACTTAGTTTAAAAAAAAAAAGAAAGAACCTCATTTTTGGTTAACGGTTCTTATTACAATGGCCTTGTTTCAAATGCAACCATTTTGTCGTAATCTTTGCTACACTAAAGAATATGGCGATGTGCTTAATCCATAAAACCTTGTTGTCACGCACTGCCCTAGAAGACCACTGCAGGTTTGGCTGTGTAACCATTTAAGACCTCAGCGTGTGTCTTCCCTTGCGGGAGGGTGGCATGATGTGTCGTGTGTAGTGCTCAGCGCAAGGGTTTCCACTCTTGAATAGCAGTTTTGAGCAGGGCTGTGTTTGCGGGAGTGATGGATTGTATGTGAAACACAGCTGTTAGCTGAGGGAATGTGACCTGTGTTAGCAGCAGCACAGGCTCTTGCAGAGAAAGGAACTGTTTCTGTGCATAGGAGATGTTACTGGAGCACTTGTGAAAAGCAAAATATTTGCTACAAACTGAATCCTTACTAAGAGGGGGAAAAAAACCCCCCAACCAACAAGATGAGAAATTTTATTCTTTATTTCTTTGCATTTGTCCGTTATCTTCCCTGCCTAGTTTAGGGGAGATGTGTAGTGGTGTGCCTTAGAAGTGGCAGGCTCCTCAGCAATTCCACTGACAGAAACTGATGCGTGTTGGTGAGATATGCTTGCAGGCATAAGGTTTTCTATTTTTAGAGAGCGTGAATTCCTACATGGTGGGTCTGTGTGTAGGAAGGCTTGTCCATGGCATGGCAGGGGATGGTATTCCTAGATTACATGCTGTAGGAATCCTTACAGTGCTCAGGCTGGCTCGGGCAGGATTCCTTCCAGGGGTCTCTGGAAAGCGTAAATCAGAGACAGCACTAACATCCCTACCAAGAATGGAGTGTGTGCACTGGTGCAGCACAAGGGTGAGATCACGACCTTTCCCTCTGTCCCTTTGCAGGCAGGAAGCACGTTCTCTGCCTGTTCAGGGCAAGAGACTGAAGATGCTAGGTGATTTACCAGGGTTATATTCTCTGTGTGTGCATGCCTGTGTTAGGAGGGTCTTGTTAAGTGTCTACGACTTGTTTTTTTTCTCTAATAATCTAGTTGCATTATCCATTACTGGTTTACAGTCAAAGTTACTCAATGCAGAGTGAATAAAATAGAGGTTTTCAAGAACCTTTCTGTCCTTCTGTGGTCAAAAGACTGGGCTTCCATTCAGAGATCTTTTGAGCTTTTTTTTTTTTTAAAGGGGCTTTCCATGTCTTCAGGTTCTGCCACCTTCTTTGCTTCATTTTGAATCTGTAAAACAGGGATAGTAATGCTTTGTGATAGGAGGATTAGATTAGGTAATATATATGCTTCAGTTTTACTACAGAAAAGCCTCTAGAGGGAAGGGTACCTTGTTCAGCTACTGCGCACAGTAACAGATGATGATCCATTGAACAGATGCAGTGCTGACGGGCTTCTGTGCTCAGCACAGATGGCAGAATCCCCTCCTGTGCAAGGGGTCTGCATGGTTGCTTTGCTTCGCTCCGATCCCACTTAAAGGCTATTTTCAATGCTTAAGTCGGATTTAAGTCCTGCAGTTCTTGTTTTCACAATATAAAGGCGGATTATAGGTAAATCTTACAAAGTGCCAGGAGACAGTAACTTTTGATGCTTCTGGTGGATTTATTTTTAGTTTTATGAGATCTTTCTTGCTGTGCTGAAAATCGATGGAATTTTGGCTTCAAAATCATGGTAGTGTGTCTGAAGTGTTTCTATGCCGTCTCATTTTTTTTCTCTTGATTTGCTTAATGTGTCACCACAACCAAGTTCCTAATGGAGGGACTAATTAAAGATGTTATTTGATGGTTTCAGTTATTGGTTTCTCCATCATGGATTTGCAGCTAAGAAAATAATTTCTATTCTCTTGCAAAGTCACCTTTGTAGAACTTTAAGTAGGGATGCACCTGCAAACTTCTGCTTGCTTTCAGATGCTTCAGAGGCTGAGTTTAGCTGTCCGGTTAAAAAAAAAACCAACTTGAATCCTGAGTTGTTTTCAGGCCCCTAATTGCCATGTCCCCATAAACTTGGTAGCACCTAGATGTACAGCTTTAGCCTACCTTATCGAACTCTTTTGTCACTTGTTGATTCCATCACGTAGCCTGCATGGCGGGGGGTGGTAGTGGTGAAATTGCGAGCTGTTAAGCATGCAGTCTTGCAAAAGCTCTTGGTTTGTGGTTTCTTCCCTTCAGTAGCAGTAAAATGCTGCTGACTCGCATACCATAGATACCTGTCTATCCACTTAGAGCAACCAGATAGCATGCTTTATGGGTACAAGGGTCAACTGGACAGGTTCATGAAAGAGAAATTAATTGAGGGTGACTAAATAGATAAAAAGAGGTCTGGCACAGGAAGTCTCTGATCCTCAAATGGTTGCCTGCTGGGAGACTGCCAGGGAAGTATCGTATGTGCTTACCCAGTTCTTCTGCTCTTTCTTAGATATCTGCTCTCCACTACTATTAGAGGACAGGCTGTTGGGGTAGGTGTCTTGTTCTGAGACAGCATGGCAGCTCTTATGTTTTCATACATAACCTCCATCTCCAAAATAGGAAGTATTACCGTATGGGCACCTGCTTTAAACAGCTGAGACCTTACTACTGTAGAAGGATCAAGATGCGAATCTGAAGAACCTGATCCTGACATGTACTTTACTTTCAAAGCTTGCTGCCTCTCAAACTGAAGGCTTCAAATCAAAGGCTTCAGCTGCCTGTGGGGCTCCTATTCTCTCTGTGGTCAGAAAGGTGAAATGATAAAATTTACATAGTCATGTAGCTGGGAAAATGACTAATTTGAGAATACAAAATATTTGTCCTTAATTCCTATTCCCATTGCCAGGATCTGTACTATCCTAGTTGTTGCAATCCAGACCGAACTCCTAGCTGGACAGATCCTGTAGGAAGTTGCTTGTGTTACTTTTTAAGAGTGCCATCTCTGTGTATGTTGAACCTATTCTTCCCTTTCACTGTGTAGGTGCAACCTAAAGCCAAGGAACTTGTACAGGTTTCCATAGCTGTCAGTAAGATAACATTGTGGCCCCAGTGTCCTGGTTAAATGTTAACAGTTTGCTTCCAGCAATGTATATCCAGGGTAGAATGCAGTTACTAGGGACTGCAAGTTCAGCATACTCTAATTGGCAATATTAACATGCCTTGGCATGCTCTCAAATGTCTGTTTCGCCCCCTTACAGTTTGCTTTAGTACCATTGCATGTTCCCTGTATTTGTGTAATTTTATATGGATTGGAGGTGATTTTGTAGGGTTAAATCTTTCACTGTGAATTTGCCCTTATTGTGTTAAAAAATTTCAAAGCAGATACAGTCTTTGCTTTTGCCCTTAAAATTCAGGCAACCTTGGGCTCTGCTCTTATACCAAATGAACAGTCTTGTCTTATGTGAGGCTTACGTTTTTGAGGAATTTATAGCTGGTTTAATTATTCCTATGCTGTTTGCTGTGACTTGGAAGTGGAAATGCCCAGTGAGTTCATATTGCCTTTTGAAATGCTGACATGTTAATGTGCTACCTACTTAGGTGCTTAATTAACATAGTAACTAAGTAACTGGGCTGCAGATAAGTTGTGTCTGAGTTAGCACCCTGTCAGGAGTACGAGCGAGCACTGTTCATAGCTGCTCGATTAGCAGTGAGCGAAGCGTTTTTGATCGATAGAGGGTTTTCTGGCCGAGTTAATGAAGCCTGCAACAAAGTCAGCAAATTTGGCTGCTTAGCTGGCAGCTCCTGGATAGTGAGGGCAGGTAAAAGCAGGACCTGTTAAAGATGTTGGTGATTACCCTGTCTGCCTCCATACCTGCCAACCCTGCAGCCTAACAAGCATGGGGCAAACACGCACACCGTGCTGCTGTGGCACTGTGCTAAGCTGGGCTCTTCAGTTCTTTGGACTCGGGGCCAGGTTGCCTTGCTGCTTCTGCTTCCCATGTTAGGTTGGGGAATATCCCATTGGCTTGGGCAGTTGGATTTAACGGAGTTGAACTTTTCTGTGACAGTTGCCCTTACGGTCTGTTGCTACCTTACTGTGGAGACTTGTGTCAGAGCTAACCTTAGGACTGGGAGCCACAGAGCACTGCGCCAGTGCCCTGGTGATCTCTTCCCAGTGCCATGTTGGGTAGAATCTGTGCGCAAGAGAGCATGAGCGTGAAACTTCCTTGAAGGTGGTGGAAGCATTTCTTTCTTGCCAGTTTCCAACTAAACTGGACACTACATAAAGGCCTCATGTATGTATTTGGAAGGGTCAGTGTGTCAGAATTAAATCATCTCGAAGGAAATTTATCCAGCTGCAGTGCCTACACACCCCTCAAATCCTGTTTAATCCCTTAAATACTTATGCAACGCCTCGGCCTTGTGCTGGCCTTCAGCATAGGGGAGAATTTCACCCAGTGTGAACAGGTCTCAAGGAATGTGCGTGATCCTGTGAAGTAGGTAACACATAGGGGTGACTTAATCCCCTGCTGAAATAGAGCCACAGCAAACACCTTTTCACTTCCAAAAGGAAATGAAGAGGAATATCCAAATATCCACTTGAAGACTGAAGACACGCTTTAAACAAGTGAACTATAATGACCAGGAATGGTATTTCAGCCAGGAGACCTGGGTTTAACAACCTAATACTTCTTTCAAAATTGCCCTAGGATTTTTGCAGTCACAAGTGGCCAGGAACTTGTTTTAAAATGTTGTCTGAAAGTCTATGCCCCAGATTTTGCTGTTATCCTGATATTAAGCCACATAATTACAGGGAAGTTATTCTGTCTTTATACTGATGTAGCAAAAAAGTCATTTGGGCTGCTGTCAGCATATGTTAAAAGCAGACTAGTAGAATCTATGTCACCATAAAGAAAGGTCATTTACTGTTTATTTCTGTAACAGGGATGGCTCCTGACTGAAACATCACCTCTCTCTGCAGCCTTGTAAAAACACTGGAAAAAACCACAGTAACACTATTTTGCAGGAGTGACCCGTATATGCTGTGTTTAAAATATAGCCTGCTGCAAATATATCAGAAAACTGCACATAGAAAGGTTGAGGGTACCAGAGGGGATTTTATTATTAAAAAAAAAAGCTAAAAATTTGTTAAATTTAGTTGATTTAGCTATGGAGGGATTTTAATTCACCCTTTGCACTGCTTAGTAAATATATTGTAACTGTATAGGGTTAATAGGGTTGGAGGCTTGACTATATGTATGGGACTTCGATTTGCTATTACTTTGGATTCATTAGTAATATGATTTTTAGCAATGTGTTACATATGCAAGTGTGAGCGTCTGAGGGATGTGGGATGGTGATGGAAATCTGTGTCCCCTTAAAAAAAACCAAACCAAGCTACACACTCGCCCCAGCAAACCAACCAACAGCTCTCCCCCATCCAACCAGAAACAACAAAAAATTCCCAAACCAAATCTAGAACAAAACCAAACTGTGCTGTTACGTGCTCTTTAATATTGCTTGTCTTGAGTAAACACCTTCTTGGGCAGACTACTGATTAGAAAATTTCTTAATGCAAAGACTGTCAGGAAGGTGAAATTCTTGTTACCTGTTAACATGTTGTTACCCTGTCTTTGAGGCGTTATGTCAAATAAGAGCTCCTGCGGCTAGACTACGTATGTTGTTGTAATGCACCTTTGCATTCTTCTTTTGTAAAATAGGTACTTGATGTGAGGGGCAATGCCAAATGAAATAGTGGCTTGCACATGTGAATGCTTGTGCAACGAAGAGTTGTAATGTTTATCACGGTAGGATGCAAAGCTTTTCTTTCACAACAGAGACTGTTACAGCTGAGGGGCAAGTGATGGACAGTTTGAGAGGCGCCTTCATGGCCTACCCTGTGCTTTTACTTCTTGCCTGTAAGATATGTCCGCACTAAAGATACTGCTGAGGGGTAGAAATTAATCTGGCTTTGGATTGCATTTCTTTTTCTGCTGTTGTGGAGTAATGAGGTATTGTGGATATATCACCTAGTCTCTCTGGTCCTTGGTTTCCTCTTCTGCAGTACGTGTGATATTTCTCTTGCTTGCGTGAGGAGCCCAGGATCACTTCAAGATGGTAGAGTTGCTCAGCGGGAGAGTTACGTACCACTACATTTCCTGTTCAAACGCATTTCCTCCCCTATTACTGACTGACAAGAAGGAAGGGGGGTTTTCATAAAGGATAAAAATGAGCCTTAAACAGCTGCTTTCCAGATTTTAGAGAAAACTGATTTTTTTTTTTTCATTTTTCTTCTCAGAAACATGCATGTTTGCTCACTGCCACTGCTGTTTTGCACTCTATACCGCCCAAATGTGCCAGAGGTTTCTGACAGGCAAGTGAAGAAAGTGACTTGTTGGTGTGGGAAGTGCCTCAGCAGGAGCTGATGCAACAAGCAGGGGTTAAAGATTGGCTGGGGAAAGCTGAAGGCGACAAGAATAAGCTCATGTGGTTATGCCCCAAGGAACCTACCAGCCCTCATGGTTGGACTGAAACAAAAACCATTTTTGTCACTTTTCTCTCTGGCTCCCTGTGGGAGCATGGGGGCTGTGGAAGGGCTGAATAAGGCAAGAGAGACGACCTTGTTGTTAAGTATTCTGGCCCACTGGGTTGCCTTTAGCATAGTGTTGTATCGTCATGAGTTTTTTGGGGAGGGAGTTTGGGTTTTTTTGGTTCCTTGCAAAGGCCCTGTCTTGAAAACAGCTGTCTGCTGGACAATGGAGCACTAAGCGCGGCAAGCTTGGAAACAGAAAGGAGTCTTTTGAAATGAAATGTGAAAATCCTGTGATCTATGCAAGTGGAGGGAAGAAAGAGAATGTCTTGTGGAAATGCTAGCAGGGCAGATGAATCTCTAACACAGTCCTGCCACAACTTTTTTTTTCCCTTTTTTTAATTTAAAAAAAATTAAAACTGTAATGCTCGCTGAGGTGAGTTTTCTGTTGTGGTTTTGGTATTATTTTTTTTAATAGGCAGAACAAAAAGAAATGAAAAGCATTAACAGCCTTGCAAGGTCAGTGGGACCTGAGCAGAATCATTAACCAGTTCTCTCTGTCAGGAACTCTGTATTCACTGTATCACAAGCTTGCAGCCAGACCTTATTTTACTAAGCAAAAAATGGTCCTTTTGTTGCTGTTTTTCCCCTAGTGTCATCTCTCATGGTTGCCAGGGCAACCGGTGCGTATCCTTTCAGCATAGGTTATTAGGCCTCAGGAAGGAAGTGCTCCAGTGCTGGCCTGCTATTTTTATGGAACCGTTACATAATACAATCTATTAAAGCTTCCTCTTGGTGTTTTATGGCACAAAGGGGAAATTAAGTTTGATGACTCCTAAATGTTTGATGGAGGATGTCAGGTGACTTCTGGATTGTTTTGCGCTCGCCGCATAGCAACAATATTTCTGTATGCAATTCAAGAAGAACAAATATACATTAGTGCCATTGGCAATATTTGCCTGCACACAGATCACCAGAGGAAATTGAATTCTAAGCAGAGCAAGTACAAACACTGTAAAAGTGCAGAGCCCTATCAGCTAGGGAGGGTAAGATGGCAGAGTAGTTGATGTTTTGACAGTACAGGGAAAAGAGGTGGAAAGGAAAATATTATTTTTTCTTTGCCTTATTCTGTTCTACTGCACAGAATCTGGGAGGCATGATAATGCGCTTGCAATCACCATAGACATCTGTAACACACATATTGTAGTAGCTCTTTCTTTACTGACACTGATTTTTCAGAATTTAGTAGCATGAGAGAACTTGGACTGCAGCTTTGGCATCGCAGATCTTGACTATTTAAGAGAAAACCGTATAGAGTTAGTGATGTTGGCTGTATGAAATCCTGGAACGGCTCCCATATATATTCCCATCCTGGATAGGGTATTGTTTCACTTGTATGCTGATTGTTTGGAGATACATTTCAAAATGACTAATTCTGGTTTTAATACCTGGACAGGAAGAAATCTCTTCTCAGAGACTGAGGGTTCACAGTTTCTTTGGCTACTTCTTGTCAAAGTCAGATCAGCTCTGTATCTTGACTAATCAATAGCTACAAATGTAAGGGCTTAGCACGCAAATGAGTTGCTGTGGAATAACAACATTACTGCACATCACTTGCTCCAGGGGAACTGTCCATGTACTTGCACTTGGCCTACATCAAATATGAGATAATTCAAGCCAGCTTAACCCTCAGTGTCTGTTCTTTGTCTGTTGCATCAGTGATCTCCATAACTTCCTAACTTCCAGTATGACAACTGTGTTGTACTTCAGTGCAATTTTAACATGAATCTAGAGTTTGTAATAAAGATGACATGTAAGCTTTGTGCTGAGTCTTCAGTGCTGTCCTTTGAAAGAAGGAAATACCGGGACTGTGAATGGCAAGGTTGCAAGCTTCGGAAAGAGCAGAAAAACATCCTCCTAAAAAACCTAAAGTGTGGGGGGCTAGACAGCCTTCTGATCTTTACTGCTCATGAAAGAACAGTGTCATTTCCACTTGATACTGAAAGCTGCCAAGAAAAATAACTTAATTTCTATGCAGGCAGAAATTCTATTAAAGCTGAGAATTGTAATTCAAATATTTGAATTCACAGAAGTAGTTTCAATGATATTGTGCGCTGCATTGGAGGGGCAATTCATCGCTGTTTTCAGCTGTGTCTGCTTATTTAGAAGATGGCAGTGCTCTTCTGAAACAGCAGGGAGCAAGCAAAGAATTTTCAGTTGCTTGTAACTCTTTGTGAGTAACAGAAAACCTTCCATGCTTGTAAAGTCTTTGCCGCGCCATTCAGGAGGACATCTGAGATGAACCCTGTAGGGAGAATAGCTTGGTACGACTAGGTGAATACAAAGGGAAAATCGCAAAGACTCAGGCCCTGGATGCTTTGCTCCTGACAAGTAACAAGAGTTTGATTCACCAAAAAAAAGTACTGCATTTTTGACCAGGAGGTTATACAGGACCCAGAGGACGCAAGACTTTACATGTCCCAAAGGAGGGGTGGAGGAGGAACCAGAGCTCAGTACAGTTTTACTAGGCTACGGTCAGCATCTGTGGAGCAAAGTGCTGTAAATTTGTGGCCATGATTTAACGTGAAGATTAGAGCTTGCTAGGAATTTTCCAAGAGAACATTTTTTCATCAGAACTTTTCATGGAAACTTGTCACTTTGGATGAAACTTTTGCAAGGAAAAATTTCTGTGATCTGGCACCGAGTGCCTGTACAAAGCCAGAGCAGAGAGCTCAGAATAGCCAATACCCCGGAGGGTAAAGCTTTTCCTGGGAATGCAGGAGAGGTCTCTGCCAAACATGAGGTCTTGATTCTCAGGTTCCTGTTCCTTTGCTGTTAGGAGCTAAGACTACTGGGCTTTTGGCTGTCCTGTGTAGATGCCTCTTTTCCTAAGGGTGGGGGGTGACGTCTCTCACTCTGCCTCCTCTTTTGCGTCCTGCTGTGGAAGAATTTGTTGTTGTAATCCAAAAAACCTTAGTAGGACAGGAAACACTTCCCACCCTGTCCTAATGATGTATTTGCACATGTTCCCACCATATGCGGTCTGTTCTACTCTAGAATATTTATAGGCTGTGGGTCAGGCGGGATCCAATCTGACCAGTCCTGATCGCTCAGGTAACCTGGCTGGAGAAATTGGGTGGTTACCCTTCTACATCGCTGCTTGGGTTTCCTCTGCATTGGAGCTAGGCTGCGTCAGGAGGCTGGGGCAGAGAGCACAGAGCTTGCCTAGGTCTCTGACGTGGGGCTGGCATGTCCACTGCCGCTCAGCCACAGCAGCTCAGAAGGGATTACTGCTGACCTGAAAGGGCTAGCTGCTGTGTTCCCTGAGGTAAACACTTGTCAGAGGGTGTGTCTTGCTATAGAAATGAAAAATTTTTATGACCTGGGTTATTTGGCGATTAAGAATGAAGGAGAGTATAGCAGCCACGTGACTGTTCCAGATTCTGCTAGCGTTAGGACTGACCCAGGTTTGCAGGGGAGGTTGGAAAGCTGGTCATCTCCCTCCCTTCTTGGCTGGGGATATATATATATATATATGTTTGGGGTTTTTTTAATAGGCAAGTGGTTTGTTTATTCATCAAAAATTTAAATGAGTGTAGTTTTGATTGATCTGGAAATATCTATGTACTTGGATTAAGTTTTTAAGATAAGTTTACTTGGATGAAGAATTAAGGACAGGAAATCTGGCAACTTCAAAACTACACATTTTGACATTCCTCTCACATACTAGGCTCCTGTGCATCTTGTTAATGAAGCTGGAAGTGAGTTAAGTGCCTTTCACATGAGGAAAGAAATGCTGGACCGCTTCTTAGCCAGCTTCAGTTTGGAGCAGGCATTCACCTGATCTAAGCCTCAAAAAATTTTATTGTCATTTCTGATGTAGTTTATAAGTCATAACTCTTCAATGGAGCAGACTTTGGAGACCCTGAGCTAGATGAGTATCTTAGCTCCACCAGGTGATAGTCTGTCTTGGTCCTCAGTAATGTTTAATTTAAATAAAGTGCAATAATGTTAGGAGGGCATGTGGAGGCACCTTCCTGGCCTAGCAGGTATGACCTTCTTTGGGCAGGTAGGAGACTAGTTTGAATCATCTCTGAATTGGCCAGAGAGGAGATAACAAACATAATGAATCTTCAGAAATTGCTCTTTTCCCACTCTTTCTCCTTCCTTTCCCCTAGAGTCACATCTCTGATTTGAGACAATTTGTTAAAACCACAATTGACTTGCAAAACTTTTGGTATTGATGAAACAGTAATTTCTAAAGGCAAGTGAATTAATGAGTATATATATTTTAATGGTCCTGGTTTTGTGCTGTCCAGAATGAAAGTGTCCAGTGAGGAGAGAGTGAAGCAGCAGGCAAAGTAGAGGAAGGTATGTGTAGAAGACTGGAGAAGATAACTTCCTGTGTTTGCTTTGAAAGCATTGATGTATAAAAATCCTTGTTTGTTTTTAGAAGGAGCCTCTGGAGGGAAAACAACTGTGGGCAAGAACGTGCAAAATGTAGAGCTAGAATTATCTGACTTTGTCCTGTCAAATGTTAAGCCAAACAGGAAGGTTTATTTTTCTCCCTTCTTTTTTCTTTTGGCAACTACTTCCCCAAGCTTCCTATGGGGTGGAAATGGGCAATAAATAGCAGGGTATCTAATGGCATCATTCCAGGCCTCCCAGCTACTGGTGTTGGCAAGGAAATGGCTCTCCTTTTGCTTCCTTCTTATTTTTAGAGTGCTGAGTTTTCAGGGGGTGGAGGGAGGGTCGGCTATTATCAGTGAGAGTCAAACCACAGTGACTGCCTTCCGCAAGAGCTCTTACCACCCTGCCAAACTGGAGGAAGTTGGAGTCATATAATTCACACCAGTAGCGGTTTTGCCTTGTAAGCAAGACTTCCTTTAAATTTAAAATACATGCATGCAAAGCTGAACTTTCTCATTCCTATAGAATCCCTGGTTTTAAATATGTTCATGTTTTTGTCTTCTGGCCTCTCCTTTTTTTTTTTTTTCCCCACTGACACTTCTTGGAGTTTAAAAATGCTCACTGGAGAGATGAGTTGCAAACAGAACCAATGTTGCTCTTGGAAAAGTTGCTCGAAGTACAAGCCCTGGAGGACAACAGGATGAAAAAAATCTTCTCTATGATGAATTCCATATAAAAATGGTCGTCTCCAAAATTCTATTTTGAGCTTGGTGTATTTGCAGATTTCTTTTAGACTTGTCAGTTGTGCAAACTGGGGAAAATACAACTGGGTTTATACAAAATTGAGAGGATTTGTTTGTAAGGTGGTAAAAAGAACCAAAAAGACCGAAGACTGTTTTCAAGTTTCAGAAGTAAAGGTTTTTTGGTTTTGTTTTGTTTTTTTTTTTCTCTCCTGTGAAACTTTAAAAACTATTCTTAGTTTTTGCACAGGGGTGCTTGATTTTCATTGTAAATTTTTAAGCCAGCTCAAATCATTCAGAATTCATTTGCACACAATAGGCTTATATTTCTATTTGTCTGTGGCGCAGAGCTTTAAACTGGAGAAGTTTGGCTTGGTTTTGATTTTGACATGAACATTTCAAGCAGCCCTATTTCAACAAACTTAATGCAAGAACATTTTTTTTTTCTGTTATTTGTTGCATATCCTGGACCTAGAGCAATCATGGCTGGAAGCTTTGATCTCCAGCAAGTACCCTGGGTTGTTCCTTCCCCCAAAGCAGACTCAGCTAAACCAAATTTTTTCTGACTAACATTTGACCTGTTCTGAAGAGGTTCCACTGAAGGAGATTACGCAACCTCCTTGGTCAGTATCTTCCACTTGTTAACTAGCATTTGCATTCTGCTGACAAATTCAAGTCAACAGTCAGTGGTTTGAAAAGGGGTGGGAGGAAAAGAAAGCTGTAGGCCTCTGCTATGGCTTTAGCATACATTTTGTAGTAGGGGAGGCTGTGGAGATACAGCGTGCTAGCACCCTACAAGTATTGAATACAGTCACACTACCTCCCCAAGTGAATGTGGGGAGCTTCCCAACTACTGGCACATAAAGATTAAGTTCAGTCAAAGTCACTGGCCTTGGCAGGTGTTACAGGTGAGTTTGGAAACACCCAAAGTTTTCTGTTGTAATATCGCACACACCTTTTCATAATTTTGCCAGACATTTCACGCTTTGGGATGAAATGTTCAATTGTTGGATGTCTATCTTAGCCATGACACTTTTTTGGGAAGACTTAACCCAAAATGCTTTGGCCAGCTCCCAGGGCAAAGGGGGTGGGATTTATTTTGAAAGAAGCCTGGTGGCAATACATAGATGCCAGAAACTTTGTGCTTTAGGGCAGGACTTTTGTAACTTCAGGGCAGAAGGTGACCTCAGTATCAGAGGTTTAGAACTCTCTGGTCTGGATTGTGTTCTGCCAGGTTGTATGCAGATATATGTTTTGAAATGTCTCCTAGCGAAGGAAAAACTGATTCCTAGGCTAGATTTGCAAATTTACTTGGAGTCTTGAGGCACAAGGCAAGGTATGACACTTGTTATCAGAGAAATGGGCAAGGAAAGAACCAGAGCAGAAATATCTGTTTATACAAGTTCAGTTTCTGTTTGTCCAAATTGCATCATGGAGTTTAATCATGGTAGAGATCTTTCACAGATTGTTTAACTGCAGCCTTGGTGGTTTCTGAAGAATAATTTCATAGTCATGAAGATGTCTCCAGGTGGTTTACTAAGTCTGTGCTAATTGATCTAGCCCTTTGGGTACATGTCATCCTGCAATTTGGCAAGACCTTAGCTGAAGCACAGTATTTTCCAGTCACGTGGTTCTAGCAGAATGGTTCCATAATCCACAGTGGCTTGTTTCATATAGCTTCTGATGCAAAGGCTGAGGACAACCCTGGGATTGATCCAGTCTTGGACAGTCATGATGCTGAATTGATAGTGCAAGTTTGTTTTCACTTGTGCTTTGTGTAGTAACATGGGAATGCAGACTCTGGGCAATGAAGTTTACATCATCTGCGCTTGGTCTCCCACAGAGGTCTGTTCTGAACCTGAGCACAGAGACATTTCTGCTTTTGTGTGATGGTACTTTTGTACAAGCCTGTGCATTCTACTCAAAGTGAGATTTTTTTTTTACCAGAGAAAAAACACCCTCAGCTATGAACAAATAGGAATATTGCTACAAGATGATTATTAATTTTATTTTGATGACAAAACTGAAAGACTCTTCAGACAGATTCAAAAAACTTGTGCAATCTGTGAAGTGAGTATTTGGCTAATTTTATGCCAAACAGATGGTATATATTTTTCAACCTCAATTAATATGGGAACATGCAGCTTTCTGTTGAATACCAGAAATACAAGGATAAAGTACAGCACATCTGGCTTAACTATGTCTTTTGAAATATGGAATTTGTATATAACAAGCACTTTAATGACCTTCAGGGAGACAATATTTACTGTTTAGAAAAAACAAGGAAAAATAGTTATGATTTTTTCCTTTGTTTGAATGATCTGAGCTTATTTAATAAAACAATGCTTTACAAAACATATAACTTGGTATGCAAGTGTTAAGTCTCTTTAAAAGATATCTTTGTTGCCCGCTATAAAAACGGAATAAACTGTTTTATGTGTATCCATCACAGCCAATAGTTAAGTTCAGTTATTTTCCATGGGTATCATTTGGTCTTCTAACAGGCATGTTGAGGCTTTATGAGAAGCACTGTGGAAGGATGATTTACTTTCACACCATTTAACATCACAGTCCTTATCTTTCCATAGAAACAGGGTCTGGATTTTCCTCAAGTGGAAATTTTCTACTAAGAGGTGAATCTTAAAGTATGGTTAAGGAAGTAGCAGAAAGAACATAAAAATATTCCCTCCTTTGCTTTTGTTGGATTTGGGAAGAAAACTAATTCTGCAGGGACAAACACAGTACTACAAAGCAGGGTATTATGTTTCATGCTGGAGTCCCCAAGGTGGCCTGCAAAAAGTAGACGGAGAAAACCTCTGGGAGAAACCATTGGGTGTGCTCGCTAGGAGATGGCTGCTGTTTACGTGGCTGCTGGGGTGTGGCAAGTGGGTTATAAAGCAGGGGGACCACATGCTCTTGCCATATGACATCTCTGATGAAGTGCCTAAACGCTGGTTTGACTGTGGCCCCCTCGAGCTGCTGACTTGATCTTCCTGCAATTGGACTTGTGGACGCCTGTGGCTCTTAGCGTTGCGATCCTCACAGTTCCTAGGCAGGTTACTTTTTAGCATGTAGATTGGAGCTGTTGTTGCCACTGCAGTCATTTTCTGGCCTTGTTCATTTGAAGATGATCTATCCAAAAGAGGCAAAGATAACTCAGAAAGCAACCTTGGGGGAGGAAGTGGTAGACTACTGAGAATTTGGCCTACTAACAGTAAGTCCCTGCCCAACACATGTATGGTCTAAAGATCCCAGGCTGTTATGAAGTTGCTGAGCCAACATGTTTGCCTACCTCTAACACTCCTGACTGCAGCTTGGGGTGGCTTAGACATTAATGCATGGAAAGCAAATGGGGACCCATGAAAATGAGCTGCAGTGTTAGGGAATAGAGACAGCACGGTTTGTATCTGCACAGTTTCTCATTCTGTTTTTACTATGTTCTCTTATTCCCTTTTCCAGTTTGGTCATTTTGATGGTGGTTTGTAGGCCAGGGGTTGCTAGCAAAATGGAGATCAAAGTTAAACTGAGGAGATCAGATGGCTTGCACTTTAAAATACTAAAACCTGTAGATTCCAATTTAGCACAGTCCTTGACAGTTATATTTGAAAACTAGTGGGTGCTAAAGAACGTTTCTGTCCCCTGAAGGAACACAAATATTATTCTATCTTCTGATAGACAGAAAGTCTGACTGGCAATTACTATGTTTGCATGCTATGTGTATATTCGCCTGCTGTAAAAGAGGAACTGTTCAAAGGTTTGGAAGCTCCTGTATGAAAGACAGCCTTCAAGGTGTGTCCAGAGATCTCGGTGACCTGAAAACAGTACAGATTTATGCTGCTGTAATTTATTTGAAGCCTTGTCATCTGCCTTTAGTTTTTCAGTGAGATGCTAATCTTCTCAGATTTTGTGCACTGTTAGTACATGTAAAAAGCTGTCCAAAATGTTGATATCAGCATTATTTGATGACATTTACAATGAATGTTTCAAAATATATTTGCACTAGTTTAGAGTAAGTTTTACAAATTGATTTCGACCTTTGCAAATAATACTAGGGAAAAAAGCCCAGGATAAACATTCAGGGTTTTGATTTTTGGATGTAGGCAACACAGTGTGAACTGAGTGTGTAATAATTAAGTTAGAAGGTAGAAGTCCTGTGTGTTGAAAGGGACTTTTCCTGTGAGGCTGGTTGGTTAACTTGGTCAAAAGTCTGTGGGATGGGAGAAATAAACTTTCTGATGAAATGAAAAACTTAAATGAAAACTTTCCACTTGGGTTGAATTTCTAGGCTGTCTTCAAAAACACTAAAACTTACTGAACTGAGAAAAGGTTTTAGTTCCCAAAACCAAACAAAATTTAACTCTGTATGTAAACTGGAAACTCCAATTAAACTGGAAATTGTTCATTTTCCTAAAATGCTTTTGTGTGGGTTGGGAGGTGGGGGTATAATTTCCTGACCAGCTCTAAGAGAGGCTTGCAGCTCTGCTTCTTTTTATACTCGTAGGCAGCCGGAACTGGTGACTAAGGTTTCGCTAATATTGCAAATTCTATGAGCTGGTTGTTTGTGAGCATGTAATTGACCTCTGCTGGCAAAATGATGTGAAGATAAGGAAAGGGAAAGGGTAGATTTCAATTCACTTATTTTCTCCAGCTTGGAGGAATACACACCGATGCCTCTTGTTTTAGAAATCCTTTAAGTGCACATAAGGCGGGCGCTGTTAGACACATAATTGCTTAATTGCACAGGTAGGAGCCCGAAGTTATTCAGCAAACACCTTCAGCGTTGGGAAGGCTCCTTACCTGCAGTGATCTGACAGTAAACAATACAGTCTTCTACAGACAAGCAGTGTCCCTAAACCCTTACCATCCATGGATTCAAAGGATGTTTTTCCTGAGCGGTCTCTGGGAGGTGAAACAAAGAAAGATATGAAGCAAAACCAATTTCTCATTCCCTGCCATTTTATTTGTGTTTTTTCAGGAAGTGGGTTTTCTTCACAAGTAGAAAGTAACAATTTATCAATGACAAATGGTGGTGGTGGGGGAAGACATTTTTTTTCAATCTAATTAAGGATATGCGTGCATGCAGCTTAGGTTCTGAACCTGAATTCTCACCTAGATTTGGACCATCCTCAATTTGGTAATATCAAATGAAAAGTCTATTTTGAGGGGGAAAAAGAGCCTACTTGAATGTTGGCCTTCACTGGCAATTTTCACCTAATTCCTGACTTTGTCCAGCGATTTCATGTAGCTGAATGACACCAAACTTAAGTGTAAATCTGCCAAGCATGGCAGTTGCAACCGCGCTTGGAACAGTACTGATTTCCAGCCAGGTCGATGCCACTGGTGCTGAGAGAAATGCTGATGTTTACAAAGCAAAAGGGAAATGAAGTTTAGCCAGGGGAGGGGAGTAAAGCTGCTGCTGTAGCCATTTGTCATCTTAAATGCTCCAAATCCTTCTCAGTTTTGGAGCAGCAAAAGATCCAGTCCTGCCTTCCTGTAGACTTCTTTCAGAATGCTGCGTCCATAGCAAGCATCCACGGTGGCTCTAGTGACTGAAGAAAGTGTGTGTGTATGCATGCGTGTGTTGTTGCCATGTGGCAGTGTGTGTGTTTTTTTATATCCCTCGCTGCTATGGCTATTTTACATTGTTTTCCTGGTCTGGGTTTTTTTGGCTATAGGTTCTGAAAGCAATGTGTGTTGTACAAAAGCAGGGTTATTTTTGCTTTCATAGCAGGAAAGGTTGAAGCATCTCTTTGTCTCTGTCTGTCTCTCCTTTGGGGTGAGAAGAAGGAAGGACAATTCTGAGGTGCTGAATGTCCTTCACCTGTATCAAAGTCAGCAGTGGTGGTCTTCCTCGCGCTCGTAGGACTGTGCCCAAAAAGCATTTTCATTTCAACATCGCAAAGGTAGGAGCAGAGAACAGGCTGGTTTTCTTATTGTGTTTATTCAGCCGTCTCTCGTTTCTGAAGACCGGGTTCAGGAGCAAGGTACCGCGCAGTCAGCTTCTCGACTTGCTGATGTTTGCACTCGCCTTCCCCTGTGAGTCATTCCAAACACGTCTCGTTCATTCAGGAGGGTAATTTTCTATTTCCACTTTGGTGCACTTCTCCTCCTCCTCCTCTGCCCCCTCCTTCCAGATCTAAAATGTCCTGTCAGCTGCTGTTTATCTGACGGTTCAAATGTCCATGCTTGGTTTCTTTTTCCCCGCCGACACAGTTTCTCCTTCCGTTCCAAAGGCTGTTTTAGTTGTCATTTCTATTCCCCTGTCGGCAGCATTCTTCATCGTCTCTGGCTCGGGCAGTCTGTCTACATGGTTTTCTTTAGAGGTGTTTTTGTGCTAAATGAGTGCCTCCTAGGAAGCCCAATGTAGCATAACATAATTAAGTGACAATATATGAGGTGCCAGCCCTTTACCAGGCAGTTAATGACTGGCTGGAAGATTTACAGGCATGAGGTAGAGTCAGAGGAAATTTAGCACTCCAGCTTGCAGTTAAATGATAGATAGGTAGAGGACATCTGAACACTTCTGTATACCAAACAGATACTATTTAAACTTAACCAGTGGTCAACTTGCTTATTTCTATATTAAATTGAATGAATCTTAACCTTATCAAAAGGCTGGAAGATGTTACACGATACCATTCCCCCTGGTGAATGGTAGCCCTGGGTTGTCTTGGTGAGGTGGAGGGTTGGTGGCAGGCTCCATTTTCGTTCTGCATCTGCAGCATTTGCCTGGCTACATCTGGGAAGATTTTAGTTAGGGTTCCCACTGTTTTCCCTCTTCGTTACTTTAATTGTAATGTAGTGTACATTGATGATCTCCCCAAAATAGCCTGTGGATCTTTCATCCCTTATGGTTACAAGCTTTGTCTTAGCAGTGTGCTCTGGATGCCTTGTGCTTCACAGTCTGTGCACTGTTGCCCCAGGCAGGGCAAAGAAAAGTGTTTCCCGGCCCTGCAGACAGTTTGCACGTGCCTCTGTCATCTTCAGATTCCACCTTTTTCTAGGCACAAATTGATCATCAGGCTCTCTGGCAATCCTTCACAGCTTGCAGAAGGGAAGTGCAGGGATGTAAAAAATAACTTCATGCTTTGTTGTTTTTAGGTATCTAGATACACTTTAAATGGACATATGTATCCCATTCCCCATTTGCACCTTCCGCAGCCCACATGGAAAGAAATATGAAGATTGTTTACCTTGGTTTGGAACTTACTTTACATGTTTGAAACGTTTCCAATGGGTTATATACTTTTAAACATATTAAATATGAGTTTTCAAGGCCGGGGGGAATTACACTAGCAGGACTCGTGGAAAGTGCATGCATGTGCCACACAGAACATAGGTTGAATGATATCTGTTCACGTTCATCTTTTTAAAAGATGAAGGGGAAAAAACCAATCTCTTTGAAACAATGTCTCCAAGATTATTCCAGGAGGGTACCAGATCCTTCTACTTTTGCCTTTTTTCCTTTCTTTTTCTTTTTATTTTTCTTCCCTAGCTCACTAATGTTTCCACTCATGACTTTTTTTTTTCTTCTTCCTTCTTTTTGGTAGCAGATTACTGTGGCCACTAAGAGGTACTGTTGATACAGCTCTAGTTACCGTAGTTTAGTTACTGAAATAGAGATCTTTTTGTGTACTCTTTGCATGTTTGAGCTGATCTTTCATTGTATCCTTTTATTTGTTGTTGTTGTGGTTCTTTTCTTTTGTTTTAAATGAGTAGGCTGTTTACATTAACTTAAATATTCACTTACTTTTATGCCATTCAGCTTCATGCATGTGTACAAGCCATGTGAATATAATGCACACTCACATAAGCCAGCATTAGCAATACAGAGTGAGTACCTGGCGCTCAGCCCCTGGTTACCTCTCCCAGATGCTGCTGCTGGAGGTGCCAGATGCTTTGCCTGTTTGTCAGACCATGCTGATAACATGTCGTGGTGGCTTTTATTTATGCCTGAGGGTGATGTGCAGGCACTCTGCACCTGTTGGAAAACATATGCCCTATCCACAGATCACCCTCTGCTCCAAAAAACTTCTCGAGCAGCAGTTCCTTCCCCCCAGGTCTTTAGCAAAGGGACATTTTCCCTAGAAATTGTAATGGCATCTTTCTTGGTCTGTGGCGTGGTCTTTCTGTGGGGCGGGTGGTTTGTTGAGCTAAGTGAGGTTAAGCTGCGCCACAGAAGGGAATACTGAGCATCCCCAGAAGGAGGGAGCAGGCTCCTCCAGGGCTGCTCACTTCGGGGCTTTTGAGAGTAGGGGCTGGTATATGCAGATGGTACCCAATCTTCTAGACTTGATTCAGAACAACTTCAACTAATTCTTTCATCTAGCTATGACCCAGCCTGTAGTTACAGGACCTGGTAAGCAAGTTGGTGGCTTCTTGTTTCTGGAGAGGCATGTATTAGGCAAAGTTACTGTATTCCTATTTTTGCCTGACTAGATGATCTTCCTATCCTTTGCTGTGGCTCCTTTCAGACACGAGAATCTGGATTTGTATTTTGTTTAAGTCTGTGCACTAATTTCTGACTCTTGAGAGGAGCTCAGCTAGACTGCTGTCTTTGAATATGTAAATTTGGGTAGCTTTTTCAAATTCTTTCCTTTCATGTAATTTCTTCGGTGGTGTTTTTTGTTCCTTGAATTTGTTCTGGCTGAGTTGAGCCAGCTTCTCCATCTGAAAGATTCTGGATAATCAGGTTGGAAGGAGTGCTAGGGACCATGCTAATACCACAGTACCATTCTGGAGACAGCGCACAAAGCGATACCCTCTCTGGTAGGTGCCGGTACTACCAACTGCTGACCTTGAAACTGCTCCGTGTTGGCCTGCCAAGCCTGGCACTGCCCTGCGCCTGTCTCTGCCTCCTATATGGTTGCTCTTGCCGCCCAGATAGCCTTGGTATGAGTTTCTGCTGTATGAAGGTTCAAAATGGCTGGTGCCGTGCGAGTGTTGCCCTGCAGCGCACTTACCTCTGCTGTCTGTGCCCCATTCCTCCCAGGGGAGCCAGGGCACTGCTCCAGTTTCTCTTCCTTATTGCTCCAATTTTGAATGCCAGTTTTTGGAGCACTTTTCAGCTGTGTAGAACAGCTTAGTCTCAAGGGCTCGATTTGTTCTAGCAGTGGTATGAGCACTCCTGTGTGCTGTTTTTTCCTGCCTCCCCCAGCTGTGAAGCTTCACCATGAAGATGTTTTGTGGGATGTGCTGGGCTTCTCGGTGCACTTGTGTGGGTTCCCCTATAAACTGGCTGAATACAGATTTGTTATTAAATGAATGTCTGCAGATATAGCTTAGTTACCTTAAGGTATGTATTAAAAATATCTTGGTGGTGCTTGTACTGAATGCATCAGAGATGCATGGAGAGCATTTCCTTGGTTTTAGCTCATCTTTGCTCCTTTCTGTTTGTGAAGTAGTCCACTGAAAATTGTGCTTGTTAATTTTTGGTCTTTTATATTACAGAGTATTATTTTTCTCCTCTCAGCTCCATATGAAAAGGAAAAAAAGGTCATAATCCAAATGAATGTCTTTGGGAACTACTTCTGCTATGGGAAGAAGTTGGAATATTTTCCAAAAGTGTAAGTAAAGATATTCTTGAAAGTTTAGTAAACAGGGGTTTAGGAGCAAGTCTTTTCAGTTTTCAAGTGACACTAATGTGCTATTGAAACACGCTCCAGACTCAGATACACGCTGCTGTTTAGATGCCCAAGTCTTACTGAATCCAATGACTAAATGGCTTGCGGATTTCAGCTTTGGATGCTTTAGGAATCTCCTTCCTTCTGCCTTCTCCCATCTTATATTTGTGGGTGCCTATATTTAAATAAAAGTTTGAATTGTCAGCTCTTAAAGAAGTGACAAATTGCTGTGGATCTCTGCTTTGTCCCAAGCTGAATCTCTTTCTCCCACCAGTATATCCTGTACCTTTTACAATTGCTTTTCAACCTCATGCATTTGATCCCTCTCATTTAGCATCAACCTCCCTGCGTTCATTTTGAGTTGTCATCATGAGGTCGCTGTATACCATAGCGAGATTTCCCTTGATTTAATTGCGTGATCGTGAGTAGCATCTGAACCTCCAGGAGAGTCATACACTCAAAGGAAGTGTGTCCCAGCTTGTGCCAATTGCTCTGTGTGTGCATGTGTATATCGCTGCCCTCTCCTGCATAAAATCGGTACTGCTCCAAGATGTGCCTCAGGCCATTTTATTGAGAAACTTAACAGCTGTGCTGTCCTCTGGCTGAAGGAGAAGGGTCTTGTGGCTTTGGCCTGGGAAATGTTCTGTCTGCTGTTTCTGTGAAGCTTATAGTGCCTGTGGTGAGCTGCAATAGGATAATCCCCTGTCCCTTCAAGAAACAAAGGGAGGAAAGAGGGAGGAGGATTAACCTGGATTCGTCTCAAAGCAGGTTAGAGAGTAGCTATTGAGTTGATATAGCTTTATTATTCAAAGCACTAGGAATTAAATGGTGTTTCTTTATTGTTTTTCTTAATGAGCTTTGGGAACAGCATCCTTCTCACAGGGAACACTATTGGGCGTTTGCATAATTTCATAATGTGGAAAGGACTGTTTGGCTATTTGATGCATATGGGCCCAACTGGCCCAAATCAAGTAATTTAAGTTATAGAGCTGGGGTCTGAATCTGAAATTGCCCACAATTGCAACTACTTGGCTCTAGGATTTTGGAGTGGAACTTTAGAGATAGCATGGCCAGATCTGAAATCCAGAGAATTTCAATGCATGTTTCCACAAATAAGAGCCTTCTGAACTGAGCTCATTTCTAATTGCAGCTGAAAAGGGCACTCATAAATCTGAGTGCTCTTTGTTACTTTCTGGAAGATTTGCTGTCTATTACCATACATCTGTAGGACATTGTTGAAACCCACTGAATCATGGTGCCTGTGAATGTTAGGAGGCACATCGACTAGCAACAGGAAGTTAGGAGTAATCACAGAAACAGCAGAAATTCTGTTTAGTTCGAAGACTATGAATACAACAGCTGTGCGAGAGCGCAGGGCATGGAGCTCCAACAAGAGAGTGCCAAGTGGGGGACCAGATGGCCTGGGGGATTGGTAAAGCGTATGAAGTCCTTTGGCTGTAGGTTATGAATTCAAGTGCAGCTCAGGCTTTTATACTGGCTAAAAGTTATGGTTATTTGCAGTGGTACTGGACTGGACTTTGATGTGCTAGCATATAAAATTGAGCAAAAAAGGCTGCTAAATGAGTGAAGAAGCAAAGGCCAGTGTCACAACGGATGCGAAGGGCTAGCTTTCCAAACAGCTTAGCCTATTTGGTATAGTGTTTTGCAAATTGGTTTGTGTTTTTAGGGAGGGAAGCTAAACTCCTTTTCAAAAAAACAAAAAACAGAAAAAGAAAAGGCATGTGTGACCTGATTTACTAGCACTGACTAGTATCTAGCATTGTTTGATTCTTTTGTCAAAAGCTTCATTCAAGTCTGAAATGTATGAGCTGAGACAATCTTAGTGTGGAATGTACTTTTCCCCCCTCTTTCAGGTTCGAGTTGGATATGGGAAATGGGTATAATCAGGCTCCTAAAATTCAGACAAGCACTTGGTCTGCTTATTCTGTATGAAATAAACTACTTGTCTAGAGTCAAGACAGTGGTAGATGTGATATGTCTTTCATTTAGAACAGATAGATATTCATAAATGAAGGGAGGCTTGAGGCTGGAAAAAAGTTCTACTGTTAGCAATTGAATTTTGATTGTAGGGGTTGTTTCTCCAAAGGCTGTATTCACAGAACAAGGAGGGGAGGTAATATTAACACAGACAGAGTAAGGTGGAGAAGGTAACTTTCAATGGTTTAGATGCTGGGTGTGGATTCACTGGGAATGGGGGTAAAGAAGGGGTTATTGACACCGTTCTCCTGCTTCTCAACCGGGCTTTAGCAGCTTCCCATTTCGTGGGTGCTGGGTGGTGCTAAGGGGTGTTGGAGATGCGTGACCCTCCAACGTGCTCTCTCAGGAGCCTCCAACAGGAGGGAAGCTTTGCAGGGACACAGGCAACCACTAAGGCAAAATGGAAGGGCAAAATGCCACATAGCCCACAGACGTGGAGGTTCAATCTCCATGTTCACATCTGGGCTGTGCCTGTATGTGCAAAATATGCGAGGTCGGCCTTGGCTATCATCTGTGATCTCTGGAACGAAAGTGGAGGAGGTATGGAAAGATTAGGAACTTGGGACAATGAGGGTGTGTTTGGAGAAAGCTTAATTCAGTGAGCCATTGCCAAATGGCTTGTCCTGTCCAAGACCAACAGACAAGAGGGAGAAGGGCAGTGGTTTAAAATGGAAGGATGACAAAAATGTGGCAAAATTAACAACTTGCCCCTATGCACTTTTAACTGCAAAACCAGTCTCTCCCCTGTGATTCTTGCAAACATCTGCCACCAAATTTGCATTTACTCTGACAGCCAGATGTTGAGGTCTGTAATCACAAACAGTGAGATAAAGCTGCACATCCTGTATCCTAAGTACTCTGCTAACCAAGCATGACTTCTATGTTCATCGATTGCTCTATTTCTTTCTTTTTTTTAATTTTTATTCTTTATTTCATGCTTTGGGCTTGCTTTCTACGTTCCTGACCTCAGTATTTCTAAAAGCAATAATTTATCCACCTGCTGGAGCTGCGCAGCTAGAGTTTTGGGGCAGTCATGGGGTATAAATTCAAGAAGAAAAAAAAGGTGATTCTTTTGACACATAGTAAGCTCCAAGTGTTGTTTTTTTCAGCTCAGAATTTTTAGTTTATGTAGGAAGATGGACTTAAAATGTCCTTAGCTTTGCCCCATAGATTAATCTAGGCATTTCAATGGTGCTTTTATACATACTGCCTTAGCTTTGCCCCATAGATTAATCTAGGCATTTCAATGGTGCTTTTATACATACTGTCAGCGAGTGAATGTGAAGCAACTTATTCATTTAAGTTATGATCTCTGGAAAGGTAGGTCATGGTGATTAAGCACGGCCAACTTGTAACTGAACAAGATGGCATCAAATCTGATAACCCCTGTGCTTGATGTCACAATATTTTGTGAAATTTTACTGTGGAGATAATATAAAGACACTGTAGTTCTTAGTTATATCTGTCTACTATCTGACTTCAGTTCTTTGGCACACTTACTTTACAACTGATACCGAGAAATAACCCACTTGATTGTTTTCCACTTCATCTTTCTGTTTTCATGGCTACCATGCAGAAAACACTTTTGGAAGGCGGATGATTCTGTGTGAGGGATGGATTCAGAGAATCTAGGTATGAAGAGCAAATTATCAAGAGTTGCTTGATGAGATGTGAGGGAGGAGGGGGGGGGAAGTGTTGAATAAGAGGTGAACGACATTAACAACTTTTTGTGCCAGTTGACACAAGTCTTCATGCTGATCAGAAACCATAGAGCAGCAAACCACACTCAGTTATTTGGGAGTAAAAGCTAGATTTCTGCTTTTCACGTTGCTGCCTGTTTCATGCCACTTACATGTGTCTATGTTGCATTGATGAATATTTCGATGTATTCTGGTTTGGTTTTTTAAGAGGTCATTTTCTCAGTATTTTTAGTCTTCAGGTTTGATTCTACAGAAGCTAAAGTGATTTCTGTATTCAAGAAGGTGCATACAACAAGGCTTGCATGATCAAGTGTACTTGCATTTCTTTTTGTCTGGGATGTTCATAACAATTTCCTTTCAATGATGAGGTTTCTTTTTCTGACACATCAGTGAGCCACATCAAAAATGTCTAACTTCAGATAGATTTAAGAGAACTGAACACAGCGTTGCAGGTTCTGAGTGTAGAAATAGCAAACGGAGGCGTAATCTCTCTTATTATGCCTGGGCCTTTGGAAAAAGAACATGCCAGAAATATTGTCTGCCTTTGTTTTTGGCATAGCTAATAAATTGCTCTAGTCAACTGGATGTTCCTTTGGAAGGTTACAGTAAATTATAGGACTGGACATAAGCCAATATTTCCTTCCGTGATGCAAATCTTAAGAGGTACAAAAAAACTGTGTTGGGCTATTCTTGGATACGGCTTCCTTGTGGACAAAGTCTGCTCACAAGTAATAGAGCCACAAGAGGGCAATGGGTCTTTTATGCAAGCTGGATGTAGCCCAAACCAAAAATAATTTTCAAACAGTTACGTCCTTCAGACAATAGTAGAAGGTAATTTAAAGGAAAAGAGTTGGGTGAAAGCAGAGGAGTGTAATCCTAAAGAGCTCTGTTCAGGTCTGCAGACTTGCTCACAAATACAGCTGTGTGTTTATTGTTTGCTTAGTAGTTTTAGAAAAGTTGTATGCGCTTACAGTCCACTTCTTAAGGGAAGAAGCCTTAGTTCTTGTGTGTAGTTCTTATGCTCCTGTGCTAGATTTATTATCAAGCTTACTGCGCAATTGGCACTTGGAGCGTATCTGGATGTACTCAGATCCAGATGAGAACTACTTATCCAGTCTCTCAATTCCATTGCTATACCCTTCTCCTCCTCCTTCCCCTCTCCCCTCCTTTTTTTTTTTTTCCTCTTTTGCTTTAAGGTATGAGCAAAGTGTTTTGAAAAGCTTTGAAAAATAGATCCTGAAGTTTGGCTTATCCAGGAAAAAATCTTAAGGTGCTGAAGAAGTGTACAGGCATTTCATATTTCAAGACTCCTTAGTACATAAATATCTTGCCATTCTGTAGATATTCACTGTATTAGCTAATATTTTTTTTAAATGGGGCTCATACAGGTCTCTTGAGGTCAGTGGTCCCTTTTGAAGAAGGAATAGTGCATAAGCCTTGTTACGCTGGAATTAAGATTGACCCACTAGGGAGTCTAATGTTCATTCTCACTTTTTTTTGCTCACCCACTGTTGTTTCTCTTCAGAGCAGGTAGCTGAAGGGAAAAAAGTGTCTGAAAACAGTCACTGGAGGGGAACGGTTTAGTTCTCCTCACTCTATCTGGGCGATTTATGTTGTCAGTGAAGAAGTGGTCATAGGCTGTCCTTCCCCACGAGTGCTGTGGCAGACGTGCCAAGCACAGAGCCCTTGGGGCAGGTTTCCTCGGGCAAGGAGAAAAAGGGTGGGCACCAGAACCTGGTGTTCAAGTGGGAACAGTCTGGCTACAAACTCGCTGTGTAAATATCATGAAGTATTCATACTCCACAGACTGCTGATGGAGTCATGAATGCAACAGGGTTTTTATTATGAGGTTGTTTTGCATAATTGTACATACTTGTCCATATTTTCAGAGTGCACAATATGTGTAAAATATCTAGATTGTTTCTCAAGTGTAATGTTTTTTTTTTAAGGACAACCAAAAGGAAGCTGTCCTGTGAAGGAAAAGGTGGCTTCAGATGGTTAGCATTTGGGAGGGAGGGAATCTTGTGCCTTTGTGGTTCGTATCCCATGATTTGTCAACTAAGTAATTATATTTTTTAATAACAAAAAACGTAGTTGTCATAAGACGATATCAAGGAGTGAGACGTATTACATTTATATTTTTTAACGAGAACCATGGAAGGGAGGGAATCTTGTGCCTTTGTGGTTCGTATCCCATGATTTGTCAACTAAGTAATTATATTTTTTAATAACAAAAAACGTAGTTGTCATAAGACGATATCAAGGAGTGAGACGTATTACATTTATATTTTTTAACAAGAACCATGGGTTTAATATTTTTTAAATTATGAAAATGAATAGCAGCTTACAGAGTAGTTTTGCAATTTGGACTTCAGAAGCAAATAAAATCAGATACATTACTAGGCAACAGTAGGAGCTTGGTCTCAGACTAAATTACATGAATTTCCTTTGCCTACAAAGGCTGAACAGCTTATTTTTACTGGAGATGGAGCCAGTGTGAACACTTAAAAGTGTGATGGGATGTGAGCAGGGGATGGTCCTGATGATCCTACTTTGTTCTGTTCCTCCTCTATAGTAAGTGCTGGTATGGCACAGTGACTTATTTTGACATCTGCACATATGTGCAACATATAAAAAGAAGATAACTCACTCCCTTTTAGTAGCTTTTAGAAATGGCAGCATGGGCAACACATTTGTGGTATTGCTGACATGGCTGTAACTGAGCAGCACTGCTGGGGAAGCCCAGTCTTCAGAGAATCTTTGTCAAATTTCAAGGCTCATGGCAGCTGCTAATTTTGGAAAACTTTCAGTGAAGCACTTAGCAGCTCAGCTGAACCTTGGTTTCATCTATAAGTAATTACTTCCAGAAGTTAGCCTGACTGAGAGAATAAAACATCATCTCCTGACCAGGGCGATGGCTGTGTGAAAAAGGACTCTGCACTGTTTTAGAGCTCTGGGCTGGGTGTATGGTCTGTTCTGGAAGACAGGCTGGGTAACCAGGCGATCTCAATTCATCCCCTCTGCTTGCCTCGATGACCCAGTCTCCTCCTTCACTGCTAGTTTTATATCTGCTAGTTATTTTCTCCTCGCCTAACTACTGAGAGCAGAGTTTCTTCAACTTATTTCTAAAGCCTTCTCTCCACTGATAAGCCTGGAAGGTCCCTGGCAGCATGGCAGTGTTTTCTATTCTTTTTTTTTTTTTTTTTTCCCCTGTTACATAAACCTACTCAAGAAGTCCTGTGACCTAACTGCCTGAAGTGGCTAGAAGATTGAGGAGGTAAAAACCAAACTCCCGGGGCAGTCTCCCTGCTTCAGCTTCTTGGTGGCAGCAGTATTGACTGGTTTGGCTTTATATTGAGTCATGCAGGCTGATCTCTCAACACTGGCTCTTTAGCACTCTGAAGTCACTTGCCATGTGGGTGAATGCAGAGCTTGACCTGCTGGCTGGTGCAAAGGGCTTATGCTGGAATACTGAAGTCCAGCGCAAGTGCTGAATGTCCATTTAGGTAAAAGCATGTTTGATAGCAACATGCAACCTGGCTGGGTGGGTATTAAGCTTGCTGTGTTCACTGATGTGTGAAAAAAAAATTATAAGATGTAGAAATGTGCATAGGAGTCTCTCAGTTACCAAGGTAGAAAGAAATATTTCTGTAGCTTTCAGTGACCTTGAGTCTAGCTTCACTCTATAATTAAAAAAAAAAAAAAAAAGTAGGAAGGAAGTGAGCTTTCTTGAATTTCAGGTTCTTTTTTAAATGAGTCAGCACAGTCTAATCTATACTATGATTAAGTGCTTCTAGCCTGGAGATTTAAAGAAGAAACAAATACAGTTTTGTTAGTCCCCTTCCTCCATCCTCCTGTCATGCCATTTCTGTGCCTGTTATTTTTGCAGACCTGATAGGCATGCATCCGTACGCAGAGAGGCACATGCGCGTGTGTACGCATTCTCACACGCACGCCTGTCCTGCTCTGTTTTAATATGATGGGGTGATGCAGAGTCTGCTGCCTGGCCTTGTCAGAACTTGATAGCTCTCTAAATATTGTATTCCTTGTTGCCATAACACCAGAAAAATAGTAAGGGGTACTGTATTATAAATATAGCTGAAGCCTTGGGGAATGGGAGCATTTCTAAATGGCTTGAACCTATGTCAGAGCATAATTCTTATAAGTAAATGGGAACGTAATTACTGAATGCTAACTGGATTTTTGCCTGCTGTGGTGCTCAACCTTACTAGACAATTATTATACTAAGGGATTATCTTTTAACAGAGCACAGTTATCTTTTCTGTTTGTTTTTCTTATTTTACTATTTACATAAGCCAAGGGAAATGAAAAGCATTCTAATCAGTCATGGGTCTTTTTACTGAATTAGCTCTAGCTTTATTTAGAAGGTTTTTATGAAGTACATTTAGCTTACAACTGGAGGAGGGTTAAGGGTGAGGAGAGAATTTGGCAGGTGTTTTACAAAGCCACCTCAGTGAGGACATGAAATGGGGAAAGCAGGAGGTAAACATCATGTTAAATTGAGTTATAAATGAAATATATACTTGACTATGGGAACAAAAGCACATTCTTCATCTATGGAACCATGACACATGAATTGAAATATATTACCCTGAAGCAATCTTTTTATTTCAGACTTCAAATGTAATTCTAAAGAAAATAAATTATATAAAAGGTATCATGACAAAAAATGAACACCTTGCTTGCTAAAGCCAGAAGTCTAAACTGGCTGTCATTCTGCATTTGACGAAAAAATCTTGCTTTGGTGTCTGTCTGTCTGTGTCATTTGTTAAATTTACTTGCCTGCCATTGTCTGTTAGTACTGAGGAACCTCAGCAACCCAGTACAGTTTTTCACAGATGGCAAGTATGCTGCTGTTTTCTAAAGGTTTCTTGAGATTGGACAGTGCTATGCATTACTGGAAGCTATATATCTAGCTTTAGGGTGGACAGCTGAGCTCTAAATACACTCGACTGTGAAAATGTCAACCCCAGTTACCTCTCTTATGCTGTGACTGTCTTTTGATGGTTGTGTTTTAATAGTTTGCATTTTCAAGATATTTGGAAAGAGATTTAATAAAAGGAACAAAACAAAAAGCAAGCTGAAGCTTTTTGGTTTCTGGCTTCAGTATATGCTTAGAGAGGAACTCAAGTAGTAGGGTCACACTGCAGTTTTGATTCTTTACAGAATTTTTATTATTATCCTAATAATCTCAATAAATAAGAATGCATGGTGGGTTTTTAGTTTTGTGCTCTGTTCACAAGAGCACCAAACCTCGATTACAAAAATGCCATAAACCAGAAGTGATTTCTCATCCAAGCTAATGGTCTGCATCAAGGTGTCCGATTGCCAGTGTATGGAAGACTTAGCTGGCAGAGGCCTGAAAGCATACAGTTGCACTGTTCTGAAGGAAACAGGTATTTATGAAAATTACCGGCAAGTAATTCAGCTTAAACTGAAATAATTTGATATGTAGTTTTAAAATTCCTTTTCATTTTGGATTTTAATCAAGTGCTCTGCATGAAAGTACGATCCTTACTTCCTCACCTGGTTCTACTGACACTTCTTCACCTGAAGTCCGAGCCTGCTGTTAGTCATTTCCTAAAAGACTGTTAGCAATCTTACAAACAGGCTGGTAAGACCTTGGATGAAAAATTAAAAACAGGAAAGATCTCTCGGAAAGGGTGCTGATCCCACACTTTGAATGGTCTTGATTGAAGATGTGTGGAGTCTTAGGAACCAAAGCTATGCACCAGAATGGCTAGCTGCGGATGGATGGACAAGGCTTAGTGTTTAAGATTGTAATAATCGACCAGATGGACCAGGCTTTTTCTAAAATCCTGAACAACTCCATCTCTGTCTCAAAAGTAAGCAGAGAGATTAGGCTTGGAAGTGTGTATGTGCACTGAAAATAATGGACTTCCAAATATTCTTGTGTTGAAAAAAAGGATTTAAGAATGAAAAACATCATGTGGGTTTACAAACTTTTTTTTTCCTTTTTCTGTTAGTTTTGCAAATCAAACTGAGAATATATTCCATATATTCTTGATGGAGTTTTAAAAATCATTTCAGGACAACTTCATTAGGATAGGGAGGTGTTTTACTGGTACTTGGAAAACATGAATTCTTCAGTGAGTGCAACCCATGACTCTGCAAGGCTTTGTCTACATTCCAAGCCTTTGGTGAGATAAAGGTGGTCCTTTCTGGTCCACTTTTTCAGTGAGAAGGCTGTCCAGGGCAGTTGCATGCGTAGCATAGTGACTCTTAAACAGCTCCAGCCTTGCAGATTTACTGTGGTCTATACACAGCAAGAAGAACATCACTTAATAAAAATATTTGGCAGTAAATAACATCAAAAGGTGGTATGTACCTAGCATTATTGGTTTTGCATCCAAATGCAGTTTATCTTCAGCTTTAAATCTGTACCTGAACTTAGCAATTGAACCCAATCTACCTCAGCTATTCTTGTATTAATTTTCTCCCATTATCTCAATTTCCCTTTTATTTAGCCTTTTGAAAAATTAAAATGCCTGAACCACATATAATGATGCCTGTTTTGCAGGCTAAAAATTTAAGTTAGTTGCAAATGACATAGCTTAAAACTCAAGATAATAGAAAATGCTAAGCTAAATAAAGGAATTTTTTTTTTAAATAAAAAGTGACATCCTTTTGCACCTCTGGACTCTATATGCTTTCAAAGCATATAGATGGAGGCAGTGTCTCTGTGGCAGCTGGCTTGCAGCATGCCCGAGTGCGTGTGGATAACAGCAGCAGTGAAGGTGCAGTGGCATCGCCTTTTTGTCCAGGCTTCCTGCCTGAGCAAACAGCACAGCTTTTACAGTCTGCACCGAATCTTGTATTACTGAGTCTCTGCTGCTATAAATCTAACATGGCTATACATGTGGTGTAGTTAGGAGTCGGACTTGAGCAAATAAATGAAAGATAACTGTTTTTGTCCTCCCCTTACCTCATGTTTTATGGCAGTCCCACACAATATATAAAAGAAATTAGGCTCCCTCTTTTTCTATTGAAGGAAGGGGCATTAATCTTTTACCTCGGCCTCACCTGCCTCAGCTTGCAAATGTAGCAGCTGCAAATAATATTAAATGTACCCACTGAGTAGCGATGTAATGATTCAAAATAGAATACTACTTTGGCATGTTTACTGTCTTTTACAAGACCTGTATTTCTAAATGCTTTGCAAGAGTTAAACAACTGCCAATGCTACATGGTCTAAGTTCCAAAACAGCAAGGGGAAAAAGGAAATTGCATATGCTGAAGAAAAAAAAAAGTGAAGACATCCAAGACCAATAACAGATATCAAGAGAACTTGAAAGGGGCATGTAAGGGAAGAAATGGTTTAGCGGAAAAATAAATAGAAAAAAACAAGTTAAGGCAGAGAGAATTATAGAGAAGATAATTTTATCTCTGTCAACTGGGCAAAAAATAAACTGCTACCAGAAGAAATGAGAGAAGGCGAATAGTCCATGGTGGGGAGAGGGGGTGGTGGAAGATGCATGTACATGAATGCTTTTAGTCAGTGAGGAAAAAGAACTGGGTAAAGAACGAGGCAACGTGAACAGGGAAAAAGTTTTGCATGCCTTGGAGTTTGCATGTGTATAGAAATCTGGTTTTCAGCCCATTTTGGAAGTGGCACATGCAGGCAGTGGAAGAATGGTAGTGGCAGAGATGATCTGTACAACTATCTTGTCATATAACCTGGCTAAATGTGATTTTGATGACTTCCTAAATTTCCATTGGAAATTTCAATTGGAAAGTAATACTTTTCACTTATTTTTTCAAAACTCCAGAGACAGTAATATTCAATGCAGGTGGAATTATCCCCTCTTAAGCTTTTACTATTTTCTAGGTCTTGTCTCGATTCTATTGGCTCAGTATGAATAATCATCAGCAAGGAACTGCACTGACTTTGATGCAATCCACTGGGGACACTTGTAGGATCAGTGCTATGGCTTGTGAATGCTTTAGGACCAGGATACTGCTGAAAGGTGAGAAAGTAGCAGGCAGTGTAGATTCATAAACTGGCCTTTTAGGAGAGGATGTATGGCCTAGCCTCTTGGTAGTCAGATCTTGAAATCCTTCAAGGACAGTTTCCACAGCCTCCTTGGGGAAAGTGTTTCTAGTGTTCTAATTTTATAGTGATATTTTTTTTTCTGATAATCTAGTTAGAACCTCTCTGGGTTGAGTTTATGAGAGTGGTCTCTTGTTCTCCTGCCTTGCACTGCTGTAGAGAGCCGGTGTCTCTCTTCTGTAATCTCCTTTTACATACTGGCAAGCTGCTGGTAGGTTCCCTCAAAGTCTGCTCTTTTCCAGGCTAAACATGCCCATTTCCCTCAGACCAGGCCCATTCTCCATCTTGGTGGCCCTCTGCTGAATTTGGGGAGGTTTATCAATATCCTTTTAGCACTATGGTTACCAAAACTGGATACAATATTCCAGGTACAGTCTAATGACTGCCAAGCAAAGGGGAATAATAAAAATCCTGAAACCTTTGGAGAGTGATGTTTTGTCGAGGATAATGGATTACACCTTTTACAATGTCGATGTGATGGACCAGGAATTTTTAGTGAGGCTGTACCTGGCTACCATCCTAGAAACAATTCTTCAGACAGCACTGCTTCTCTGGAAATATGTTAGCTAGAAATTTGGAGCCTGTGGAACCATTAGGTTGCATATCTCCTGTCTTGTAAAAATGAAAAAGGTTCCAGCCATGGTCTCTAGGTTTTTTTTCCTCTTCATATGTGCAAAATGACAGCAGAAGCTGTGAAGAAGCACAATAGAAAGTCTGTAAGGACTGGTAATACTATTTCCCCAACAAATGCTGTAAGAGCAGTTCTGCAGCAGGAGGAATGGAATGATGTCTTGGCACCATACTGTGGCAGGAAGAAATCTTTCTCCATACTGACTTGGTTTCTGGAAATGCTAAGAGTCTTTCCCCATAGCAGCATTTGCAGTTGCATGTGAGAACCTGATGAATGAACAAAAAGAAATTGGGTCCAAAGTGTATGCTGGTCTAAACTCTAAGTCTAGTGAGGCTGCCTTACTTTACACCCTTGAAATTCTAGCTTTAGTGCTATTTGGTTGTTGAGGAATTACAGAACGGGATATCGAAGTATTTTATTTTCAAGTATTAGGTGTATTATGGAAGAAATTGAGAAATGGTACAAAATTTTACAGGGATGCCAGTGAATCATAGAATTTCTGTGGTGGTTCCAGTAAGAGACTGGGATGTGGCAACTGTAGCTGGAGTGTTTTTCATATGAGCATCCTATTTCATGCCTTAATTAGGCAAGCAGAGCCCCTCCCACCTCATCAGCTATCCTCAACCTCATCTGCAAATGAAGTCTCTTTCTTGTTAAGGGAGACTTAGCTGAAGGAGCTGAAAAGGAATTCTTTGACCCAACATGCAGCTTTGCCTGAAAGGGAAGGATTTTTTTGTAGGCTACCCTCAGCATCGTGTAGTGAGGAGGCTTTTTGGCCTTGATCAGAATTGCAACTGTGAAAATAAGGCTGTTTTGTTAATCAGCAGTTCTTACTGAAAGTGATGGTACTCCTTCGCCCCTCACATTTTTAAGTGGAGAAGAACCTTGTGCTTTAAAATCAGGAAATTTGTAAAGTTTGGAAAGTTAGCATCTTTAGTAGGTTTAGTCCTGGCCAGGAAGTGTCTTGGTTGAGGTTTGTAGGGGAAAAAAAAAAAGAATTGAATTCTTGCATTTCTGCCACAAGATCTCGTAGGACTTTACAATCTTGAGTCTGTCTAGGAAAGAGGTTATATTGCTGTCATTTCCTACTTGGAGAGCTTCAACAGGAGAAACTAGGCTGAGACTTTTGGCAGGGGAGCATAAATACCTACTCCAGAGCCACCTGGCTCCTGTTGAGCATGGTCTGTGCTAGCAGGTGTGAGGAGGTATTCCTGCCTGCAAAATGAAGGGAGAGCAGGGAGCCATATCGGTCTGTGATGGAGATGTCAAGAAGTGACTGGCTTGTAAAGCGCCACAGTCAGCTGTGAGTGGTGGAAGCTCAAGAAGCCACCTTTGAAAAAATTTGATGATCTTTCCTAGCTCATGATTTATGAAGGAAATCAAAACCCGCTAGTTCTTGAAAGCACGTGATTATGCTACTTTGCTTCCCGTTGTGCTCTGTGGCCTTTGTCATCAGAAAGAAGGAATGGCAGTTCAGTAGCTGGTCTGCCCCATGAATGGCTGCATTGTGCCGTACAGCCCTGACCTTTTCAATATTCTGTAATCTAAATGCCAGTTGCCTCTTTAGAGCTTCAATAGCTCCTGGAAGTGTGAGGCTATGGCCAAATGTAGACTACTGAAGTAGTAGACAGAGTAGCGTGATTTATTGACCTACACTTTAAAATATGAAGGGTATCGCTCTGATGCAGCTCTCCGAGTGATTGCAATGGGGATGTGCTCGTGGGCTTTCAGAGGCCTTCTGTGAAGAACGGCATGGTTAGATAAAATAAGTAGGAAAATGGCATTTCTGTGTGTGGGTGAGGCATTACTCACCTTCAGCAGAAAGGTAAGGCTGTGATCCTCAGGTGCTGTGAGCTGCTGGTAGGATGCATGGTGTTCTGTACCTCCCCGTCTGCCGTCTCTCTGGTCCATTTGGGTTGCAGGCTTTTCAGGGGAAAAGACTGTCTTGCTTGGAGGGTGCCCAATACAACAGGCCCTCCTTGGTCTTTAGCTGTTACTGTAATAAAGAAAGATGATAATATTTGCATGTGGAAAGCAGGTTGGGTTTTGGTTTTTGGTTGTGGGTTTTCTTTGGGGGGTGTGTGTTGTTGGGGTGTTTTTTTTTTTTAATCACCTTATGATTTTGCCTCTAAATCCCTGTCAGTTATATCTGAAGAAAGCTTGGAAGTTATGTGGGAAAGAGAGCTCACCTGTGTGCTGAGGCCTCGTGCCTATTCAACGCTTTGTCTTGTTCTGTCTCCTCATCTAATGCTGTCTGACTATTACTAAAGTTGTTAGCATTCCCTTTGGCAATCCTTGAGATCCTCCCGACCTCTGAAGTCTATTTATCAGTACAGTGTATAAGTGAGTGAATAAGTAATTCTGTGGGGAAAAATGGAATTTTAACATTTATGTAATAAATAAGTGGCAAAGCAGTAAATCCCATGTCAGGAGAACTGGATGTTTTTTCTGTTGCTTGCTCAGTTTCTGTGACTTTAGGCAATTTGCTTCACTTCTTTATATCAATTTTCTAAACTATACAGTGGGGTTAATAATCTATATCAGATTGCACTTTGTTGTCTTGATATATGTATAGTGGAGGTCATGTTATGGCTGCATAGTTTTGAATTATGTTGGAAAGTGCCAGGGAACATGTTAGAGTAAAGGAATTATGTTAGAAGCCAGGGAACAAAGTGTGAGTAAAGCATTGGTCTGTTCTCTCCTTCTGAGTCCGTGCTCTTGCTCACAAACAGTATTTAAAGAACATTTCAGTGCTTTACTTTGCAACAAGTTACAAAATGCCAAAATTGTTAGTCCATACTTTTGTTTTCTTAAAATTCCTTAATTCCTGCATCATCGAGAACATCAGTGCTTACTGAATTCTATATTATGTTTTCTATTTTTTTGTTCAAAATATGGCCTGTGACTCATCTGCTCTGTGTTTTTCAAACCCTGCTTTGAATACTAACTTGCTAATTTTCTTCTTGCTTTTTTCCATGGCGCTTATTGCTGCAGGAACCATGCTGGGAACCTGTGTTTGAGTTTTGTGTTAGTTTGGAAACTTGAAAAATGTTTCTGTTCCAAGTCAGTGTTTGCTATAGAACAAAATTCTGAAATTATATTTTGGAAGAACTAGTGGAAATGTATGTCTATGTATGTATATTCACACATCTGTGCATGTAAATGTAAATCACTTAATAACGTTTAGCTTGATGCTTTTGATTTCAATTTACATTACAAAGTTAAAATATTTTTACTTTTCAAAGGTCAAGCTACTGTAATAGTCTAAATGTTTAGACTTATTGCATTACATATTGGTAATTTTACTTGGTAATTAACGTGTGTATTTGGTATTTAAAAGAAGGCAACCAGAAATATTTACATATATTATGCTGTAATGTTAAGACACTACCTTGCCTGGTGAATTTGGGAACCTACCATACGTGTAGCCGGAGGACTTGAGGAGTTTAGCGGCTAATAGGGGAGGTAACTCTGTTTATTTGGTTTCTGTTGAAAGGCCCAGAGGAGTTAATGGTACTGCAGTAGATGTGTGTTTCACTGAAGCACAGTTTTCTGATGGAAACTTTTTGAACAGCTTGACTAATTGTATGCATAGTCCATTCCCCGCCGCCAAGGATTTCTTCTTTTGAAGTCAAAAGTGTTGGCAGTTCAGTCTAAGATGTTGAAGATAACTGTTTTGGAATAGTTTTGCAGGTTGGTGTGCCACCTCCTTCTGTACATGCCATCTCTGGAGTATGATCACATACATGCTTGCCTCATGCCTGTTCTGCGTTACGGAATAATGTATGAGTGAGGGATTGCATTAATGGTGCATTAATGGTGAAAGTCAGTGAGGCGCTTACTCTTTGCTCCAGTGGCTTTGCTCTGTGTAGCGCAAAGCAGCTGGGAAGTTACTTTAATAAGAGAAGGGAAGATTTACATTGGCTTAAAGGGAGCTTGGGATGTCTGTCCGTGCATGACTGGAAGGAAGGAGGGTGGGAGAGGGAGGAGTGCTCTGTGGCGATATGTTATCCGGGGACTGTGTTTACCTCTTACTTGGCCCAGGTTTAGGTGGCAGTAGAGAAAAGATGATCATGCAGAACGGCTTAGAAACCCTATTTCTCTCTCTCCCTTCTCCAGCCTC
This sequence comes from Egretta garzetta, assembly GCF_000687185.1. Classification (NCBI taxonomy): domain Eukaryota; kingdom Metazoa; phylum Chordata; class Aves; order Pelecaniformes; family Ardeidae; genus Egretta; species Egretta garzetta. The sequence continues at coordinate 1,728,320 of NW_009260196.1, read as the reverse complement.
GGCAGCAGGGAATTCAGTCCTTTTGGAATACTTCCGTTAATCTTGCTGTTTCATCTTGCAGCATGCGTTCGTGTCTGTCATAAGTAATCATGGGACATGAATGGCTTCAATTGCTGGAAATCCCCATGTACTTTGTTTTTTCTTCAATCTTAATCTTTTCTTTTTCCTTAACATTAAGGCTTCTACCTACCTTTCACCCTTAAACTTACTCCTGTCCAATTTTCACTGAGGAAACAAGGAGAGGGAATGTACTTGAAGGTATATGGGCTTTTCTCGTCTCTGTTTTTTCCTTGTGTAGGTATCATTTCTGTCCCCTTGCCCCATACCACAAGTCAGCAAATGTTGTTCTTTCCCAAATCTAAAAGATTCTTCCAAAATAAGAAGTCCTTCCTTCAAAAACTACAGCATTTTGGAACATAATCCTTAGCAGACAGTCTGTGCCCATGAGAGTGGAACTTGTATTAAAAGCAATGTTTACAATATTAAAATGGAGCAATTGTGGAGTTTCAGAAGTACAAAAGGTTCTTATGGATCCTGTGACATGTTTGATGAATTTTGGAAAAGCACATTGAAATAGACACTAGCTCTAGTTGTAGGGAAGGACAAGCGATCTTTTTGAAAGGCAAGCATAATGAAGATCTGCATATTTCATGATATATCATGTGCTGCTCAGGTGCAGAGGCAAAAATTCAGTACTTTACAAGCGCGTCTGCCCAAACTGGAGCAGAGGTAGCTATTTTGCATCCCGCCAAAGTGTGTTTGATCTTGGAAGTTATAGAATATTTGTTTTATGACTATGAGAGTGCCAAGAAATTCTTTGAAGCAAAGTCTGTAACCTCCGAGGCTGAGATGGAATAGGATGAAACAGGAAAGTTACTGGAAGATGACATTGTTAAAGAAAAAATACAAAAAACCCCCAAACTCAAACACAGCAACCTTCCCCTCCAACTCTTTTAGCCTGCCTCTTTTAATTATATTGCCTGTCATGACTCTAATTCTTTAAATTAATTATGGTGACTGATATGGAGTCTGAAATACCTTTTTCAATGTATATGTGATATGATTGATTGATTGTGATTAATTGAAATATAGAGGTCTGAAGTTTGATAGCTTGTGAGGTACAGGTTATGATACAGCCTTGGCTTCCTTTTTTTTTTTTTTTTTAATTGAACTCTGTCTTTCTGAATGTCATTATTCAGAGTATTAGACCCAGAGGGAGACCATATAATTTACAAATCACTACTGAAAGAAATTCCAAGTTTCCTTTTTTCCTTCCAGACTGAGGTAGCATATTGCACTACTACCCTGGCTCTTTTTACAGGCAGTAAAAAGCAGTGAAAAAAATTTTCATTTAAAAATTAAATCCACGCTTGTATAGTAAAGCGTTTGCTGTACAGGTCCTTTGTGGACTTGCCAGGGTAGCACTGGATGTAAGCGTAGCTGGAATTGTTAAATATGAATACATATGTCAGTCCCTGGGAGGGGCTTGTTGTTTTGTCCCTTGCTTTTGCTTATCGAGTTCATCCCTTTCCAGTCAGTTGTGTGACACTGTGCTGGAAATGTTCAGTAGAGGGTGTTGGTTGGTGAACAGAAACAACTTCAAATGTCAGACTTGGCTAAATGACTCCCCTTCTTCTAGTGTTTAGAGCAAAGTCTTTCTTTCACCCCTTCCCTCCCAATAAATTAAGTTCTGGCCAGCTCTGTGAGAGACCTTGAAAACTTGAACAACTTGATTAACTCTTCTTCCAAATAATCCTACAGTGAGGGTGTGGAGTTTTGGGGGTTGAGGGTTTTTTCAGAGTGGGGTTTTTTTTGATTGCCTTAAAATAATCTACAAGATCTACAGAGTATCTGTACTTGTGTTTTGTACAGAACCTAGAACCGTTATTCCCAAATCCTGAAACTAACTTTAATAGATATAGAAATAAGATATTTAGGATTTGCAACTAAAGCCTTGAAACAGTCAGATTTTGCTGCTGCTTTTAAGCCATTCTGAGGCTCCTTTTGTGCCACTGCAATTGGGTGTTGCAGAGGTTATGGGTCTCTACTGTGTATGAGAATCTAACAGTATGAAATTATTCTGCTTTCTTGAAGAGATCGGTAGAGGCAGTACACATATTACAGAAAGAGCTTTAATAAAATGTCTTTACTATCTCTTATTCCTTTTCTGTACAACTACTGGTAGCTAGTCAGGTTTAATCTGAATATTGGACATGACAGTGGTTCTTTTTAAAGATCAGAAGTGGTGAAAGGGGTTATCTGAAAGTGCTCGATGGGCAGAGCTGTTAAGAGCCTCTAGTAGAAGGCAGCTGCTGTGTTGTGCAAGTAACCAGACCAGATAGCAGCAATGGCTACAGGTGGTGGAGAGGCTTCTGTCAAAAGCTTTGCGTGATTACTGAACAAATACACAGTGGGGAAAATGCAGTGGCCAAAGATAATATTCAGGGAAGAATCAAACAGTTAGCTCATCTACCACCGTTGAAACTCTTTGGTTATATAGATGGCAAATGAAGAGTACGTAATGCTTCAGTCTGTATTCCAAATAGTGGTTGCTGACAATAGGCAGTTCTGCTGCAATACCTGAACAGTTTTCAGTAAACTTTAGGCGAAGAAGGCCAGCCCAAACACTGTCATGGCATTCTGAAGAGTAATGAGAGCATGAAAAGAAAGTAAGGGTCTCCCAAGCTGCTAAATGCTTTCACGTTGAAAAGCCAATATTTCAAGTTTGGGAGGTTAACTGAATGTCTGATAAAAGGCAAGACTGTATTCTGGAACATAGCTTTCCTGAAGTTGCTAATAAAAACTCAAATTGTATACCTAGAGAAAGCAACAAAGATGTGCCAGGGCTTGACAGAAAATCCATGACACTGAAAGTAGTGATACAAAACTACCAATACCTGAGACAGGCATGTAAAACTCAGTTACAGTGTGCAGAACAGTCCATGGAACTGTGCCAGCTTTGATAACCTATACAAGACAATGCCTGATACTTGGAGTAAAAGATAAGCGAACAGCAATGGATCATACTGTGTTGCAAGAGTTTGTAGAGAGTTTGCAACCTGGAGAAGAGGGTTGACAATTAAGCCATTAGCCCTGAGGAATTCCTCATGGGAACACCGCCATAGGAGAATATGAACAGAGCATTGCACAGTTAGCAAAAGGGCCATTTATTAATTTTAAGTTGAGGAAGCTGACACTTAAGACAGTATGAAATAATGAGATCAGTGCTGGAAAAAAAAGCAGTGGTCAGCTGGAACACAATGAGGTAAAAGTTTGTTCTCGGGAAGAGAGTTTGTAAAGTAATGGGGAATAGCAGTCTAACTTTAAACATATAAAAAGTATTCAGTCATCCATTGGAGGATTTTTTCTCCACTGACTGTACAAGAAATATAAAATCCTAAGTTAAGGCAGGTATAAAGTAGGTTATCATATGATTACCCTGTAAATGTATGATTGGACATCAGTGCCTGTTTAATCACATTTTTCAAGGGAAAAGTACCCATGATAGGTTTTAATACTACCAAATCCTCAAATTCTTTGGATAGGTGTAGACCAAGACAGATTTGGGAAGAGGAGCTTCAAATGCGCTTTTGAACAAAGTCCCAAATACAATGGACTTGACATAATTCAGCTGTGCCCCAGTTGGTGATCCTGGCAAAGATTTTTAAAGGTAGAAAATAAAAGTAGGATTATCTTGTTGATCTGAAAGCAAGTGGAAAAAAAAAATCTGCATGTTAGTCAATTCTAGAACTGCTTTCTACGAATGTAATTTTTCTACAATTTCTACGAATTGTCTCTGTAAACAAATGAAAACTGGGATCGTTTTGTCAACAGATCCCCAAATAACTAAGTGAAGCGAATTAGTTCCCACAAGTTCCCACTAGAAAACTGAATGATGTAAACACGTTTTCTATAATGACAAGATTCTGCCAAGTGGCTTAGAAACACATGACTGTATTGGACATGTTGGAATTTTATTGAGCATTTACTGGTTTTAGTAAACAGAGGTATAAAAGGATTTCAAGGTGTAGGTATTAGTATATTAGTCTGAGAAAGCAGCATGTGGGGAAGTACAACCTTAGGAAGCACGTAAGTACGAACCAAGTGGCATATGAAGTGTCCCTGGGCACGTTTATAAACTGGGCATTGAATAAAGCACCACGGTAGCCATCTCAGTGGCATAATGAGCTTGGTATTTCTTATATCTGGGCTGTAATTTCAATGCCTCTGCAGGCACTGCAGATCTTTTTAGATCTTCTAATTCACCATGCAAAAGAGGAATTTCCTGTCTAATCCTATCCCTATTTAAATTTTTACATAGGATCATTAGTAGGGTTAGCTGTAAGGTGTTTGTCTCATTAGTGTGTTGCTGAAAGAACTTAACCTCAAGAGTTGCAGTTTTACTCTACATTAAAATGTTATGCAAATTCCCCATCTCACTCAGGGAATCAGAGTGAAACACAGATGCTGTTTTATTATTCTCAACTCACTTTTGACTTGTTTTACTAGGCTTTGGGCTCAACAGGCCCAAATGTAATTAAATGCTTCCTTTGTGCTATTTGGAAAATCCTTCATTAGCAGTGTTAGGCTCCTTCAAAATCAATGCTGTGCGTGCCAAATTGACCCGCACAGGAGAAAAATATAAAAATCACTCTTTAAAGCCATAAGGGAGTGAGAATTCTGTTTCATAGCACTATTTTAAGCTTAACATAGATTATGCTTATATATATATGTATCTCCGTTATTAGAGAGGGGGCTGTTAGAAACCTGTTGTTCAAGGGTAGTCTGGGGTCTTCATTGATTTTATTAGGAGGAAAGTTAAAGCAGTGCTCTAAGTCGTCAGCAGGCTAGGTAAGGAGTTAGAAAAGCGGAGGAAAATGTATGTGTGAGTGTTTTGCTAATGCTAGCCCAAACCAAGACAATAATGGTGACTTTAGCTGGCTTGCTTTTAGGTTTGAGGCTGTCTTGATCCCTAGACTGTGAAAGTATGGCTCAGGAATATTAACTTCTACAAATTAAAATGAGGTGTACCTGAGTCTTCTCTATGACAGAAACACATTTTAAAAAAAAAAATCTGTTGTTTTAGTGGTAGTAGGATACCATAGATTAGGGGTATTTAATTTCCACCTTGCATTATTTTTAGGTTAGCATAACTAATACAGTACCCATGATAGCATTCAACAAAACTGGTGTTATAATCAAGCCAATTGGGCTTCTTGAGCAATCAAAATCCTTCATTTGTAACCTGACCCCACTCCCACCACCAGGCAATATATTTGCAATTGTTGTCTTGTAAGTATTCTGTCATAATTAAGAATGCAGTATTCACATGCTGACTTGGTTATTGATCCTCCCTCCTTCTGTGAGTGTATTGGCTTTAGTCAAGAGGTGGCTGTATGTTTACATGGAGTAGCTGGGAATGGAAGACTAGTTCAAGACAAGACACCTGGTTTGGAAATTCCTTGAAAAACCTGCTGAGGTGCTTGGCTTTTAATATATTGCTTCCTCTTGACCTTGTAACAGATCCCGAAACGCAGCTGAACAAAAAAACTTTAGCAGATGTATTTTTAAAGACTTTGTCCTTCAACTCAGTGGGACTGTTTTTTAAGCAATACTAGTGTGTTGAAATGTGTTGTGCGTTGTCTAAAGAAGTTACCTCTGATTTGCCTAACATTTGGAGATGGTAAAATTTTTGGTCAGCTGAATGTATACAGACTGTCTAGGACCACATATTTAAAGAATGCTTTGGTTTTGGAAACACTTCCTATTTACTGCATGGCGTTGGTCAGGAGGTTTTTTAGAGAAGAGTAATTAGCCAACCTGTTCAGTGTGTTTGGTAAGAGACCTTAATAGATCTAAATATGTAGGCTATTCTGTATGAGGCTGGGAGAAATACATAGTTCTATTCGAACAATCACACTGATAAAACCAAAGGAGGATGAGGGCAACCAGTGATTCAAGTGTCATGTTATATTGCTGCAGGCTATGAATGTCTTCAAGAATCTTTGTAAGAGTCATGTTTGATAGTGAGTGTTTTGTGAAGTTTTGAAGCACCAAGGTGACTTATTTCCTTTTGTTTCCAGGCAAGTAATTTCCAAATCCAATGCAGTGACTTGGTATTATTTTCCTGCATTTTTCTCATATGTAAATATTAAAAAACTGATCATGGCAGTACAGAAGGTGTACCACCACTGCCTGATGCAGTCTGCAGCATTTCTGAAATATTTCTGGGGAGTTTTGCTGTGGGCTCAAGTTCTACCAACTCATGTAGAATTAAGGCACTGACCAATGAATCTGTGAGTGCCTTGGTTTAGAGGACATAAATCTGTTGAAATTATACAGGAAAAATTAGCAAGAATATTTCAGTTGAAATCAGCAAGAGTTACCAAACTTGAGAACCAGATTTACAACTGTTTGGATACATTTAACTGAAGTATGGTGAACTTTACTTGGTAGGGGTTTTTTTATGTGCCAGTGAAAACTTGAAAAAATTATTTTCCAGTGCAGTTCAGTCTGCTTTATGGAAATTATAGTCTCTAGTAGCAGAACATAGTATGAGAAGTTCAGAAAAATTGGATGAGTGGTTGTGTTCAACCTTCTTAAATAGGAACACGTGAAATGATTTGCACAAAGTAAAAGCCAGAGTGGAGATGGCAGTGTAAAGAACCCTAACAAAAAAGCCTCTAATGCAAAGTCCTTCTATGAGCTTTTGTCTATAATGACATTCCCATCTGCTCATGAAGATAGGTTCTTCAAAACAATAGGAAAATATTCTGCCGAAAGATTTCAAAATCTTTTGGAAACTGTAAAATAAAACAACCCCTCAAACCCCATAAACTTTCTATTAGGTACCCTTCATCTTTAGACTAATAAATTATGAGATTTGAATCTACAATGAAAACTAATAAGTCTTGGTAAGATCAGCATGACTTTTTCTCTTGAATGAGTTTATGGTCGAATAATGGTCATTGTAATATTATCACAATATAGCACATTGAAATAACGCTTGAAACAGTCCATTAAATGAAAAGCTATTTGGGTACTTGGCTATTTGATATGTGGAACAAACATTTCATCACTGTTTATTGAGGATTATTTACTAGGGTATTCAGAAATTTCTAATAAAACTACTGACTATGAGAAATTAAATTTTCCATTAGAAGCATAAGATTGCTGTTATTGAAAAACAGTAATTTTTTTAATTACTTATTATTGAGTTTTAAATTAGATTAATTATTGTAACCTGAGACTTAGATATGAGAGCCCACTGGGCGCAAATATCTGTCTGATGTACAGTGGCTTGGGTAAAAGAAAAGGATAAAGGATATATTGTTATGCTATTGAAAACATGGGTGAGATTCTCACCATTTACATACGAACCTCTCTTTAAATATGGAGAGTGTTGATGTAGAATTCTAATTCTGGAGTCTAACTCAGGGCTGAGTTTGAGCCCTCGGCTCCTGCAATTGCCCCACCACCTCGTGTAAAGCTGCCATGGAAATATTTCCAGCAACTGCAATTGTATCTTTGGAGTCCAGTCTGGTGGGTGTGCCTAGATATTAGTAGACTGGAATTTTACTGGTTCTGGAAACTTTAAGACACAAACTCTAATAGTATGGGTTTTTAAAATATTGCCAGCTAATGGTTATGAATCATACTTCCCTTGAGGCAGAAATCATTATTTGACTTCAATGCATCAAACAAAGCAAGCTGTGTGTTAATCCTTTTGAACTGTCCTTGGTTTGATCCTTGATTGGGTTAAAATGCCATATGAGAAAACAGGGAGGATAATTTAGTGTTGTCATCCATCTAAGTAATAATGATGCACTTTAATTTATTGGCATCTAAACTCAAAGGCTTGTGAATGTCTGAAGAGAAATAAATAACTAAAATCAAAATTATGACAGAAACAAAAAGCATATTGATATATCCTATTGGTCTGTGAATTAATATAAGAGTAGACAAACCCCTATTTTTTATTTCTGGCAGGAAATTAAGGGAAATGATTATTTATTATTGTTTAGAGTCTTGAACAAACAGTGTAAGTAGAAAATTGATGAATATTTGCCTGTTTTTCTTCTGCGGTGACCACTGGCATTCTAGTCAAAGCTTTTGTCTCTGACTTTAGCAGAGAGGTTCTTCAGTTTTGTATTTTTTTTTTTGAGAATGCATGTAGATAATCCTAGAAATGTGGTATCGCCACCAGAGGCTGTGCAACCTGCTGCTGTTTTACTGACCCTAGCTAGGTAGCTTGCCTTTCTTGGCTTTTATGGCTTGGAAACAGAGGAACACGGTAATTCAAGAGTTCATAAAACTGTAAGAAACTCCAGGCTTGGAAAAGCAATCATTTTCTCAGTGGAGTGGAAGGTTGTTAACCTTTCTAAGCCTCAAAGCTGGGTGCCACGATTGTACTTCCTCTGTATTGTATTGGGAGAGCTCAAGCAGTAGGTCATAGGCAGGGGAAGACACTGTTTTGCTGGGCTCACTCAGCTCCACTTTAGGCCAGGGTGAGGTTGAGCGTGTAGTTAGGAACTAAGGCAACTTGCCGATAGTTGTGGCAACATCCCTACTGTCTCCTTTCCTGAGGAAGTTGGTGCTCTGAGTTATCCAGCAGGCCCCACTGAAGTCCAGCTCGCGGATAGCTCAGGAGATGTTGGCCAGTTGCTCCTAGTGCAAGAACAGCTGCTGGTCTCGTTATGAAATTGCATCTCTCTTGGCTTCTGCTGCAATTTTGGTTCTACAAATGAAGCATAGAGTAGAGAGCTGCAGAGAGAAAAGACTGTGGAGACCAAAGGAAACAGACAGTCAGAGAACAGAGTGGTACCAAAGAGTTTATAAGGTTTAAATATCTAATAAATGGTTTGTTAACAGTTTGTTTGGTTGTTACCAGATGCTTCAGCCCAGTAAACACCTGTTTGCAAGACAAAAAATCTTTGGGGGAAAAAAAATTCAAAGTTTAATAGTGAGATTTGATGTTTTTGCTGAGCTCTGCTGGAATACTTCTATGTTGATTTGGCAAACAAAATCTCCTGCAACTTAATGCGGGGTTTAAAGGAATTTCTTTAGCTGCAAAATATACTACAAAAGTACCAAACCCCTCCTATTTACTATGAATCCTCTATGAACTAATGCAATTTCTATGGTTCCTCCCCAGTTGTTTGAGTTTTTTTTAATTTCTTTTTAGCCTTTGTGCTACTCCAGAGGTGTCATTCTGCATTTTCTGAGCTGAAACTTCTGGAAATGTGAGGGGCTGGCACCGTGCTGCTCTTCAACATTAACTAGTTTTTTTTTTTTACCCGAAGTACAATTTGATATGGGATTTTTGTTTTGATTTATCGTCAAATCCTAAAAACGTTAGTGTATGGTGCCCACACCTTTAAATAATAAAACTCCTATATTTGTTTGCAGATACTCTAATCTGTTGTTAATAAACTTGAAAGAATACAGTCTTGTCTAATAAACACATCAAACTAATGGGTACCAAAGCAGTTCAGAAGAGTGTTTGTTGTTTGGTGTTTAGATTTCAGTCAAAATTAATCAACAATGGATGGGGCCTGCTGTATTTATTAGCAGCACAAATCCCTGTGATTCAGTGCCAGGTCCCTTTGACTCGTTCCAGTGTATGCTGGCAGGGGTACAGGACTGATAAATACTTACATCCTTGTGACTGTGAAAGAAAGGGGGGGGGGGAAGGAATACAGCCGAGAAAACAGACCTCATGGTTGGCATGAATTCCTTGAGAGCCATTTTGAATCTCTTTCTATACGGCTAGCTTGTAAATGGGAAGTCATTGATTCGGGAACAGTAGAGGCTCTTTTTTCTTTGTGAAACCTTCAGCTTTGCAGATGGCTGGCTGCATAAGCCTGGATGGTTTTGTTCTCACTTCCCCTCCAGGATACTCTTTCTCCCCAAGTTTAATTTTCATTCTCCTTTGCTTTTTATTGAATTGCTTAAAGAGCTTCAGTTATTGAAAGGAGAAATGCTGTTGCAGACGTGCTCCTTCTTGGGAGCATCTGTAATGGATTAAACCATCCCTTGTCAGAGAAATTAAAGTGAAGGTGTTTGAATGTTTAGTTTTAAGTTCCAGTTGTGAATTAAAGCCAAATTATGGCTCATTTTGTGGCGAGTAGAAGTGAATCACTAGCATCAGAAATGTTTCTGTCAAATTAAAGGAAAATCTTTACTGATTCTCTTTGTGCCAGCCACTTGTGAAACTGGAGGTACAGAGGTTCTGCTCACGGTGATTTTTCTGTCTTGCAAAAATGGGAAAGGCTATTTTCCCTGCAGATATCCAAACACTCTCCCTCTGCTTCCAGAACCCTAAATTCTGAGTCTAGAAAGTAAAAATGCTCTAACTCTGGACAGAAGCATGGTAATTTCTTGTAAGAATTACTTAGTGATAAACTGTGGTAGGAAGCAAGTTGCAGCATGTTGTTCATGTGGTGCTGGAATTTCAATAATGTTATCTCTGAGACTAGCAGTTGCACTTGATACTGAAAAACAAACCAGTCAGGTCACAGTATCTGCTACAAGTTCTTGCTCTTGACATGACACTTGCTGGTTTATGGCTTTGAACCCAATTTTCTTTTTCTAATGGCCAAATGACTCATGAAAGTCCAGGATACTTTCTGAGGAAGAGTCCCTCCTTGCAGCAGGAGGGACTTCTGAAAAAACTATTTGAACACAGAGAATTCAATTAACTATGGGAGAAACAACGATGCGGGGAAAAAAAATCATTGTGGCTGTGTTGCTATATGCCAGCTCAATCACACAGACTTTGCTGCTATCCACTGCCCCCAACTTCAGAGATTGCAGCCATTTTAGATTGTGGCCAAACTGCAGTTAAAATTAAACAAAATGCCCCTTGTAACTTGCAGGAAGAGAATTCTGCAGTTGTGATACAAGTGTAAGAGTTCTGCTTGAATAAGGACAGCCAGGTGAGGAGGCATGGAGCACACAGCTTGCAAATAGAGAAAGCTGCAGGAAGAATCAGTGTGAAGTTTTTTTGTGTTACTACTGCAAGTTTAGCTTTTTATTGCTTTAATCTTTCAGGTAAAAGGATCATGTTTTCTTTTCAAAATTCAAGGATATGTTTATTTTGTAAACCAATCCAAATGCTGGTGTCTTTTCAAGAAATGTTTGGAGGTTTTGGGGGGGTGGGAGTCACAAAAGAAGCGTCCAAAGCACTTAGAGGGGGGGAAAAAAAGTACTTGGATTTAGGGGAGAGCAAAACTCGCCTGTGGAGGTAAAAAGTCCCTTTTTTTCTGAAAAGGTATTCTTGGAGAGGAAGAACCACCAGTTTCTATTTCCTAAGTTATCCTGACATTTATTGCTCTTACACTGGGTATGAAGAAAGCATACAAATCGTGTTTTCACAGAAAAGGCAGTGCTAACTCCTTTTGTGTCTAGTTCATAATGTCATTGTTATCATTTGTCATATGAAAGAAAGGCGGGGTGGTTCTCACTCGTAGGTAGAAACCGTCTGTGAACAGTGTTTGCAGAACTGTCAACTAGCTTCTCTGCGAGACTGTGCGTGGGACTTCCTCTCTGCCAACAAGTGCTCTACGTCAGAGGCTGCCCTTCTGTTGTGGGTTTTCCTTCCTGAGAGAAAGCCTGTACAGGTAAGGGGAGAAACGAGTTCTTGTCACTTGAGAGCTTCATCTAGCAAGAATGGTGCTTATGCTTTCCGTCTTACTGAGTGTGATATGGAACACGTGCGGTTCCTGTTCACTTCACTGAGACTAACTCAAGTCTCAAGATCAGCCATATAATGTCAGCTAATAGTCTTTATACCTTAGAGCAATTAGTGGGGGGTGGGGGAGAAGTAGTAAAAATAGACAAGTATAGGGAAAGTGAGTTAGCATCTCATTACAACACAAGGGTACCTAGCCAACCACTAGAAAAAATCAGGCCATTTATAGGCTCCATAACTATCTTATATTAATAATATGAGGCCAAAGGTGTGGAAATGTTATTTGTTGGTCAGATGAATAGAGAAAAAAATATATCACCCTGAACACAAAGCACCTTTTTACATGCTTCCCTTTGTTGGTTACTAACCACAAATGAACTAACAATACCTAGTTTGACTGTCTAATTATTTCTTTTTGGGGACATAGTAAAATATTCCAAGATATGGAAAGACAGTGTGACTGCAAGTCAGGACTTGTGGGATTATTTCTGATTTTTGCCAATGGCAATGTATGACCTTTTGCAAGATCTGTTAAAAAAAACCCCACCAATTGAACACATTAAGATAAAAAAACATTTCATACTTTGTTTCTGGCTTGGGGACCCTGACCTGTAGCTCATTTAGGGCTGGGAGAGGATACCAGGAAAGTACCATTACTCTTCCCGTTGTCATGTTTTGCTATTAATATGTATTACTGATTACTGTCATAGATGTGACATAACACGATGGACCTTTGATCAGAGCTTATATAGCGGTCTTCCATTTTTATTCTCTTTGCTCCATATTTGCCTATTTAAGGAGCTACCATTTAGGTCTGTAAAATTCCTGTTCATTTCCCACCTGATAGCATAACTGCTTGAAAACTTCTGGTAAGTTCATTTTTGCCAGTTTGTACTTGCACAGTCACCCAAATCTTGAGACCACCATGCTGTTATGCCTCAACTAGTATAACTCTCAAAGTAGGTATCTTCCCTTCCTGCTCATCTCACCTGACCCAAAGTGTGTGACAACTGAATCTAGCCAAAAAATGCTCCCCACAGTTTAAAGGGAACCTAGACTGAAGTATAATGACACAGGGAGAAACGGGCTTGAAGAGGTTGTCAGAGCCTGCATCAACATACATCGAGATGGTGATGTGATGTTCTGTCTCTTCCTTGTGATATATGGCTCTTCAGTGTTGCCAAGGGGAGCTAAGCCTATTCTCAGCTTTACCCCTGCTCATTTCTTAGGCTAGTAATTAAGGATTGTAAAATGACAATTGCAAAATCAGGCCGGAGTGCCTAGCTGGTTGGAGACAGAAGTGGAGAGGTGTCACTTCCAAGTAAACTGTTACCGTGTCCCACTCCGCGGATCTTCTAAAGCAGGGCTAGAGAGACCCGGTACCAAGCAGTGCCCAGTGCCACGGATCCTGACTGTGTTACATGTCCTGTTAAACTGAAATGCTGCTTAGGATGCAGACATCTATGCAATCTATGCGTTATGGGGGGATTAATCTTCGACTAGCTCTAGTCTGAAGTGAGTGCCCGTTATTTGTGGATTGTGTTAGATGCATTCCTGGAGTGCATGTCCCAGTTTGGTTTCATCTTCCTTGTGTCAATTTCATATCGACTAGTTCTAGTCGGCTCTTATGAAATGAATGTTCGTTAGCAACTGAAGAACATTAGGTGTATACTTGGAGCATCTCTCTCTTTACTTTCCACTAAAAGAAGGCAGGTTGCATGCCTTGAGACAGCCTTGCAATATAAACTAAAATGCTCTCTTTCTTAGGCTAGCTGAAAAGGACTGAGTATGTTAAACTTCTTTTTCTGGTATAGTAGCAGGGAAATAGTAGCTTGTGGATTCATTCCTTGCAAAGGGAAAAAAATGTAGCGGCTGTGGCACTAGTGCCACTCTGGAAACATGAATAGTAATAAGAATGTAAAAGACACAGAATGATGAGTACAGGAAAGCAAGAGAGAAGTCATATCAGCAGGTAGCTGGAGGTATGATGTCTACGGTTCTGTCTGGTGTCTGAAACTTAGCCATGGTGCAGGCACGCTTGGGCACTGGGAAAGCAAATGCTTCATGCTGCCCCATCAACGTTGTGAGAAGAGCTGCAGCTAACAGGAGTCCAATGTTGAAGGCGTGAAAGAAGGTACGAAAAAAGTCAAAGTGTCATATCCTCAAATCACTTCCCTTTTTCTATCCCGCTGGCTCTGTCATTTTCCTACAGTGTTTATTTGGTTAACTGAATGCAGCTTTTCCTTACTTACCTTCTCTCAAGTACTTCCTTTGGAAAAAATGAAACAAAGGAAGGCCCAGCATGGAAGTTCCGAATGGCACCTATTTGCAAACATGTCTTGGCCAAAAGCTTGACTTTACTCATTTGTTTTAAGTGCATATCTCCCCACCCCCTTGATTGTACTGGAAATGAGCTTGAAGAGGAAAAATGTAATTTGGCTGGTAACATCTTCTGGAAGGGTCAAGCCTGTGATGCATTGGGGTAGAGTGGGAGGAGTCTCTCATGTTAGTTTAGTGATTAAGTTACAGGAAGGAAGATCACAGAGTAGTTACGTGAATAGAGAAGGAAAATATCTTCAGGGAGGCCACCCACACCCCACCCAGGTCTTTAGCTGCATTCTTTCCAAATGCCATTCAGAGAAGCCCCCTTCGCTAAACATAGTCAGTACAAAACCCCTCATTAAATAATGTTGGAGGATGTGGTAAGGCATTCTTTTTTTATTTTATTTTATTTTCATAATATTGTTTTGATTTTCTTTTCAGCAAGCATAAAGCTTCTTTTATTTTCTATTTGGTAATTGTGAGAGGAAGTCTTGGGCTCCAAGTATATACCAGTTGCAGAAATAGACCTTTTGCATTTATGGGGCTATATTTTAAAAAAAAAAAAAAAATGCCAGTTGCAGCCATTAATTTGATCTATTTTCTTCCTGGAGGTATATCACAGGCCATTCCTTCTCTGCTAGAAAGGAGGGTGGTGGTGGGGAGCAGGCAGGAAGGAAATTAAGCTACAGCACAGGCAGGCAGAGGCAGTTGGGCAGCCAAAGTTTTGGGTGTCCTGCTACCCCGTGGAATCTGCACCTCTAAGCGGGGTATCCAGGCTTCTTAGCAACTCGAGGCTGGGATCTGGGTGGATCCAGCTGCAAGTAAATAAACTTGCTGACAAAAAAAAGGTAGTAAGAGATGCCCAGGAAAAAGATAGGCCAAAGGGAGAGAGTAGAGGACACTAATATCACCGTTTGGGTGTTCGTGGGCTATATGGGTATCCACTGAATATTGGCGTATTTGTACAAAGCAGAATGAAAATAGGAGAAGAAACAGATTTTAGAGTCAGGCACCTTCTAGAGATGTTGGTTCCAGTCCTGGCTCAGAACTGGGCAGAAGATGTAGAATCAAGCTTTCCTCACTCTCATGGGTAGCCAGGCCACTTGCTTGTATTTAGCTCACAACTTGGGGAATGGAATTTTTCTAGACTATATGGCATGTTAGTTGAGAGGAAGCATATATGCATTTAGCCCTGCAACTGCTAGAGTTTGCCTGAGAACCAGATTGACAGGGGAAGAGAAGAGTTGAAAAGCTTCTTGGCAAAAGAAAAAAGCCTCTAGTTGTGCCAGGACCATCTAGCAGTGTGTGAAACAAAGGAGTTCATGCTATGTTGGTTCTTCCAGTGAAGAAGGTAACATAGCTACAAACCCAAAGCTTGGTGGGAGAACATTACTTGTAGGAGGGAAGAGCAGTATCTATAGCAAGGGAATGAGGGAAAGTATGTTCAGTAAGTGTTAGACCAAGCTACTAAAGGGAAGGGAACCTTTTCAATTAGTT
Organism: Egretta garzetta; assembly: GCF_000687185.1. Taxonomy (NCBI): domain Eukaryota; kingdom Metazoa; phylum Chordata; class Aves; order Pelecaniformes; family Ardeidae; genus Egretta; species Egretta garzetta. Next base: position 1,712,809 of record NW_009260196.1, on the reverse strand, counting down.
AGGCTTTGCTGTGTGCACCTTCAGACTGTTTAGCTAGGAGTCATGAAAGCAAGGTATGAGTCAAGGGTGGAACTAATGCCTATTTCCATATACAAATGGAGAAGATTTTTTTTTTTTCTTGCCAGTGGGAGGAATGGAATACAAGCATGGAGGTAAAAATGCATCTGACTCATGGCAAAGAAGTCATACATCAGCTTGATAGATTCTGTCACGTTTCCTTTCTGAGTATTCAGTACAAATAATGTACGACCTGCCCACAGGTCTTTTCCATCTCCAAAAATGCTCATGCATGACACATACTGGAACAGTACAAGGACTTTAAAATTAAAGTAAGGCTGCTTTGATACCTTTTGGTCATAAAGGTATAACTGTTTCCAGAATAATTATCTTGCAAAATGAAAGTTGAGGGTTTGCTATTGCTTTAATATTTAAGTACGTATTTTTCTCTCTTTTAAACCATGCAAGTTCCCAAACACTCATGCATCTAAACTACTTTAGTGAGGTTACATAAATCATGCCAGTGACAGTAATTATTAGTTTCTTAGGGTGATGACTTCAAAATAAACCCTTATTTTTCCAAACATCAGAACTTGAAATATGTGCATCTTTCCATGCCAATAGCAAGTATGTTAGCACCCTGATTCACTTTCCCCCATGCAGTCTTTGCCTCTTTGCATTTCACATGTTAGAGTCAGTGGAAATAGGAAAGTCAGATTTATTTTTCCACTCACCATGTGTTATTAGAATTTGTTTCTGAATTTCTAATAGACCAGAAATATGTATCTGTATAATAACAGATCCTGGCTGCATTTCTTAATGCAAGTACAAGTCTTGCCACTGGTGATGGTCTGGGTCTTCCCTTTCTGTAAGTTCCTACCTCTGCTCCAAACAAAAGAAAATGAATGCCGCCCCACTGCCCCCCCAGTCAATAGAATGATGAAAGATATGGAGTTCTAGAATATCATTAGGGTTTACTGGTCTTGCGTTTTGAACTTGGAGATGTACTGCAACTCAGAGTCTATGATAGCACCCATAGACACTGCTAATAGGTTACCATGGGCTACTTCTGCACCAGAAGTGTGGTTCCTCATTACTTTCGTGTAGGTCCATTTACCAGCTGAGGCTTGCTGGCTTTAGTTGAATGTGTTGTCTCCCATTTAAGTTATTTGTGTCAGGGTTGCAGCACCAGGAGGTTATAGTGTCTTTTGGGAGATGGGGAGGGTTTTTTTCATGCGGGTGATAAGCGGTGCAGGAATCGTGGGCTCAGGCAACAGCTGGAACGTGTGATATGGCAGTTGACTGGATGAGGCTGCTGAGGAGGGAATGTAACTAAACAAAACTGATAGGTTTAACTGAGTAAGGAAATGTTTAACTTCCAGATGTTTAAACTCTAATCCCTCTGACGAAAAGTCTTATCCTTCTGTGTTTGGGAGGGATGGGTAAGCAACGTGCTGTGTCTGCCTGGCTGCTCGCTCGCCACTGCAACGTGCCCGAGGTGCTGCCCTCTGCTACCATACACGGTGCAGGAGGAGCAGTGGTTATGTTGTTGTTTCTTTCTGAAGGGGTTCTAACCATTTCTTCTGATGAATGAGCGGGTGCCTAGTGGATGCCAGAGCTGTGTCTTTTGTATTTTAAATTAAAAATTGTCAATGCTAGGTGTCACTGAGGTAAAGCTGAAAATATGTCTCGTGAATCCACAAATCCTTGGGCCTGGTTCATCATTAAAATATGTCTCTGTGAGCTAGTTTAGGTCTCTGTAGCAACAAATAGCAGGCAGAAACCTCTCCTCTGTCCAGGCAGGAATTCCCCCAGCACAGAAAATCCCTATGTGTAGTAAAGGGCCGCTTCTGCCAAATTTAAGAAATCTGTGCAAAAAACGTTGGCATGGGAAACATCCTAGGGGTGGTTAGGGCAGGCAGTGTTCTCTCACACAGCCTGAGCTGGGTAGTGGCTTAACAGGACTTCGTTCCTGTAATAGCACTAAACTAGAACTGGAGACAGACCTGCTTATAAGTGCTTCTGCCACACCTGGTGTTCTTGCTGTGTAAGCATAAGCTTCCTTCTTGATGCCTCCCATGAGGACCTCTCCTGCCACCATCCGTGGTGCTGGCCATGGTCTCCTGTCTCAGAAGAAGGGAGGCTCCCATGAGGACCTCTCCTGCCACCATCCGTGGTCCTGGCCATGGTCTGTCTCAGAAGAAGGGAGGATGCCTGTTCATCTGGCGTTATGCGTTAGTTCTTTTTACTGTTTTCTTGGGTCTCCAGCTAACTCCCGTAACCTTTCCAACTGCAGCTTGTCTTTGGCTATCTGGTGACAGGCAAGTGTTGGTCGTTGCTGCTTTGTGGGATTGTCCAAGGATCTCACCCACGTCTATTCTTCAAAATGGCCTGAGGTGCTTTGCTCCTTTGTAGCAGACCCCTTCCCTTTACTGCTTGTGCAGCTGTTGTTCCTTTGCCAAGTAGAGCGTGTAACCCCATGGGGGAATGGTTATGGTTTCCAACCTGCCATTCTTTTGGATTTTGTCTGGCTTTTCAGAGGATGTAATGGAATGGCCCAAAAAATCCAAGTGGAGCTTTCCTCCTGTTCTCTCTTCAGTGGTGCCACCAGCAGCAAGATCGCTGGGACTTTAGGTAAGCTCAGAGGCTGCATAGGGTTTAACTTCAGCCTGCATTTTCTGTTCTGCATGAGGCCTGTGGAGACTGTTTTTCTTTCTTATTTTGAAGGGAAGCTGGCAATATATTGCTGTACTTGCAATATACATACGTAATATCTGTATTTGATTTGCACTATTTCTTTGCCAATAATGGGCAGTACTGCCACGTATAATTTTTCTGCTCTTTAGGATTTTGAAAGATCTGAATGTAAAATACATCATGCACATCAGCAAATGCAGTGCATTGACTTTCCATGGGACTTCAGTTCATGTTAGCAGTGAGGGGAAAAAAAGTGAAAGTCTTCTAGTCTCTGTACTTTTACTTCCACAATATCTAAAGGCTCACAATTCATTGTGCCTCAGAACTCTTTCTTTCCCTTCTCCAAAAAAACCAAGCACCAGAGGAAGAATGACATACAGACTGCTACCTTAGCAGATAAATTTATCTGTCCCCAATCTAAGTGAATATATCATTTGCAACATTTCTTATTAAAATCACACAAATTGATAGGGAAATTACTGAAAAGGAATGAGGTTCTAGTTGTTTCTTGACTGCATGTGTAGAAAACTAGATATTAAAACTGGAAGACATTGAAAAGGTCCCATTAAGATTTGAAAGATGATGCTTTCTAATAATAGCAGCAGTAAATGGTGAGATTTAATGAACCCAAGATTTTTTAGACCCCAAACAAAACCCCAAAGCCAGCTGTGCTTCAGAACAGGTTTCCTTGCTACAGAACCTGTGGTTCAGGTAATTTTGGAGGCTTTCTCCACATGATCATTATCACTTTATCATTTATGTAGAATTTCCTTATGCTAAAAGTATACCAGATCTTGGGTGACTAACCGGTCAGTGTATACATACAGTTATTTCCTGCTGCTACATTTTCACATTTTATTCTGGTATGAATGTAGTAGGGCAGAAAGGCACAAAGCTGCTGGTATTAGCTACCCTCATTCTATGGCAATAAAAGGTTTTATATTGAGGCAATGTGGTTTGAAGGCTCAAGGACTCGCTGTTCAACAGAAAGAGTCAGTCTTCAAAGACAGCTTGATTTGAGGGAAGGGTTGACCACTCAAAGCTGTCTTGAGTGATTTTATAATGCACCTTTGTGAACAAAGCAGTGACATCGCACAAGTTGCATTAGCAGGACATTGTCCCCGAAGCTGTGTGGCCATCCACAAGATAGGTGCCACATTAAGTAATTTCTTCATCTTACTTAATAAATAGAAAGCTGCAGCAATCCTCACCTGTCATGAATTAACTTTCTTGATTAGCATGTAAGAGAGGCATGTGGACCAGAGCACGGCTTTGTGTCAGGTTGAGGAATTCAGTGCACCATAAACCCCCAGACTTGTGATCCTTGTGGGACTGGGCTCCAACCAGCCAAACATCCTATCAATCAGGAGGACCCCCGCGCAGTATGGCATTAACCTTTACAATTCAGACTAGTGTGGGACTCCGCTATGCTCAATCCATCAGTCAAGGCTGTCTACCCAGTTCCTCCACAGGGGATGCATCAACCTTTATAATGCCAGTCATTGACAAGCTGAGTTATGATCAATCAATCAGTCTCCTATCATGCTGCACAACGGCTGCAGGATAACACAAGTTAGAGTGCCCCATCAAAAAAAAAAAAAAAAAGTAAAATAAACTTAAAAAAAAATCCACCTATTCTTTACATATCACCCCAATGATATCGTCCCTCACTTTTCTGTCAATTATTTTTCTTTCCCAAACTCAATTCTGATGAATGTTTTTAATTATGTTTTCTTTATTAAGTTTTGTGTGTGTGTGTGTGTGATTACCTAATCGTTTGGCACAAGGAACTGTCTCTGATCAGGCCCAGGCCTAGACTAACAGAAGTATGGCAGGTCAGGATGGAAGAAGGTAGATTGGCAGAGCAAGTGAGTTTACATCATCCCTGGCTCTAGCTGGGTTTATCAGTAGATTTGGCCCTGTTTACTGTTTCTTTATAGCTAATGGTGAAGTAGGTCATATAAAACAAGAATGACTTACAGGATAATAATGGTTTGGAAAAGCTAGTAATGAATGAAACTAAATTAGAGAGAGAGAGCACAAGAGACAGTATGCATGGTGTGCCCCATGTGTGTAGTACGTGGACATTCATATAGCCACTGATTTCTGCACACCACCACCCCTCAATTTTCATAGAAATTAGTAGATCTTAATTTTTTTATTTATATATATATAAATTTTTTTCTGTGATGTCTTGCTTCTCTGTCATTTGTATTAATGACTTTCAGAGAGGTTTTTTTGGCAACCCTTTTGTATCTATGAAAATACTGTAATTGTACTCTGAAGCAATCTCAGTTTTTAACAATTCTTAAGTATTTTGTAAAATTCTAGGGGGAAAAAAAAAGGTCTCCTGACTCCCCCAGGCCTTGGTAACAACACAATACTCTGATAGTAAATGCTTCTCTTTTCTGTTGATGGGGCCACCAGTTTGCCAGTAGTCTGGACAGGTATACGTTTTGAATTGGCTTTAGAAAAACTAATAACAAAATTCAGTGTAATTGAGCCTGGTCCTCTGCAGTTCAGCAAGTGTTAGGAATGGGGGGGGCGGCATGAGGGACGGGCTTAGTTGTGCAATGGTAATGTTCACGTTATGGGATTTGTGCTGAGGAGAGCAGCTGGAGTAGCACAGCTTCTTGGTTCAAATGTGCTACTTTCTAGGCCTGGGCCAAAGTACTGTTAGTAGCTGTGTTTTTATAACTTTTAGGGGCAATGTTTCTTTAGCGGTACACAGTGGAGCCAATACACTGTTAGCTGACTGCAGCTAGGAAAATTAAGTGTCTGCAGATTCCATGAAACGCTTAAAGGGATTCAGAAAGACCTAACCTTGCTGCTTTCCCCGCATGCCATAGTAATGTGAGTTAGGCAGCTATTTGGAAGAAGAAGTGCTCTGGGGCACTGGTCCCTTATTGTCCAGATCAGGTCTAGAGCAAGCTGTGACACGTTCCTGGCCTGGATTGAAAGTTTTCCTTTCTGTTGCTGTCTCAGCCATTGTATGCCAGGCAACCTTGGCCAAACCAGCTCCCTTTCTCTGGCTACCATTTCTCCTTGGAGATAGCAATACTCCTCTCTGCTATGCCCGACCCTGAGATCTGCTGCTGAAAGGTAGTAGACAAGAACTGGGCGGATCTGAGAGACCTTTTTTAGTAGAAACTTTTACAGCAGTTGCAGCCTTTGTGCAAGACTACGATTGCTTCAATGTTTCTATAGGAGGAAATTCCCTGTCCTACTTCCTTGTAGGAAACACTGGAAATTTTCATGTTTTGGGAAGAGATGAGAGAGTATGAAATTGCTTGTGAGCCCAGCCCTACAAATACTTAAATACTGGTGAGGAAATTTGCTAATCTATAAGCTTGCATCTTACTTGGCAGGGGTGGAAAGCTCTGAAATCTCTGTGCCAGGGAAGCAAGCAGTGCTAATGAGAAAAGACAGGCAGATTTGTGTGAGGCCTGGGGCATCCTGAGGCAGTGGATTTCCAGATCTCAGCATGATAGGGAAAGGGAATCACTGCTCAGATAGGCCACGGGGAGGCAACTAAACTAGAGGATAAGAGTTAAACCTTACCTTACCCACCAAAATCTTTCTATATAAAACACAGGCTCCTGTGTCAGCATGGGAAGAAGTCCAGAAAAAAAGTGAAGTTGTACTGGATTCACTAGCTCTTTTTCCCTTCTCTGTATGCTGCCAAAAATGCTATTTTGCTTTAATTTTGTTTTTGTGTTGTTTTGCATGATGCTGAAGCATTGCTTGAACACAGATGTAAAACATCAGTACAGTACTGCAAGGCGTGGACCACACAAACATGCAGTTCCTTTCAAAATGCAAACCAGAGGAAACAATCTGCCTTTAAAATGAAACTTCCTCATTAATTTCATTAAAAACTTGTGCAGCTTCTAGGGAATGGCAGAGGGTGACTTAAAACATGGCATTATCCCTTGAAAGCTGGCAGGCGGTGAATGTGCTCTGGAGGGGAAAAAAAAAAAAAAGGCAATCTGAAAGAAAGGTTGGGAAAGGGAAGCGGATCTCCTGCAGTGGTTGCCATTTTTCTACTCCTGTCTGCTTTGCTGTGCTCTGCAGACACACAATAATAACCCCAGTGGGCCCGGGGATCAAATGACGTGTTGCTGAAGGATTAGGAGCAATTCTATCCCCCTGGCATGGGCTTAGGAATTTTCATTAAAATGACCTTGGGTGTGGTGAGAAAGGAATTTGGGCTGCATGGATGGAGAGCTAAACATCCTACGGAGGGAACAACAAAAGGGCCTCTGCAAGACTCGTCTCTCTGGGCCCCAAGCAGAGCTGTCATGCTTTTTCCCCCTCAGCGCAGTCGTTCATGGATTAGCTTGGAGATACGTGGAGGGTCAGAATTAAAAGGCATCTTTCCAGGGGATGGAGGGGGGGAGGCGGGAGGATGGAGGGGACGAACAAGCAAGAGGGCTTGTTTCCTGGAATTGCTTAAAAACAAATACTTAGAAACAAATATGTGCTTGGTAGAGAGCGGAATTGCGCTTAATTAACAAGGGAGCATTGTGCCTAAGTGCAGCAGCAGTAGAAAATGGAAAATTATTGCTAGATTGCGCAACTCTGTCTTGTTCATCTGCACAAGCAGCCCTTACAGAGTTTGAGTTTCTTGTGTGTGTGCTTGCTTGAGCAAAAGTGTTTAGTCCTGGTCCAGCAGTCCTGGTGAATGTCTTCTCACTGTTTTACTGTATGTATTCAGATGGGCAGTGTCTTGTACCTTACAGTAGCACTTTTTAATTCGTGCTGGCTAAACCCAATTGTTTTTGGGGAAGCAATTAACTCATCACTGTAATGCAGCTACCTGTGAAGTATGCCATGACATCTTCAACTGGTAGCAACATTGCAGAAGAAATGGATTTATAAGAATAAAAAGAAAGCATGCTGTTGTTAGCCACAGAGCAAAGCATTAAAGCAAGCAGACTGTAAATACCCATAGGTATTGGATACGCATAGGGCATGTACTTGAATGGTTCCATGCTTATATACATAGTCTTGACAAATTTTGTCATCTCCTCATGAAATGCCTCCCCTTACCTTGCATTCAAGGTAAGTTAAAAGAAATGGTGGGAACAGGTGTGATTTGTTTCAGGCCAATCTGTTGCCTTTGTCCTCAAATGCTACTTCTGTGTCACTGTCTCATTTGAGCATCCTGCGGGCTTTGCATCTCAAGCTGTTAAACCCTCTAGCCAGGCTCTTTAACACACAAAATGATAACTAGGAGGCTTTTCTCAGAATACTGATAGAACTGATGAAAGAAAGTGGTGAAACTTAGTGACTGCATAATGGGCTATTGAGGTGGTCTCCTCCCGATCAGAGTAGCCAGGTAGCGAGCACATAACACTATAGCAGATATTCTTGGTGACAACTCTCATTCTGGAGCACTTAGGTGTAACAAAAGTTGTTAAGAAACAAGCACTGAAAAATGGGTATTATCTGCAGTTCACTTTTGTTGTCTGGTTTGAGAGGTTTGTTTGGAGTTGGAACTGGAATTGACTTTGGAGATTCAAACTCATTCTGGAAGACATTGAGGAACTCCTGATGTCCGACACCTGACAATTGGGTGAACCTGAGCTATGTCATAGGTGTACCTGTGCCCAACTGTGTCCCCTACTGACCTTCATTGGACTTCCCAGCCTGACCCCAGACTTGACCTGTAACCTCACCTTTTTGCATGGTCACTGGTCTGTAGGTGGATTTTGTCATGGTCACCACCCTGGCCCCGCTTGTCTAGCTCTGCTCCTGCTGCTCCTAGAGAGTTAGCGTGGGGAAGGAGCCAGATCCTGGGCAGTTAGCTTCAATGGGCTTCCTGGGCCCCTAGGAAGAGGGTCTCAGCTGAGGCCGGTCAGGGAAATTAAGGCCTATTGGTGGCCTCAGGATAGGGGACCTAAAGATCTCTGACTTCATCGGGAGAGTGGGGCAGGGTGTGTGTCAATGAGGTCAGCACTGGGTTTTTTGTGAGATATTACACAGCTTCTGTCCTGGGGGAACAGATGTATCCTCTTTGCTAATGTCTTGAGAGAAAAGTCATTAAGTTGGCTTGTGCTGTCCTGTCATGGGACTTGAGAAAACTGTGGGGGAGCTGGGGGCCATGGATACTTGCAGTTTGCTGAGAACGTACCATTACTTTGGGCCATGAGTGTGACCTTGTTGAACCTAATGGACAGTTAAGAGCCTGTTAGTCCTCCTTCCTTTCATGGTCCCCCTCTAGAGAAGATCAGTTTGGTCTTGGCCTGGCCAAGTGCTATCTTCTGGGAGAAGGTACAGCCCAGGGATGGACTTCCCTGGACCAGATTAAAGACTGAGCATTTTGCAGCAGGTGCTGTGTGGCTGACCACCCAGAGTTTGTAAACCAGAGGCTGATTGAGTGTGAAGCCCTGTCATGTCCCCAGAGGGTGCCCTGGGTGGGATTGCCACGATAGCAACAAAAGATTATCTGTTCCGGGCCTCTCCTTCCTGAGCCTGCAGAAACACAATCCATTACTTCAGACCGAGAGAGTTTATTTCAGCCTGATTACATTACAAGAAGATCCCTGGAGTGAGTTCATGCACGAGCAGCAGAAACCTGTCATGTTTGAGAAACTGCCGGTATGACTGGCCTGTTCCCCTCAGCTCAGTACCTGGAGGCAGAAGGCACCATGGTTAATGGGGGGAGGCCTGGAAATATTAATCAAAGCTGTAATCTCCTACAAAGACCTGTGTAGGCACCACTGCTGCGGGCTGTTATGCTAGGCACCTTATTCTGGTCTCCTGACTCTGTCTTATGTGGCTCTGGAAGGAAGGAAGGAAGGAATGTAAATGTGACCAAGCTCAGTAAGTGGCTTTCATAAAAATAGGCTAAGAGCAATTTTCGTCTTGCAGAAGACCCATGTAAACCATACAGCTTTCTCTTAAATCTCTGGAGGTTGCTCTTCAAGAGATCGATGGGGCCCAGATTTGTAGAGCTGATGATAGTAGGACCCATTTTGCATTTTCCTCATCCCGTACTAACAGATAATTTGGTACAAGTTAAGGAGGGAAGTTTTCTTGTTGTTCTGTGTGGTGGATCTCTGCCTCCCTTCCCTTCCATTGTAGGGAGACTTCTTAGTGTTTTGGGGAAAATTTTTAGTAAATTTTTTTAAGAGAACCTTCAGTCTACCTGTCATGAGAATCAGTGGAGCTGGAAACTTGAATCTTTCCTTCCAGAAACAGAGTTAAGGTGTCTGAGAGCAAAGTGAGCAACTTTATTTGTGCTGGGGCTGCCTGTCCTCTCTGCTCCGTGAGGGTGAAAGACAATCAGAAACTGAAATATCTGTCATTCCCACTGAGTGAGGAAAAGCAGAGTGTGATACTTTATAGTGCCAACCTGTCAACAGTCGCTTTTGCTTGAGGTATGCAAGTTGGTATTCTTATTTTCACTTGCAGGAAGGGTGATTTGAAGCAGAAAGGGCTTAATCTCTCATATTAGCCAAGTCATATTAGCACCATCCAAAATGTTCAATAGAGTTTGTTTGCTCGCTGTCACTATGCATGGCTAAAAGCATTGGTATGCACTACTTCTGCTTGCCTATTATGGTTTATCTTGGGTGGCCTGTCCAACACATTGATAAGGCTCAGTGGTGACACTGCTGTGACAATGATATTACCAGGGAAGGGGTCTTGAGCTGAGCGTCTTAAACCTCTAGTAGTGTGCCCAGCCTAGGTTTTCCAAAGCTGACAAACATGTTCACTGTGGCCAGGGTGTACAGCAGAGGTGGATATCTAAGCAGTTTGGCAACCCATAATTTTCTAGTCATAGGGATACCCAGGTCCTCTAGTACCGTCCCATTGGCCCCAGAGAGACTGGCTTCCCTTGCCTCTAGTCCAAAACAGGTGATAGTTTTGCTGGCTATTAAGGTTTTTTGTTTTCTCAGATCTCTGTATTTAGATGCGTTAGTCTTGTATCAAACACAACTGTGTTGTGTTCTTGCAGATTTCTCTCAGGAGGAATGGAAGAGGATGTCCAGTAAATATTTACTGCATGGGAAATGTACGGATGCCAGTGAAGGGGGAGTATTTAGTGCTAGTGGAGGGGTATTCGCAAAAGGTACAGCGCTATTTGACAGGATTAGAGTAGTTTTGTCAATATGAGAATGTCCTGAATCTGAAGAAGTTGTCTGCTAAACGTGAAGGGGAGGTTCTGGCTATTGAGACCTGTGCATTATTCATCCCCTCTGGTCCAGCTTGTGTGAAGACAACACTAGAAATCTTCTCATTCAGGACTTAGAAACTGAACTGGATGGAGCACTGGAAGGGTCTTAACCAGAACAGCCAGGATGTTGCAAGAGAATATGGGAGAGGTTTCACAGCTCTGGACAACTTTTCCGTGAGTTTTGCACATATGAAGACTTCCATGTTGTACTAATGCATGGAAATGAGGGCTATAGTTGAAATCCTGACTTTTTTTTCTTTACCCTTTTGTCCATATTTGTGATATTTCACTGTGTAGTCAGTGCAGTCTCTGACTGACATTTCTTCCCTTGGAACACGTGCAATGTGGCTAGCAGGTTCAAAAACAAACAGAAGAGCTTTACTAAAGCAGGTTGACCAGAAGAGTAAAAAAAAAAAAAAAAAAAAAGAAAAGAAAAAAAGTCTTGAATTGGACCTTCAGTTGCTGCAGAGGTCTGTTGTCCCTGGAATACCTTTGCAGTGTGTGCTGAACGGTCACTCAAAGTCAGCATGAAAAAATGATTTCCGAAGCTGTTGGACAAATAAGGAGACTCATTCTGAGCAGGGACTAAATTGGTTTGGAACATATGCTTGCGCTGAGCAGCCAAAGTACATAATCAGGTTTAGCAAAACAAAGCCTGATACCAAACTTGCCAGGAAAAATTGTTTTGTCATTTTGAAATCTGCTCGGTTTTTAAGCAGACCTTCCCAGAACAGAAAACAATGTGTTTCATGCCCCACTTCATCTGCCATTGCTGTATTTTTCCTCTGAAGATTTGTAAGGAAGGGGAAGAATATATAATCCGTTTGTTAAGATACTTAAATTAAAAGCTTGCTCGTGTTGAACTGCCCCTTCAGTCAGGATTAAGATTTGTTACCCGAGTCTATATACCCTGTAAAACAACGACTAATCCAGACATTAATCACAGGAAATATTCCGGACCTTTTAAAAATAAACCGTGACATTCTATGAAGAATACATAATTGAGAATATCCTGGACAGGTTGAAAATTAGCCCAGTTGATCGCTTACATAATGATCAGCTGGGTAAGCCAAGGGGAAAGAAAAGAGCACACGGGCGAACAATGCAGCAGCTTTGTGCTATTGTCTGCCTCTTCCTGTCCTCGAGTTCAGCTCGGTACAAACATTGTCATTCCAAACCAAATTATATTAACAGGAGGCATCTGTACCCCTGATCAACCTCGCTTCCCTGCTCTCCGTTTCTTCCGACCACAGTTCGTATTTTTACCCCCCTACTCTCTTTGCCATTTCCAGCCAGTGTTTCCCAGTCCCGATCTGTTGCCCAGAGCAACTTCTGCAGCAGTTGGGTTGTGACTGATCCCTTTCTTCAGGCAACATCTGTCAATGTCCCCCCTCCTTGCCAAAGGCCAGTTACTCATGTCAAGGTCAAACCGTGGACAGTCATTCTGTGTCTGCCCAAGTTAATCCAAACCAAACATACCATGTATAAGTAGCTTATCTCCCAAAATAAATAGATGATAATTAGCATAAGCCACCGCACCCACTCCTTTTCCATTCCTCTCTGAAAAATCCCTCCACCTGAGTAAATTGGGATGCTTTGTCTGACCCACTCTTATGATGTTGAAAAGAAAGCAAGAAGGCTCTGGATCCAAGTGGGATTGCATTTACTACCTGGCTTTCCCAGACCGAGCCAGTCTCGGCGACGCAGAGAGAGAGAGATGCATGCAAACATGCTTGTAAAGGAGATGAGGTTATGCCAGGAATTCCTCAAAAACTATCATTTGCAGCAGATCTACCCCCAGCTCTGGGTCTATCATTATCAATTGCACTGACGTTGCACTGGTAGTCTAAGTGGGCATCAGCTCTCGGGCACAAAGGTCCCATCACCATCGTTTTTCAAAGACAGCAAGCTAAAGCAGACCTAGGTGCACAGAGACTGAGGTACTTGGAGTTACAGTATGGGTATGAGTCAGAGGTGTATAAAAATTTTGTATTTTGTCTGTGGGGCTTTCACTGGGGACCTGCCCCACGCCAGCTTGCTGCTTGGCAGGCTGAGCCTCTGTGCTGTGGCACCACGGGACTCCGTAGTGAAAACTGTGTGTCCCTCCCTGGTGCCACAGAAAATGTAGATAGTAAGCCTCAGGGGGGAGAGAGATAAGGATGAACGCAGATGCCGTCGGGAGGGTAAGTGAAGACGTGTGATGTAGAAGGAAGAGTGTGAACAGCCAAGGGTAAAGGAAGCGATGGGTCTGAACTGCTCTCCCCTGCCCAAAGTGTGAGGTGAGGAAAAAAAGTTACATGGACTGTGAAAAAACCTAACTTTACTCTTAGAGAAGGAAACTACCTGATGCTGGTTGCTGAAGCTGGTGGGATTCTGCTGTGCTAGCAGACAAGAAAAAAATGTTCAAATTGCCTGAACTTTTTTCTTTTGTTTTTAAATACATTATAAGAAGAAAGAAAGAGAGAGGAAATAATCCCAGTGGTTTTGTTCAGTGCTGTAGAAAAAACGTATCTGTAACACTGTTTAATAAATTACTAATAACATGAGCAAATTCTGTTCACTACAGAGGATTTCCTCTCTTATTTAGGCTTGTGTAGCTCCTTTGACCCTCTCAGGACACGTGGTTTGTTCTGAAAGAGAGAGTGTCTGTGAGAGGGGAGCTGAGCACCCCACACCTTGGCTACAGTGATAATCTAAAGTGTAATTTCTATTTAGATAATTCCCTTGTTAATCTGGGTTTGTGCCTCTGTGACTCAATGCCTATGAAACAAAACATGAACATCTGGCTTAAAAAAAGAAAGAAACACTCTAAGCATGGTCTATAGGTTTCATGCAAGTGTTAGAGGATGCAGCACTTTGGGGTGGAGTCAGGCAGGGAATTAAAGGGTTAGACCCAGGACGTGTGGGCTCTGCCGTGGGCCCCCAGTCCAGGGGTTTCCAGAGGGAGAAGTGAGGCACAAGGTAACCATGACTCATTTCAGCCAAGCCCCCTTGGTGTGTGCCTTACTATACAGAGGTGTTTCTGTTTCACTGGTGTTCTTGTGCTTAAGATCACAAATTTCAGTTTAATGAAACTAGTTGCAAGCAGAGAAAGACAGGTATGTTTTGGATATGCTGCTAGCCAACAGCAGAAGTGGCCCAAAATGCAGTTTTGAAAGCAGCATTCGTACAACATGGGAAGCTGTATTAGCTACAGCAGCCCAGGAGCACAGCGGAGGTGACATGAAGCCTCTTGAAGGGTGGTGGTTTGGTTTTGCTTTGCGTAATTTCCATCAATGTCTACACATCCTTCCTCGGCTCCTGAGGCTCAACCCAGGTGCGCTCAAATGCTCCTGAAACTTGGCACAAGCTTCTGCAAAGCTGGCAAGAGCTCTTGGGCCGGGGGAAGGGAGAGAAGGAGGCAATGGGGAAGTTTCACCTGGTTTCAAGTTTCAGGACAAAACTTCTGCATGAGGAACAGTTTCCAGCTTCAGGAGCCCCCCTGACAATGTTGTAGCCAGGAATCCAAAATACTGGGTTTGCATAGAAGACAGGAGCTGTCAGGCAGAAGAATGGGATTTTAAGGCAGAATTGAAAAATAGGATAACGTACTTGTCTCTGTACAGGATGTGCTTACTGGAAGTCTGTGGGAAACATATTTTTGTTAATCGCCCAGATTTGGCCACCTTTTTCTCCCGTGGGAGGGGAGGGGAGGAAGGCTTTTGAGGCAGTGGGGTGGCAGTTGTTTCCACCACGTTTTGGAGAGAAGGGAGTCATCTGGCACGCATCCCGCCCGCAGCCGGCCTGAGGGCTGGGTTTCCCCGGCGTGCAGCTGGCTGCAGCTGTCCCCCCCAGGAGCCTGAGAACCCGCCGCTCCCCCAAGGTGGTTTAGGAGAGGCTCATGAGTGGTGCCGTGCTGCTCGCGGGCTATCTGCCAGATTCGGCTCTGGTGGCAGAGGGTTAACCTCGTAAAGGAATTACATTGATCGTTGGGTGTAGCTAAAATGGGCCCTGGGTTGAAAAGTCATACGTTAATTAAGTTGATGGCCTGTTTAGCTTGTAACCTCAGCAGCAGCGTCTCAACCTCTCTGTGGTCAAATAGATTTACCTAATGTAATGAAAGGCCGTACCCTTTCCATTTCCTTCTTTCAAAGCCTTCTCACCACAAACTCTTCTGGTAAGGCCACTTATCAGTGACAGCACATTTTTCATTACTAGTGGAGTATGTGTTAAAATGAAATTTTGAAATCTTTTTTCAAATGTCACACAGAGCACGCCGTGTATCGACTGGTCAGTAATCAATCCATCAATCAGTTATCCTTGAAGAATACTGGGTTTTTTTTTTGGTTTGGTTGGTTTTTTCCCTTGAAATGCATTTGTTTGAGACAGCACTCCTTACTCCAGGCAGGCTTGTAGAATAATAGAAAACCCCAGAGAACTGATTTTTTTGTCCAAAGTCAAAACATTAATCTTTTCACTGGCTTATTTAAAAAAAAAAAAAATAAAAAAAATTGTAGATTTTAAGTAATTAGTTTTGTTCTGCAATCCTTCCTGAACTAAAAAGAATAAGGCTATATGTATATACACACACAGACATACGTATATATAAATAAACCACTCCTATTCCTGCAATTTAGTTATGTGTGCTGATATCATGAGACACTCTGTGATAGTGAGGTCTTTATTTCACCTATTTAATGTATGTTACTAAACAAAGTGTGAATTTAGCTCATGCACATGTGTTCAAAATGATCCTGCACAACTCTGATTATGTAGGTTATAATGCTGCTTCAAGTTCATGAGAAAATTTTTATTTTGCATTTGATTTCATACTAGTGTGTACTGATGTCATTCTATTTACTCTCATTAAATTTTTACAACAGAGATACTGAGCAAAGAATCTCTGCGTTGGGGTTTATTTTTTTGGGGTACTTAGGGGTTTTTTTGGTGTGCTGGTTTTCTTTTTGTTTTGTTTTGTTTTTTGTGATTGCAGCAATGATTCGAGGATCTGTCCAGTGTCTGACATGGCTAAAGTTCATGTCCTTAATGTTTTCTATAACAAGGATGAAGTGTAAAACAGAAAGCAGAAAGATGTAGGCATAGGAATTTGTAGATGGTAGGATAAGAAATCTCAGGAAAGGCTTAAAAGAAGAAAAATTGGGGAAAGCATTTATTAAGATGGCAGATTTTCACTTGACACTGTTATTTTCTATATCATGTTCTATTATATATTCCATTCATTTTTTACTGCAAGGCATCCCTGTGATACTTGAATTAGAATCTCAAGTTAATTCTATGACAAAGATCTTACTGAATTAATGCAATCTCTAACACATCTGTAATTTCAGGGCTAAAATCTCCAAAGGTATTTATTTTAGCTATGGCTATTACTGTTCACTTGTGTGGGATTGATTTAGTAGAATAACATGAGTGTCTGTCTATTGAGGATATCACTGTTTCAAAAAGGATTTAACAGAATAATTGCCAAAGTAGTTCAGACCTCAGGTCTTTGTAGCCCAGGTTGCTGTTTCCAACACTTGCCAATAGCGATGGCTAGGCAAGACTATGACCAGGACAAAGATCTAGTGGTACGTCCTGGCATGCATTTTGTACTTTTATGTTTAGTGATCCTGAATGAATTTTAGATTATTCTGTAAGATGGCCATTCTGGCTTGATCTTAATAAGTCTTCTTGACAGCTTTTCTAAAGCTAGATAGATCTCCTGTGAGCCTTAGCGCATGCTGAGTGGTTCTCAGCTCTCTAAATCCTTGGGCTTTAAGTTCTCTGAAGTCCAGAGGAGTCTTCCCTAATTTTTATTCTTTCAGAGATTTGGAGCTTGATTAGTTTTTTGCTTTTGAAGATCGGTGCATTAAATTAACACCAGAACTGGGATTCAGTGGAAGGATTTAAAGCAGATGATGGAGAATCCAGGCAGCCACAGGATATACCAGCTGGGATTTCTCACTGTCTACACAACTGGCAGCCTCCCTGCCGTATGAGAATTGCCTGGATCACTGCTACCTCACAGGGGAGGAAAGGATAAAGCAAACTGTCATGAGATCATGAGATACAGCTCACTTACATGCTGATGTCATCTGTCCGTTCACACTTCATGAAGAGTCAAGTTGAGCTTGAAGCCTTTGCTTCACTATGATTCAGTGACACCTTCAGCTTTCAGTAAAAGAGGGAAGTCACAGAAGCAGTGATCTAGCCAAACAGTGGTTTTGTTAGTGTTTTTTGTTTTTTTTTTTTTTGGTCATGAAGATATCCACATCAGGGAGAAACTGAGATTTATTTAAAAAACATTTTTTTGTTTTTTCTGAAGGAAGAGCAAGGCTTTCCTGAGTCGGCCCTCTGGTTAGGGCACTATATTGAGGGAGAACCTGGCTTCAAAGTGATTGCTTCCTAAGAGAGAGTGTGGAGATGACCTATCTTTACCATCACAGGTATGTGCCAGGCATCTCTTTTATACCATCCCATTATAGTTCTTTGCTGAAATAATTTCCAGAAAGTTTTGGCAAATTTGTGATATAAAAGCCATGCCACTGGAAACCCTTCCGTTACTTCTTTCTGGAACAGACCTGGGATGGCCTAACCACACTGCTACATTTGTTTTTGTCTCCTTGTAGCCATTTTGATTCTCAGATCTGTTTGACATTGTTAATGGCCTGGCGTTCCTAATGCTTAACACGTACAATTACTGCTCTGTTAAAAAATAAAGCATGCCATGGAAGCTGAAACCAGAGCCTGGAGACTAAGAGTGAGAACAGCTGAGAGCAGCAGGGAAGGGGAAACAAGCAGCAGGGCAGGCTCATGGTGCTCTGTGGTGCCGAGATGCAGAGTACCCCCCACTTGTCATCATTTGCTGGGAGCTAAATAGCAGCAAAAGCAATCTCTTGTTTTGTAAGTTGCTACAAGTATCTTAAAAATCTTTGTAAGTGGAGACAAGGAAAAAGGATGGAAAATAATCCGGAATCTATTTCTGATTGCTTTCTGACCATCCCTGCTCTGTTGTGTGCTGAAAAGATCTGGAGCAGGGTATCCTATTGTTGCAATTTCTCTTTATTGTAGAGCAGGACTTGCAGTGGGAGGGTTACTTATGTGTACTATCTGAATGTAGGCATCAGCACAAGTAGGGGTACAACAAAGCAAAAAGATGCTGAGAGGTTCAATGGAGTGTTCTTAAGCACTCTGAGCTCCTAAATGATATGTAGTTAAGCAGGAAAGGAAGGGAGAACACCCAGGTAGAAAGGGCAATACAAGCAAGGAAATGTGTTTTCTTCCAGAGGGAAAAAGGAAACATTGATTCACGTGATTATGCCGTGACTTTGGCTGTCTAGCTAAAGTGATGTCCATAAAGTGAATAATTTTTTTTCCCCCCTTTTAAACAGTACACTCAGAAAATGTTCTGAGGATACAATGGAAGGTGCCCTCTAATTTTGCTTGTGGCATTCACCATTAGCTACACCATTAGCATTAGTACATTTCTGTGTCTTGTTTAATCAAACACGATGGAGCCATTTGTGTGACTTACTGGGGAAAACGCGTGCCACGTGAAGTGCCTACGGTGTCTCTGTTTGTGAGGGAAATTCAGACATGCTGCGTGTAGGAGCTTACTCTCAGTAGTTTGTAGGTGGAGGTGTCTCTCTGTTAGCAAGTAGTCATCGCAGTAGTGGTGGTACCTGGAAAGGGACAAAGTTCCTACTGAGGACCTGATGCCTATGCTATACTATGTTTTATCTGGATGCGAGGACTGAGCACTTCTTAATGGTAGGAGTGCGGTAAGTATGTTTCTGGAGTGCATTTTACTGTATGCATTATACCGTATACTTTTAATGTAGATGACAAAGGTAACGTAGATGCAATCAGAGAGCCCAGATTGAAGTGGGGTAGATCCCTCCTCTCTCACTGAAGTTTCGTGTTTACAGTAGAATAGTACTGAATGTAATGGCAAAAGCCTAGAGGGAAGATCCACTGTGTTGCAAATACTGCTCTTGCGGCACTGAAATGACGAACTCGCTCTTGCAGCCATTGCAAAGAAGGATTATATCCTGTTTATGTAAGTATTTAGTTCAAACCAGATTTGATGGGTTTTAAACTCGTCTGTACTAAGGCCTGAACACAGTGTTCTTCTGCTGGCCTTCTAATGCAGCGTGAAAGCATTAAGTAACACGCACTGAAATGCTGAAAGTGCCTGTGTGGTGTGTAACTCTCCAAAGCAACGTTCCAGTTCCTGAGAATCCAGTCTTGGTATAACTGTGGAAGCAGCAGTCAGGGATGGATGATTTTTATTTTGCATCTTAATGCAAATAAAATGCATGTATACTCGAGGAATCAGAGTTACCACAGAGAGAAGGATATGCTGGCATCTATGTATACAGCAAAGGGGTTGCATTCCTATTCTTTGTGAAAATCCCATCGTAATTATTTAACAATAGCCAGTACCTGAACAATGAAAGAAAACCAGAATTGTTGACAGTCTAAGACAGTTTCTTATGTAAGTTTTATCATCCCAAGGCTGAGTGGTAGCAGATGTTCCTGGTCATGCAAGCTGGTTTCCCGCTGGATGAGAAATCAGTGATGTGGAGTCTGGGTATGCTCTTAGTTTACTTAAGGCTGCATTCACCAGTTGTGTGACAGGCATGGTCAAAGAGCACACAAGATGTTCTCCCTCATCTTTGTTTTCTTTCCTAGACTGCTAGAACAGCAGTGCCAATGGAATGACTTTATTTCAGGAATTAATTCTAGTTAGAGATGCTAAAGCAGAGAACAAACTGCCTTGTTAACTTGTGACAGCTTCCGCAAGAAAACCAGCAACTTAAAACTAAAAATA
This sequence comes from Egretta garzetta, assembly GCF_000687185.1. Classification (NCBI taxonomy): domain Eukaryota; kingdom Metazoa; phylum Chordata; class Aves; order Pelecaniformes; family Ardeidae; genus Egretta; species Egretta garzetta. The sequence goes on along the minus strand of NW_009260196.1, from coordinate 1,693,118 downwards.
TTAGCACTTCTTGAGAGATTGAACAGTGCTTGCCAGCTAAATAAAAGAGGATGTAAAGCAACATACAGTGGCATCCCTTGACTCTCACCATAATGATACTGAAATTGAGGATGTAAATTACAACATAGAGGATACAAGATACAGCACGCAACACAAGGGGGTACAGTGCCAAAATAGCTAATGAATTATAATTCATCTGTTTTTCACGGTACAGTCACTCCTTCTTTTAATCGGTTCATCTCTTCTGAGTAATGACACAGGCCAGTTATTGTTCTAATGTAGGCAATAAGTAATCATCAAAAACAATTTCTGTACCTGGTCTGTCTCTCTCTTTCCAAACACTGGAGATTATGAACCTTCATTCACATTGATAAGTAGGTCCTAGAAAAAGCACATCATCTATTTAATGCCTGAAGTTGTAAATATATCTAATTTTGCTGATTTTATATTCCTCTAGCATGTAAGAAAATGAATTTGGAAATCTAATACTGAAACACTTTTCATAAAAATACCCTAATCTCAAAGCAGAAGTTTGATTTACTGCAGTGTAAGAAATTATGTCTGTGATTTCCTTTGTTGCATCTGCAGCAAGTCTTCTATGTCTGGGTTTGTTTTTTTTTTTTTTCCTGTGGCTGAGAAAAGAAAGGTTCTGTTAATGTTTTCCAGCAGGACTGTCCCTTAAGGGAATTTTTTAGCGTGGAACTTCAGCCCCGATAACATCAACTGAAAAAGTCCAATTGTCTTCAGCAGAACCAGAGTTTTGCTCCAGTTTTCATGCAAACCAGGATCATGTGCTTCTCCCAAAGTCCAATTGCATTTTAGTAATGGAAGCCCTATTTCTTTTTGCTCTGACAGCAGGTTCGGGAATCTTGTGCGTGGTAGCTGGATCCTTGAAAGCTACAACCCATAGCCTGACTTAGTGTTATGACATTTAACCTTTCAGAGTTGCCTTGTGGAATTTTTTGTTCGGAGCCGTGTACCCTTGCTCTTGGTGCAGCACACGGGTTGGTTATCCTTCTGCCAGCAATGCTGCATGGAGCAGAGCTGGCGCATGTGGTGCACCCCTCGGATGGACCCAGAATAAACACCTGGACTGTCTAGTATGTCAAGGTGGCTTACAGTATAGACTCCTAAGTGACAGCACATTTTCACACACACAAACAGAATGCACTCGGTTAAATGTTTTTTTCAATCATAAAGAAGAATAGTCCAGGAAAAAGCACTCTTGCTGTTAAAATACAAACAAACAAACAAAACCCCTGGCATGTGAAAAATGTCATGGCAGAATCATCTTTTTGGAAAGTTGGTGATGCAGAGCAGCTGTGTTTCTCAACGCCAGACAGGAGATCAGTTGGTAGCACGATGGCTTCTCACGTGTTGGCATATGGTGTCACACTGCAGATGGCAAAAAGCAAGTGCGTATCTTTAATCTTAGCTCTTATTTTCCTTATTTGTTACAACTTCTGCTCATTTATTTTCACTTTCTCTGGTGGTCTTCGGCGCTCTCCACTTTCTGAAGTGCTAAACCATAACCAGAAGCTCTGATGACAGTGATAGAGTATGTCAGCTCAACTCATAGTCTTATCAGGAATAGCAGCTCTGGAGGTACTGAAAAATAGGCACGTAATTAGGGAGAGAGGAAATGCCCATTTCTGCAGAAGACTCAACTTCTGAAAGAGTTGGAGCCCAACACTGCGCCTAGATTTATATAGTGGATTTGTAGTATTTATAACTGAAGAATAAAAATTATCAGTTTTCTAGCTTTCCTGAAGTTAGGTAATTTTTTTTTCTCACAGTATGTTGTTGTTGTACATGTGTTCATATTCCTTTATCTTACCTATTTCACATAGAACCAAAGTATAAACTGACCTTTCTTACAGGTAGATTATATCACAAAAATACAATTACAATCAGAGACAGGATATTGGCCTACGTGATCTTAATATGACAGTCAGATGATTCCCTCCAGAAGCTTTGCTGTATCCTGGACATTAGAAATCCCAGGTTATTGCTGTGTATTGAGGACTTTTCGGTTATTTTGCAGACATAATTAACTTTGTCTCTGCAGTAACCTTTTTTTGAGAGAGACAAAGAATCTTAATCTAACAGCATCACTTTGGGAGCATCCCCAAAGGAAGGAATAATGTCCCTTCTAAATTTAGTCTAGGCTTCCCTTATAGGCACTTACACACCAATTCATTCACCTGACAGGAGATCTGTTTCTTGCCACTGGTTATACGGGGAACCCAAAATATTGACCAAATATGTAAGTCTCCTTAGTCTTCATGCTAAGTGGGTGCAGTCTTGTCAGTAGAGAAGCAGACTTTCCTTCATGTAAGAAAGTTGTACAGAAGAGTACCTAGTCTTCCTGATATTTCAGGAACCTATCATACAGAGGCATGAACAGAAACATCTAGAAGTCTGCTACCTACTGGTCATCAAGACTGAAAGAAAAATGTCTAAAAAACCTGAGATCATGTTTACACAAGCAAGCAGGGCTGTGTGTATTCTTTGTGATTAAACAGGATTGCATAAAAGATACTTGGCTCCATTGCTGTTTCTTCGTCCTCCTGGAAACAGCCCATCTCTTCTTGAATTTTGCCTCACTGCCTGGATGGAAAGTGTGCGAGAGGGACCAGTTTTGGCACTCCTTTTCCAATATGTAGAGGATCTTTAATGTTTTCTCATTTGAGTTGTTTTATAGGGAATTTGCCTGTTGTGGTTTGGTTTTTTTTTTTTTTTTTTTCCTACAATGTGAAACCACTTAAACAGATTTGCTGGTATGTTGAGGTGTGTTTGTAACTGGCCTGTGGCATGGGGAAGAGAGATGTTCAAGTGTCTTCTCTTTCCCAAAGTGATATTGATGGAAGCTTCAGCTTTGATTTGAGCAGAGTCAAACCTGGGCCTCTCACGCTCTTGGCCATAGGCAAGAATTGTCACTTTTCTTATCTGAAAAACTAAGGTTCATGTTAAAAAACCAAACCAAACCAAATTAATCTTTTGCTAAGTCTGTATTTTGGATAAACATTCGGAAGGTTTTGGTTTTGTTCCTATGAAGACTAGTATCAGATGATAAAATCTCCAAAGCTGGTGCCAAATTGCAACCCCTGGTCATCTGTAATGAGGCTCATAACCATTGGTCCCCCAGCTCAGGGAAAGACCTGTGTGTTGAATTAACAGCAGCTTTCTTGTATTATGTGCTTCCTACTCTAGGGTAGTGTATCCAATTATCATCTGTTACCAAAAGCCAGGAAAACAGCGGGGTAGCGTGGCAAAAAGGCTGTATCCACAAAACCATATTGATCCCTGAACAAATTTGTCTAGAGTCCTCAAATACACATGCACACATGTGTGCGTGCACACACACAAATTCCTGTGGCTTTGCCACTGCTGCTATTTGCGTGGTTTGCTCTGTGCCCCCTCAAAGCTTCACGCCTTCACCCCGTGGTTTTTCTGAAACTGTCAGCGCAGGTGTTCCAGAAAATGCCTGCGATACATGAGTGGGGATTAGAAACTGGCTTCCTGATAGCTCTCCCGACAGCTGATGGATGGTTCTTTTATTACTGAAAGTTTAAAAAACAAAAGGATCTTGCAGTGGGGTGGCTCCGAGTCAAAGCAAGCTAAACAAAGCTGAAAATTGAGTGTATATATTGCAGCTCGATTATTTTGAAGGTTGAGGTTTCTGCTTCAGCTCTTCAGAAGGAAAAATGCTGCCTTTATTGGAGCACTCTCTTTTATCATTCTCCGGGATCTTTATGGTTGGGTTTTGTGTGTTTTATGGAAAAAAAAAGTCAATACATTTATTAACATGTTTACTGCTAGTGAACTTTAGTAACCCTGAGCAATGCTGAAGTTCTCTGAATAAAGTACAGTGTTTTAATAAGGGGCACATCATGAAAGGTATTTGTTTTCTGGTGGGCAATGGCCAGAAGTGGCCCCAATTTGACATGATTCCATTCTGGATATCAACTTTACCATCCTAAGACTTTTGTTAAAATAGGTGAGACGTTTCCTGACAGTCAATGGGAGTAAAGGGAAATTAAATAAATGAAGAGGGAACAGTGTTGTAGCATTTGTTGGTCATGGAAATGCTTAAAGTGTTCTAATAAAAAAGCAAACAAAAATGACAGTCTTCTAAGAAACTGTCCTCCTGTTGTACTTCTCTTGCATTTTCTCTATGGGTCTCTGCAGGAAGGTTTTGGTGAGGTGAGGTATTTGATTCCAGTGGGATACTTGCAATGATGCCTGTGATGCAAACTGGTCAGTGAGTCCTTCATCCTGCAGTGAAGAGATACAAATCACATGGAGGATAAACACGATGGCTAGCCCACACCTTTAGCCACTCTGGATTTGTAACTGGTCTTTAGACAAAATTGTAAGGTACTGAAATGCTTGTAGATGCTTTCTGTTGGCTCCCTTTGTATTTCTGCTTCTGGCTGAGGCAGAAAGGCCAGAACATTGCTATATTCTTCTCAAGTGCCTTTTAAGCACACTTGGTAAGCAGGGCAAGCATCTAAACAGCAGCTGAACATGACATCTTTTGATGCTCTCCTGCTCTGGCTGCAGACAAATGACCTGGCCTTCAGCAGCTCTGTGGTATGGGATGTCTTAGTTATTTTTCTGTTGTTCATCCACTCTCCTTTCTGTTAGAACAAAAAGGAAGCAAAGAACGTTTGGGTGTATTACTCTGGTAGTGCTGTCTCCATGTGGTGTGTGCAAAGCCAAGGCTTTGGTTCTAAGCTGCATTGGTTTCAGGGTAAACCCAGTGCTTGCAATGGTGTGACTGTGTAATTTAACTTCCAGGCTATTTACTGCAGGACAGTTCTGCTTAAGAAGTTTATGCAGCTGTATCAGTGATATTCGTTGTGTAAGAGAGAGTCAGCAAAGTCGTCTGGCTTTCTCAGCTTCTGTAGTGAAAATGCAGTGCTTGACCTTCATATTTCTTGACATGAAATTATTTTAAATTCTCATGGGTACCTGAATACCTAGGTAGGAGGCAGAAGGAAGATACATTTCTTCCCTACTTTTTTTGCAAGGTTTCTTCTCTGTAGATACAGAGAAGTGTGTCCACCACCGAGTACAAAAACCATCTTGGTGCACTCCTGAAAAGTAAGCACAAATCAGCAGTAGGATCTATGCTTTTAGGAATTTCTAGATTTTATATTTTCAATATGACATCCTGGCTATTGACAATTCATAAAATCAAAACCACTCCTGATTTTTCTCTTTCCATTTCCATTAAAAAAGAATCCCATCATAAATAAGGATTTGGATTCATAATAAGTAATTTTGCATATGGCTACTCACAGAAAGCTATGTAACAGAATCTGAAATGAACGTATAAAGTCAGGTTTTTCTATCACATCACGCTTGCACATAATTTTCTGGACAGAGAAGGGAATCTGAGTTCTGAAAAGTTACATTCCCTAGTCCAGTAGCTCTGTGGAATCATTTAATTTTGTATGATGTCTTTCACAAAGAAGCTGGCATCTGGGCTGATGTGGTAGTTGGATACTGGTGCAGATGTACTTGGAAAGGGAAACTGATCCAATGAGAGCTGTATCCTTCAGTTCCCTTTTCAAGTTCCTGCTCATTTTTTTCCTCTCAGTTTAAAACAAGAATTTGCATTGACCTGATACTGCTGAAATTTGGGGGTGGGGGAAAGGGAAGGAGATGTATTGCTGAGTAAAGGACTCTGGCACCCTGTTGGCATTGATGCGTGTCCTTGGTTTGATTAATACACAGTGTCAATTCTTTGACTCAGTGTTTTTTGCCTTGAAAGGTTGTTGTGCAATGCAGATGTGAAGTGTAATACAACACAAATACGAAATAAAGTTGAACCCTTTAGACCTTTAGAGGTGAGTTTATTTGTAGTATACGCTTGTGTTGAATAGCCACTAAGAGAAGGACAGAATTAATTTTGTTCGTTTATCTAAGGCAACATGTTAGGATAAGAGCTGTATGCTCTCGTTGTGAATGTGATTACTGTAACAGCTGGTCCCCTGTGGTTACAGCCTGCTGCTTCTCACAACTAAACCTGTTCTTTAGTTGGGATCTGGAGGCCTTGTGATGGTGGGGTTGAAAGCCCAAGGTTTGAACTTTATCTGCAGAGTTCATTGTCTGTGCATGTAACTGGATTATACTTTCTTTAGCTGGGAGCGTGATAGAGAGTGCATGCTCAGAGCCAGCTGTACTCTCCAGTTCTCTACTGTAGTATTTGGTTATGGCCTTGCATTTTTTTCCTGAAGTTCTTTTGCTGGTTGTAATGGATTTTAATTTTTGCTTTGATCAGTATTTTCATTATTGTCTTGTAAAAACATTGGAGTTGGGGGGTTTTTTTGTTGTGGTTTTTTTTTTTTTTTCCCATGCACAATTAAATATAGTGTTAACTGTGAACTAGAGTATCGGCAGTGAGCCGCCTTTCTGAGTGCTGGCTACAGTGATCAGATTTTGGGATGTGTGGTGACATATTTGTGACAGGAGCTGAGCCTGCACAGAGACACTTTTTTACCTTTCTGTTTGTCTGGTTTTGTTTGGGTTTTTTTTCATCAAGCCCAAAGTATCTTATTAACTCCAACACGCTTATATGAAAGCGTTGGGAGTCTCTGGAGCTATGAGGTCTAGCTACAGGAACTAAAGGATTTTGCGAGGAGAATGCCACTGTTATTTGCCTGTTGTTGCATTGCAGTTCATATCCTGTTCGGCTGCATGCCAAACCCACAAACTCCCTCTATCCCTGGTAACTGAGAAGATTACTTGCTTATAATGCTGTGAAATAAGTGCCGTACCATTGTGAGCATGTGTAAGAAAAGCCGTTAGATTCGATACTCTTTATGTAGGGTGTCTGAACCTTCCTATAACTGAATGACGACTCTTATTCCTGATACTTTTTAAAACGTGGTGAAAAGTTTACAAATTTTTTTTGCTGCATTTAATAGGTTAATTTATGTAGAAAACTCTTAATTATTTTTTTTTGTGGGATGTTGGTTTCATCCTCAATAAATTTGAAAGGGCTATTTCATAAAGGTTAATGCTGAGATGTCTCTTATTAAAGAGTAAATGCCCAAGGAAATGACAAAACTTGTATTTTTGCACCATTTATCACTACCAGTAAGGAAAACACACCCCAACACCCAGAGCGTGGATGCTGGTAGCAGTGAACAGTCTAGTGGATCTTTCCCACGTTTAACTTTTAGCATTTTTTAGCAGTTCTCCAAATTTGTAGTTTAACAAGGTTTCCTGAGTCTCAGAGAACAAAGTCTAGTGACAGCCTTGCTGTCATTAAAAGGAAACACCACCAAATGCATGGGGTCAAAATGCAGCACAGTTAATTTATTTTACCTTGTCATAACTTTGCTGTTCTCCTTGAAATGTCCTGTTTAGATACAAGAAAGGAAGACCAGACAGAGATGCTGTTCTAAAGGTAGGGTTTTGTTTTCAAATTAAGACTGAAGAACAAAGTGTATCAAAAGACCACTGTGAGCTTGTTCAAGAGGGAATTCCAGCCCAGACTTGCTGTCCCATATTAGGGGAATAAACACCTGGATCTTTGTATACTTTCAGCCTTCCTGATACTTCCTTCGGTAAAAACATGATAAAAAAAAGCAGATCGTGATTTTTACCTAATTTATCCAGGAGAAGGACCGTGAATGAATTATTGTGCCCACTGTGTTAGTGGGTTGTTGAAAAGACCTCTGTGGCTGTGAGCGTGCAGCACGATGAACTGCCCCTGTGCTTCTGAACAGGCTGAGCTGTGTAGGGGGGAGCTTCTGTCCGACCTACCGATACAGCGGCAATGTGTGATCATGCTTCTGCTGTTCATTGCCCCCCTTTTTCCACCAATAATATCTGGAAAAATAAAGAAAATGATCTCTTCTCAGCAGCCTTGCCCTTCTAACGTGAAATCATCTTGGGTATAGCAGTATTAAGGTAGCTGTATTTTGAGTCTTTTTAAGCACTGTGTGATGGTTTGCTTTTCTGAGAGGACTTTAGGGTACGGTGTACCAAGGATGCTAGCCCTGAGGAAAAAAGATTAATTTTTCCCTGTTTCTACTTGGGCCCAGTTAAAGTCCTTTACAATATCATGATGTGATGCTGAAGTATTTTGATGCCTCATAATCTTAAACCAGATACAGCTGAGTGTTTATTGAGGTCTGTTCCTACCTGCTCTGTTGTTAAGAGGAATTTAATATTTTATTTCACCTATTGCAAGATTGCATTAATGACTGTTTGGTTAATATTTTTATTTTGAAATTATGATGATTTTAGGATTAAAAGATGGCAACAGTGAAGGTAAAAAAAAAAAAAAAGCACCATAAGCAGATTTTTGTTAACCTAGGGTTCCCATGTTTCTGTGTCTGTGATTTCATAGTCGTGTTTGATCTGAACATCCACTGTGCCATGAGGGAGAAGAAGAAATGATTAAACTAAATTTCAGTTGAACTGTCAGTACCAGTACACCATTCTCTGTTAAGAAAAGATGCCTGTATACCAGTGACTTTCTATTATGCCATGAAGGATGTAAGAAGAATTCACACAGCCTGATCTTGGGAGGATGATTTTTTTTCCTTCATATTCCACGAAACTCTTTAGTTCCAAGAGAGCAAGCCCAAAGAGCTTGGTTGGTTCCTAACTTACGGCTAGCTAGTTCAAACCTAACCGGTAAGATAGCTGTGAAACACACCCCAGCCTTAGAGAGACTTGCATTTTGGGCTCAGTGCACTAGTTCCTGAGACAGGGTGCAGGACTATGTAATAGAGAGGATTAATAGGGAACGTTATTTATGCTGTATTTATAGAATCCCCGTGGCAAGATGAAAAGCCCTAAGTCGGTTTTGGTGGGGTGTGGATTTGCAGTAATCCACTGAAAACTTTGGTTTATCACTTGACTTTGCCTTGTTAAAGCCTCTGTGGCTCCTGTGGATTATTGCTTCATGGTGCTCAGGCAAATGTCGATTAGTATACATCAAAATGTTTCTCGTTTGTGTCCCCTGCCAATGGAGAAGGGCCAAAAGACACAATCCAATTGAAAGCAGCGCATACGCAGGTTACAGCCAGTCAGTCAGTCAAACCTTGCGGACAACGTGATTTTGCTGATACAGATTTGTTGGAAATACTATATTTCTTTCTGAGACAGGAATGATTATAAAAGCAGGTCTCAGGAGAGCAACTTACTGGAAATCCAAGCCATGCTGAATAGTAAGTACTTTACCTAAGGAAGTTTGCCTTTTGCAAATTGCAGGCAATTTGCAAACCTTGCAGCCATGGTTATTTTGGGATTGCAGTGAATGTTCTATTGCTGCTGTTGTGGATTTTTATATTTTCCAGGCCCCATCTTTTAAACATTCTTTTATGAGCCTCCAGTAGCTTACATCCCTGGATACTGTGTTTGTTAACGGGAATGCATGCAATACAACGCTATGCAAATTTTACTCGCTTTATGTATCTCCTTCTACTGAAAGAAGAGTAGATCATGTGAAGAGATTTGTTGAGTCAGGTGTAGAGCTAGATCAGTGTAGACAAGAATGTATAGATACTATTGGTAGTCTTGTCTAGTTCTGAGAATAAGCCAATTCAGTGAGACAAATCATAGAAAACCCCATTACTAGAATTTACCTCAGTCTTCACGCAAACAAAAATTTCTGAATTAAAGTGAATGGACGTGAGAATTTGTCTCTTGGGAAACCTTGTATCAAGAGAAGCTGGGTTCTGTGTGAGGAGAAGGTCCTGCTAAGCATGCGCCTCTTGGCCTGGTGCTACTCTCTAGTCTCACTCTTTCTATGTCATACCACAGGTAAGCTGGGAGGTGGTCTTGGTGTGTTTGACCCATAGAGCAACAGTAAGCATTTTGTATTGGTTTTATAACAAAGATTACCAAGCAAGACAGTAAGTGGGGAACAACAAAATGACAGATGTATTTTAAAATCTTTAGATAATTCACTGGGTCTAACTCAGCCAAGCTTGCTTGTACTTGGTCTGTCAGGTGAAGTGGAAGCAAAGAGACTCTTATGTTTGACTACTTCATTTTGATTAAGTGTGCCTAATGGGAGAAATCATGCTGTGTCATGCTGGCTAGACTGTAGGAGTGAGTGTGAAGAAAAATGTACAATGAAGCACGTTGGGTAGACTGCTCACACTTACTCCATTATGTCTGAGTGAAGCTGACAGAGGATTTGTCTTTGGGGTTGACTCGTCAGTCGGTTTCAAATCCCTCGTTTTGCCTTGCCTACTCAGTATAGGGAAATGGAGGGATTAATCAGAGGATGGAGTTCTTGGACTGGGGGAAAGAAATAAAGGGAAGTGAGGCCGCCTGCACTGGCAGGGTGAGCTCAGAGCTGCTCTCTGGTACATGGACGGGTCCCAGGACCTGACGGAACAAGATAATCTTCTCAATTAGATGTTGGGCTAAACTGATTAGAAGTGGTACCTGTTGTGCTATGAGAAGGCCTTAGAGATTTAAATGTTAGTCTTCTAAGTTCTTTTTCCACCGACTTGCTGTTTTGCTTATATATCATATGGCAGTATCACTTTTAGATACCAAATGAAAAGCATGTGTAACAGAAAGCAGAAATATTCTTCCACTCTGTGTAACCAAGGGTAACGTCCAATATGAAAAGTGGATTTTCCTGAAATGGAACATGCTACTTTAATTATTACATGCAGTTTGGAATCACGACTATTTATACAATTAGAAGTTTGGAAAGGCTTCCACAAATTCTTTCTACTTACGCATTAAAGAGGGATTTTTTTTTTTTTCTATCTAAATGCAAACTAGAAGATGAATACCAAAAAAAGCTTGGAAGTCGTCATGGCAGAAGAAATATCTGGAATATTGGTATTGCCTGAAATTCAGTAAGTATTTCTTATCTGAGGATTCAATACTCTCTTTACCTTTAAAATCTGTGTAGACCAGTGCTGGGAAACAGTCTTGTTGAGAGGGGAATGGTTGCCATGGTCAACGCACTTTACAACTTCTCTGGCATTAAGGTTGAAACTGTATTTCCATATGGGCCTTATATAATTTTAAACAGATAGCTGGTTTTTGGTGCCTTTTTAATTTTTTTTTAAATTGTCTTTATTACGTAATGGCATGCAGGCTGAATTCTGCTCCTCATTGTTTGAAAAAGTGGAGGGTAGTGGGATCTACTACTTGACATATTTTTGAGAGTGAAAGCTCTGAAATAGGGTTGTTACCACATCGCAAAAATGACATAATCTAAGCAATTGGTAAAATTCTGATCTTATTGACAGTGGTGTAGATCTAGGGAAATCCCCCTGAGACAAAGCTAAATACATGGATTTCCTCTACATTTCTACTGTTGTTTTAAAGCACTGAATCTGCCCCAGTGACATAATTGAAAGAGCCACTGATCACATAAGAAATCCCCTGCTACTTGATAAGGTTCTACAAAGAAAGTTTATCCTCATGAATTCCATGTATTTTTAATGCAACTTCTCTTTTGCTGAATTGATTAAGCTCTGTTGAAAATTCTTGAATGTGGAAGCAAATCAACTGTGACTCTGGGAGGGATTGGCTGATAATTTAGTAAGGAAAAAAATGAGCATGTCCGTAGACTTGTGAAAAGAAGATTTCCAGTAGCTGTAATTCTTGAAATAGGCTGGTTTTGAAGTTTGACAGTACATTCAGAATGGAGCTCTTCCTTTGCTTTAGGCTCTTCATGCACTTTACCAAGGGTCAGGAAAATAAAAGTGGCAGGGACAGTAAGTAAAATCCCTCTGAAATCATGGGTAAAACTCTCAATTAAGCAGAGTCAGGATTACAAACCATGTCAAATGCAGCAGACAGACTAATATTATCTGTGGAGAATTTGTCTATTGGTAAGGTGTGGCTAGTTTTCCACACTGAGAAGAGGATTGTACTTGGTTTAGTGTAGTCATTCCCTTTTTCTTAAAAACAACATGGTACTGCATTAATGTCACCAACAATTACAGTAGTGTTACTATAATGTTCTGGTTCATTTCATTGCTGTAATATTTTATAAGGGTTGTATATAAAGGGCTCCATCTTCATAAGGCAAAAACTGGTCTGCTTATACATATTCCCAGGAAAACTGGGAAAAGTGAATGGAACTTCAAATGACCGGTGCTGTACCAGTTCTGCACCCATCTCTTTTGGTTTCTTTCTCCTGTGGTAATGATTGCAAGATTACTGTATTCACGGGCATAACAAATGAACAATTAGTCTTTGTTTTTTTAAGATTATATCAGCTCTGAAGCATTGCTGCTTCAGAGAACCAGATCAGTGTGGTCGATTGACGTTGATTATAGCAGTTGCAAAATGTATCCTATCCCTGATGTTCCCTTGGCAGATGTGTGTTAGCCCTGTTGATCACTGAATGAAGGGAATTCTTTTCTTCAGTGAGCTATGCTTGTTATATCTTTTGTACGGGTTCAGAGCCACCCATTTTGCTTTCTTTCCAGAGTGATAAGGACCTTCCAGATTGATGATCTGGACCATTTTCTGTGCACAGTCGAAAGAAGAATAGCTGGGAACAGACTAAGAAACGCTATGTGTCTGTGGCTCCCTGGCTAAGCATTTGCTGGCAAAACCAGTATGTAAGCGATTTGTACATGATTTCGTGTATGCTTTACGGTACTCATCTAAAGAAGTAGAAACTAGCAAGACCAGACCAGACCAGATGACTTGTCTTTGTCCTCCCTTTGAAGAAGATGTGCTAGGAAGGGAAAAGATGGTGGTGAAGGATCATTGACTGAGCAAATTCTCACACCAGCATGTCAAGTATCTCCTTTCCTGGTGTCCTTTATTTCCATTCCCTCTCGTGTCACTGTTTTGAACCAAGCGCTGTGCACATAGTCTTTCATAAAACCCTTTCTTAATACTAAAACAGAGGAGCCTCCTCTTTACTCCTTTACCTGTACGCTGACACTGGTTTGTGAACTGACTTTCAGGTACAACCTGATGTTGCCAAAGCAAATCGAAGTCATGTCTGAAGCACCGTCCACAAGACCACTCTGTTGTCTGGTCACAGTGCCATGGGTTATTCATGTTACAGACCCCAAATTTAGAAACTCCAGTGTATACTTATGAATACAAAATCTGGAAGCATGGCTTATCTACCATAAAGCAGGATACAACTTATAGTGATGCCTGTGGTTCAAGACAACATGGTGCTGTGGTTTTTTTTTTGGGGGGGGTTGTTTGGTTTTTTTGTATGCTTGGATAGAACAAACTGTCTGTGTTTTCCAGCACTGCATCTTACACTATCCTTTGCAATGAGTCTGAATTAAAACTAAAACATGTTAAACCTGTTTGGCATGGGGGTCAGGGATATTATCCAAGGTGGAATGGGTTGGAGAACAGGCATCTTCACCCGAGGAATGGCAGATCAATAAAGAACGGATTCAGTTCATTTGTCTCAAAGAGTTGTGTTTGCTCAGAGAATCATGAGCAGAGGAAAGAGGCAAGGGTGACTGGTGATATTCACTTATATCGACTCCCTTTGTGCAAAATGAGCTTCAGCCGTGTTTGGATGAAAGGGAAAACAAAAGTGAGTTAGAAAGTGGTAATAATCATCCAGTGGAGTCTCCTTCTGCTCACGCTGAGCACAAACCCAGTATAGTGCTAGAAGGTAGAGTTATCTGAGGTGGTATTTAACACAGTGTTCAATACAAGAATAAGGATAATTGCATCTTTGCAGGTCCAGACTTCCAGAAACGTGAACAGATTAAATCTGTAGATATTGGTTATAAGCCTCTAAATAAGGGGGATTTAAATGTTTTGCAGTATCAAATACAATGCTGTTTTTCACTGGGTGATAATTCTACTTTCCTTCATTCAGAATGCATCTTGTGTAGATACATGCAAATGGATAGACAGATGTTTGTTAGAAACATGGTAGTAGAACAAAGCAGCTATAGCTCTCTAATTCAGAATCTGCATTCTGAAGTAGGTAAAACTTTATTTTTCTTATATCTTTCTGCTTAAATCAGTCCTTTCAACCACCTTTACTTGAAAATGGCCATGAGCTTGTTTTGCCTCCTGCTCCTATGAACATCTGTGACAAATTATAACCTCTCCAGCCCTCCTCCCTTTGACAAAAATGGAAAAAGTTTTCAATATATTTTGATTTTACCAAAGACTGTTATCTCTTGTTACCAGACTTTGGCAGATAAGTTTAGACTTGCTGTGCTTTTTAACTGCTTGCAAGCAGCCATGAGTGTGCTGTCTTTAATCTTTATAATTAATCTACTTCTAATTTCCTAATTCCTCTTCTCTCTTTGCCATATCTCAGGTATGACAGTCCCCCACATATATCAAGGTCTGTTTTCAAGTTCTGTAACCAGTTCTTTCAATGCTTCTTTCAGGAACAAAAGATCCCTTTCAGAATCTGGGAAAAGCACTTGCTCCAAGTCTCTCACCATCAGGTATCCAGATATTGCTGGATCTGTTATTTTACTTCTTTTTATACTAGCAGTAATCACAATTTGTAGCAGCTATTATTGTACATAAAACAGGTTCTTGCTGTTTTCAGTGTGAAAGCTGGACATACTGTATATGGAGGTGGCTTCATGGCAGTATGCAATATAACAAAACTTAGGAAACACTGTGTGGCGTATTGACGTTATTGGAAGAAGCCCTTTGTGCTAGGAGCTTTCTTGCACTGTCAAAGTAATTCAAGAACAGTCAAAAGCTTGTGTTAGTCTGGGCTGCTAACTACAGGTTGAAAAAGAGACATATATTGGAGGTAGCTCTCTAAGACAAGTATTCTGGTCCTACCTTGCCTTGTATCTTAGTAATTGAGGCACATGGCAAGTAGAGTTTCCCGCACACTGCAGACCTTGTATTTGAGGACCAAATCAGAGAAGTCAAGACTATAAAGTCTCTGGAAAGCACAAGACTGCAAAGAGGATAAATATGCTAGCTGGGGTTGAACCTTTTTGCTTAGTGATGTGAAAATAGGCGTGTAAGAGGCCATGATATTTTGCTTGAAAATAAGGACGTGTGAGGGGGCTGTGGTCTTTTGTGTGATCTGGTCTCTCACTTGGGTTCGGGAGAACAGGTAACAAGAGAATCCATGTAGGGCTCCTTCCCACTTTGTGCATCTAGACACATCAAGCAGCAATCTAGAGCTTAGTTGCTTACTTTGTTGCTCCCTACGATTTTATAAAAATATGGATGAGCTACTCAATTTCCAGTTCTCAGACCTTATGGAAATGCATATTCTTTTTTTCCTCCCTCCTTTCTTTTGTGTGCCTGTGTGTAGGTGTATGCGCGTGCACATCTGTGGTTTTGTGTGCTGTACGTTACCCGCGACACTCAGTCGTAAAGAATGCATGACAGCCATGACCGTAGAGTTGTGATACGGCTATGTTGTGTGAAATGGGGCTGGGAAGGGAGGGCGAGAGACCAGTGGTACACATTGAATGTACAGTCATTCTCTCCTTTACTTGTCTGAAAGGTTTCCAAATCTCATATATTCACAGGCAGACCCCAGCCAAAGCCCGCAGCTGTCATGCATTTTCAACAGATTCCACAGGGCCTAGATGAGGTTTGAAGACATTCCTTTGCTCTTACACATTAGCTAAAAGGAATTACCGTAACATCTGATATTGTGGAAGTGGGAAATTTGCCATCCTGACCTTGCCCAAAGCATTCCGGAACTGGGGGTCCGAGGATTTATTATCTCAGATGGCCTCCAAAGGTCGTTGAGGGCCTGTCTAGTGGTGCTCCAGCAAAGCTCAGACGACCAATGTGCTATTCATTTGGAGGGACTGTGCTGTGGGGTTTTTTTAGGTTTTTTTTTTTTTGTACGGCTGAAATAATGGGCAGACACATGTTACTGCTGCTCTCTGGATCTTTGTCATAGGAAAAGCATGTTCCATTGGAGCAATTCCCAGCTGTCAGTAATGTGCTGAAACACCACAGCCAATCATCAGAGAACAGGCCAAATAAACAGGATGTTCACAATGTGTATGATTGCATGAGTGTGTAACAAACTTTCTGCACATTTCACAGTCTCATAATGAGATTGACATGCATTGCTTAATCTGCATCTGTCTGTTTGGGGAAGAAACACATAAACACCATGGAGACCATGTGCAAGAAAGCTCAGTTTCTTGGCTGTGTGGCTGTTGATATGATAGGACAAAATCTGGTACTGAGTTGAAAATGAGCAGTACTTTAGAGCTATTCATTTAGCTGCTGGGAAGTGCCCTATAGTCAGCCAAGCACAGTTTGGTGAGTGTTCGTGTAATCAAAGTGGTTATTATAGCAACAGATGACAAAAGTGCCTGAGGATGATGCACAGAGCTATTTTTTAAGGGAATATCTGAGGCGCCACTTGTTTTCTCTTTGTTTTGATTTCAGGATTTATTTTGATTGCTTTATGTATTTAAAAAAAAATCTGTGCACAGAGGAAACCAACAAAGGAAAGAATGCTTACAGAAATCTATAATTACATAATGGAATAGCAAAAGCTATTGTGTCTTTAATTTGAAATGAGGACAGCATAATTGGAATAGCAAATATAAAAAGGAAGTCAATGTCCTCACCCTCCAAAGCATGCATTTTTCCGGCAGTCAGTGTTCTCATCCCCGAACACATGCATTTTTTGAGCAGAGTGAATGTTAGGATACGCTAGCTATCTAGCTGCATGATCTTTGAGGTGCAAGACACAGATAGTTTACCCCGCAGTTGGACAATGCCAACTTCTTACTTAACCCCTCTTCTCCTTGCTGCTAGGCCTTTTCATGGGTCATTGCTTATAATGTCCTAAAACCTATATGCAGTTTGTTCTTGTGAGATTTTTATGGGTAACATCTGATGCCTATTACTTAACTGAAAAAACCAGATCTTAAAAAAAAAAAAAAAGTTAAGCAAGGATGAAATATGTCTGATAATCTGCGTTATAGTAGTGGCCTCAGATTAGTCAGAGGCCCTTCCAGAATCTGTGAAACTGTGAAAAAGCTATCATCTTTCCTATCACAGTGCTAAGAACTGTTGTTAGCTTTTCAGTCTTATGGGAGAATGTGTAAGGTACAGTTATTATGGACATGTCCACCACAACTTCGCAGAGGCTGCTTTCTGATATTAGCTCCAGGAGAAAGCTAGTGCCTGAATGTCTTTGCAATGGGCTGCTGCAGAAGACATTTCAAATGCTATCAGTGTTTGATGATAGTAGTGATGAACTTATTTACTATAACTAGTTAGATTGCAATATAAGAATAAAAATATGCAGAGTATGTCCTGACTGACTATATCTAGTTAAGCTTTGAAAAACTGGCCACCTTGCATTGCACGAGACTGAAGAAAGTGATCAAGAAATTAAAGTTGGACTTTACAAGATACAGCATTCTAGACATGGTATTCCCTACCACTATCTTTCAATTTATCACAGCATTTAGGACATGCAGAATCTTACCTCAATTTCTCTCAGAAATTCTGCTTGAAAATGGGTAGGTGGTAGTGCAAAACACTAATAGACTCTTTTCAGACTATAGATTTAGCATTTCTAGTGTGCTGTTTCCCAAGATGCTTGTGAGGAAGAACCCCTTTACTATCAAGAAAAGTCATCGGATGTCAAACAAATGGAGTGAGGAAGGAGGGAGGAGTAAATTATTGGCAGTTCTAGCCCATATCTCTGGGAAGATGTAGGAAACGGTGAATTCTGCACAGATTCTTGGGGTATGACTATTCTGGAGATGTAAATGCTGTAGCAAAAGTTCAGGCAATACGAGTCAACAAACAATATGAGAAAGAACAGAAAAAATTTCATGATGTATCTATCAAGATGCCAAAATTTCAAGTAAGCATAAAGTCAGAAATAATTCCCAGTTCATGGGGTTGGAAGAGAGTCTAGGAAGAGGTGGGTTGCGAACTCTGAACACATTTGAAATAAATCTGACATAGCTTATTTGAAGAAGCTGTTTAGTCTCAGTGGCTATCATTTCCCAGCATAATCTCTAGCCTTTGTGGGTTCTTCGGGAATGGAATTTATGGGAATTCTTTGTTGTTGCTGGCTTGTTTGTAAAATGTGGGAAATGGAGAGAGATGGTAATATTTCAGGACAGGTCTTGTCTGATGGGGCATCTAGAACTTGGAAATGGAAACTGAACAAACTGCATAGCAGTTAGCATGAATCCCTAGCCGCCAGGCCTTAAAACATGCCCCAAACTGTTCTTTTCTTAACTGCCTTGTTGGTTTTACTTCTTAATTTTATAACCTAGTCACATCTTCCGTGTTTAGAGTGCTACCCTAGCTCCCAAACACTAAGAATATTAAGAATTTCTCTACCCATTTGTATACTGTTCCATTATGTCCAATTCTGTTTGATTTTCCTTTGTGAATTCTGTTAAAGCTCCTGTTGAGTGAACACAGTCAGTGCTGTATTATCTCTGCAGATACGGATTCAGCAGGGTAGAGGCAAAAGTGGGGCAGCAGGTACCGAATGTCACCTTTCAACAAGGTTGAAAAGAGCACCTTGTGATAACAGTTCCGTACCCCAGGGAATCAACCATACAAGCTACAGCCCGCTCCATGCTCAGCGCACACATGGGCATGTCCATGATCTCGCCTCCTCTTTTGCTGGCAACTTCTCCCCCCTACAGAGTTCTTGCCACAAAAGATTGAGCAACTTTCTTTCCCAGCCTTTAAACACTTACTGTCTAATTTCCCACCAGCTGAGAGAAGGCCATCGCTGGTACTACAGATCTGTTCAAGTACCCTAAAAAGGGTAATATTTAGAAACTGTGGCTGAACATACTCCTAAGCTGTATAATGAAAACTAAGGTAGCATACAGAGTTTTGTTTTCCTAACTTGATTAAATAGTGAGATGCTAAATAGATGGATGTCAGTACAGGCATAAATAAGTCAGAGTAAGTCTACTGCAGTACTTTAAGTTTATATGCAGATTATAAAATTAAACCGTTACAATGCTGCCACCCTGATTTATTTAATTTGACCCGAGACATTTATTAGGCAGGGCATTCTAAATCTCTCACAAAGCCACACTCATGAGAATTAAATGTTTCCACTTAGTTAAGCTACTTCAATATTGACAGTCTTCCCTAGAACCAAAGAGAAGCATGGCTAGGATTTCCATAGAAAAACACTTCTTTCAGAAGGTATTTTTCTTGTTTTGTTTATTGCCATTACTGCAGGCTAAATCACACTCTATTTGTTCTCTTTAGCTTCTGAAACTGTATTCAGTTGCACTTCCCAAGAGCTTGCTCAGCAATGCCTATGCATTATGGAATCAATGGGGAGCAGGAAGAAGACAAGCAGGAAACTGTAAGTGTCCAAGACAAATTTATTTCTATGACTTTATAATGGCTTGAGCAGATGTGATATTGTATCGTCCTCTAGGTGTATATGGTTATTAATATTTTAAGGCATTTCCTGACCAGGGTTGCTGCTGCTGTTGCTAATCAGTAACCCTTTGTTTATTTCATATGTCTTCAAAATGAGCAGTGATCCTCACCCAGGTAAACAACAACATGTTTCTCTTTCAAAACAAACTGTATTTTTTAAAAAAGCCTTCTTAGCCCTTCTGACTGTGTAACCATGGATATTTGGTTAGTTACCTATAATAAATTTTGGGGAGTCAATGCATTCATTTGCCTTAGTTTTAGACCTAAATAAAAAAAATGACTTTATGAAACTTGAAAATTTTAAGTTATTTATCTCCTGTTGCTCAGCTTATTGAAAATAACCAGAGCAGAAGTCCGGTTATTTGGTAGAGAGAATAGAAGCAGCGAGGAATTCCTGTAGAGAAGAATACAAGTTGTCTTTGATTCTCATTGCCAGTCTGGTCCCCATATACTTGTTCAGCATCTCTTCCTTAAAAGCTGAAGGTCATACCCACCAAGTGGTAAAGCTTTGGGAAAGGCTGAGGTCAGCAGGGATTGAGAAGGAATGTCAGTCACTGGCCTCCATAGCATATGTTTTCTGAGAGGATAATTTGGGCACATCTAATCAATTCTTTGCCACTTCAGGAGATGGTGGTGTACTGATGTCTCCCTGATTTAAGGCCTGCAGTGCACCATATGGCCTCCAGAGAGCTTGATACAGGGTGCTCAAGTGAAATTCAATGACAGGAAGTCACACTAGATGATCTAATGGTAGAGATCATCAATAGGTGAACTAATGGGACTTTCCAGGTTTAAGGAGCTATGAGTTTACCAGTGGGGTTATAACTGAACACTGTCATAATCATCATCATTACTAGCAATATTTATACACGTGTGGGATGTCATGTTCTTTATTTTCTTTTTATTAATGATTCTGTAGAGCCCTTTCCTGGCTTCATGCATTTCTTCTCAAAGGCATCTACTAAGGTCTTGTAAAATAACAGAAATTTAATAGGGGGGTTAAGAAAACAAAAATGGCTTTTTAAATATATATACCCAAGTAATCTCAGTTAATTGTAAGCAACATAGGAGAAGTGAGTTTTTAAGAGGGCATTAAATATCAGTAGGGGAAAAACCATGCGTATGGCTTCAGGAGCTCATTCTATCAGAGAAGATGCTTGAGAAACAGATAATAGAGGTGATTTGTGAATGACTGACAGACCAGTAGACAAGATGGAACATTAGCAAATGTGGATGGTAACACAGAGCTTGACAAAGAGAGAGAGGGGGATGGTAACATAGAATGTGGAAACTGATGACAAGGAACTTAAATTTAAGTTTGCAACGGATGATTAGAAAGGGCTCTGAAAATGAAGACTGATATGGTCAAACTGATGAGTCAAAAAGACAAACTTTGGCTGTATTTCACATATTGAAAGAAAACAGCTGTAGACTGGACAAGAAATTTAGAAAAGGAGATGGAATAAAAATACCAGGAAAAGGGAGGAAAAGTTTCCATTGTCTGTTGGGTACACAGGCAATGGTGAGGATAAGAAAAGAGGCAAAGAGCAATCTCTAGGTTGCTGCACGTCACCTGTTTTCTAGATTGTATGTTTGTACAATGTATAGATACAGAGTAAGGTGTTACCATCAGTAATGGAAAGTGGAGGAAATATGAGGAAAGAACAAGAATCTCCCTGTACCATAGTTATGGAGAGAAACAAAAAAACGGCCATTAATTAGGCAGCTATCTCTCTATTCCTGGTCTCTATTTGTTTTTAGAAGTTACTGCTGGACACAGGTGAGAATTCACTCTCTCGTACATGCATGCCTGTGGTTTGTGTGTGTGTGTGTAAAGACTTGAGCTAGGCCAGTTTTGGAGAAATTTCAATTAGTAGTATTTAGCGAAGACTTCTCTTAAGAAAAACTTTAAATGAAGTAAAATTTACCCTGTTGATGTAGAGACAGATAGAAAGAATTAAAGACTAAGGAAATGAGAAAATATCCAGATTTTGAAATGTTTTTGCAATGTTGAAAGCCTCTCAGAATGTCATATGCTGTAGCCTTACAATTTGAAGATGTTCTGCTAGTATTTTATCTTTTAGCTGTGTTTTGTACCAAATTACTTGCTCATTTGCTTAATAAAATGAGTTGAGATCCTCAGACAAAAACTGTTATTTAAAATGCAAACGCTCTTCTGTACTTATTTTATTTAGGGAGTTAACAAACTCTATGAATAGAAGGGCCAGACAAACCACTGTAAAATTTCTATTCCATTACTTTGGAAAATCCTCCCCTTTGCCCTCCCTCTCCTAACCACAACCACACATATATCTGCTATTTTGAGGAATGCCAACATTGTTCTCGGTTGTATTTTCCTTGCAATTTTAGTGGTTATAAATTGGATTCTTCATCCTCTGCTCTGGTTCATATTTTTTAACCTAAATCAAACTCATATGTCAATCTCCAATTGACTAATGCATGCCATATAAACTTAAGCAACAAGATTGTGAGCCATATACTGAGAATGACATAATACTTGATAAAATATCAAATATTTACCAAGCTAAAGCCAGTGGAAATGGCTATCAGTGGCAGCAGCAGAATTGTGAAAGGCAGGAAACATCAGCTAACTTAGCTCATTTGGACTAGAAAATAACTTCTTCAGTCTAAAAATAATAGCTCTTTAGTGCTGCAAGTACACAAAGTGTGCTATTTGTTGACAGTATGTTGTTAGTTAATGACAAACAGGTCTGAACCCACCAGTCATCATAAGCTGCTATAGCTCCACTGAAATTCATATAGCTCCTCTGATTTTCATCAATTAAACATCTGTCCCCAAATCTAACAATGAGCAATACTGGTAGTGTGAGCCAACTGAGGTTTTTTTTAAATCCATGTAGACCCGCGGAGTCTCCTTTTACGTGTCCCTGACTGTTGTGACATCCATTGCTTTGGCATTCCAAAAATAAGCAGGATGCTTCCCAGTGAATGTGAAATGCATCTACCAAGCTCTTTCCTTACTTAACAGCTCAATCACGTTGCCTCCCTCTTTTGTGTATCTCTACTGGCTCCTCATCTGATACCGCATCAGGTTTAAACAGCTTGCCACCACTTTTGCAGCCTTGTGTGTAAGAACAGCTTGCCCTCCTTAGCTGTCCTCCCACGACAAACTTCCTATTCCCAGTCCTCCCCAACTGCTCCGCCGGTATTCCCAAATCCATCTGCTTCTCATGTTATCACAATTTGTAAGACTCTTGCCTTGTCTGTTTATACTCAAGTTGTCTTAAGGTTCCTGTTTCATTTGTGACTTGCACTTTAAAATAAACCTTTTTGTTATTCCACTTTGTCCATGTCCTCTGAAATGGACAGGCCCATAATGCAGGAATGATGCCTTCCTCAATGTCTAGAAAACACCCATCACCTGACGATGATAAACAAAAAATCTTTATGGTGGTAGGAAGAAATGGATGGAAATATCCTCATAAATGCACTGCGGGATAGTACTGGAATTGTCTTAGGAATTTTTTCATTGAAAGCTCCTATCTTCTGTCCTTATTTACTGCTTGAAGACAAGATCTTACATGAAGCTTCTCCCCTTCACTTGTGGGAGATGGTGTTTGGATATCCCTGCAGTACTAACCTGTTCAGCCGCACGTCCTGCAGGTCATTCTGGGAAGTGGTGTCATCTGGGGTGGGAACTAGCACAGCCATTTGCCCAGCTAGGAAATTCCCTTTACAGAAGAGCACACAAGAACTGCATTAAAAAGGGATCTTGTGAAGGAAAGGAGGCCAGAGCTTAATCAGAAACAATGTACCCCTAGTTACAAGGCCTGGGTTTTTTGTGGTTTTTTTTGGTTTTGTTTTTGTTTTTTTTTTTAACTGGTATTTGGCTTTAGTGGGTCTAGTGCCTGCCCAGTGCGAGTTAAGGGAAAGTTGAATCTAAACATTACATATAATTAAGTTCTGACATAGCGAAATGGGATATAGGGCACAAATACTACTAAGAGGAAGGGAAATTGGGGTGAGACCCAAAGTCACTGAGGAATAGCACAGCAGGAGCTTTTCACCAGCCAGTCATCTGAAAAGGGCCAGTGAATCGAAGGCAATTTGTTTACCTCTCAGTGATGCAGAGCTGAGCCAGCCTTCTGAGATTCATACCCAGTTTTTACATGTCTTACATATTTCCCCTGATTCTAACTAGCTCGGAAAACATTTTGTTTAACTCATAGGCTTATATAGCTTAACACAAGGAGGACTGTGAGATTATCTGCCATTAATTTCTGACTAGTTAATTCTCCATTGAACTCTATGTTTGATAAAAAGGTACCTTCTGGAAAATTGTCAGTTTTGAGTTGAAGATATGTAGAGATGGAGAATCTATTACTCATTTTTCTTTTTCATACAGGAGTAAATAATTAGCTTAAAATACTTTATTTCAATTTAAATATGTCCAGCTTCATTTTCCAGCCATTGGACTGTGATTTACAGTTCTTTGCTAAATTTAAGAGTTGTTTAGTGTCTGTAATTTCTCTTCAGGAAGGTATTAACACACCATGATTCTTCTCAAATATTCTCAGTTAAAATGAACAAAATGAGATCTTTAAGCGTATCTCATGTCAATGTAAGAGATTTTCTCAAGTCCTCATTTTTACAGCTTTTCCACCATAGTCATTGCAGTTTTCCAGTTGTCTTTTTAGAAAGTGAATGTCAAAACTGTGAGCAAATATTCCTTAGTAGTTTAACCAGCTCTAGTCTAGAGGTCAAAACACACTTGTGCTCAATACTCCTGTGTTTATATATCTTACGTTTCTTTATTTACACTTGCCAAAGATCAAGCTCTATTTAAATTACCTGCATACTCTGACACCTAAATCCCTTTCTATTGCTGCTTTTAAAGACATAGTCTCCCACTGTAGGGGTCTATAGTGACCTGTATATGTCTCTGTGCAAGCCCCAAAATGCAGGTCAGTAGGGATTAATATTTATAGATCACCCATAAAAATGATGAATTGCATTGGAGCTAATACCAATTTGTCAGGGCCTCTGCTAGGAAACTTCCATTCAGTGACTATTCCTCATGAAAGAAATATTTTAAGCTAGATCTTAACCCATTGATACGTAGCTCACTGACACTGGATAGGGCTAAAGAAATCAGAAGTGCACGTCTTACAGAAGTCTAAGATTGTTGCATCTGTGTGGTTGCTTGTATTAATGAAATATATAATCTCAAAAGATTGAATGGGATAGGATACGTTTGACAAGATCTAGCTTCCATAAAAACACACTGACTGTCAGTAACTCTGTTCCTATCCTTGAGTTCTTTATCAATTCAATCCCTTATTGGTTTATTTTGCCTCAAATGGATGTCACACTAACCAGCCTGTAATTACCTGGGTCATCCAGCTTGCCCTTTGAGGCTACTGGCAAATAATTAGTATTCTTCCAGTCATCTTGAATTTCCCCATTGTTAAAAGATTTATGAAAAATTAACTTTATCAGGCCAGATATAGAGTCAGCCAACTCTTCTCGGAATCTGTGCCTGTTACCTTGGTCAATTGTTTTTAAAGTATTTATAGCTAGCTGATACCACTTAGCATCTTCCCTGACCACCAGCTTCTTCCAGTAATGGGTTTTGTTTTGGCCTTTTTTCCTTTTTTTTTTTTTTTTTTTTTTTTTTTTTTTGTG
>NW_009260196.1:1666478-1668071 GCF_000687185.1 Egretta garzetta | reverse complement strand
ATCTCGAGCATTCTTAAGTATGGTGGACCCTGATCTCAGCACTAGGATTTTTTGTCACTGATTCATTACAAACCACTTCTTACCCTTAACGCTGCCATCATTCCTTTTTAAGCTTTCTTTGACAGTTTTCTGCACTGTGCAACTCCCAATTTTTATGGATCACAGTCTGCTATTTTTCCATGAGTTATGTACTGTAATCTTCCTCCTCTGTTGCTGTCTTAATTTTGACCCAGATGGTGGTTTAATCAAGTTATTGCCTCTCTTTGGATATGGTTTTGTGGCCTTTTCCCTTATGAGAAACTTTTTCCTAAATAGGTTGATTCATTTAATTTTTACTTTGTAATTTTTTTCTTCCCAATCAGTTTAGCTTAATTTTTTTCTTTTGTGAAGTGAGCTGGTTTGAAGCAGTAGGGTATATATGTCTGAATAACCAAGTATGTCACTCTAAGTAGTCCTGCTTGCCATGCCATACGTTCTAGCCATGTAGACTGGACCTTGTGCTAGCTAGCTCATCTTGCCATGGGTGATTCTGGATGGACTAGCAGCTCTTGGGCTGGAAGTCGACACACACAAAAGTATCTCGAGCTGATTCCTTCCGATCTACTCGGTGCTTCTCAGAATGCTTGTTTCTGGAAGTAAGTAATTTTTCTCATCACATTGTCATGAAGTAATGTGGCTGAAACCAAAGATCTGCTACCAATTTATAATGATCATGTCAGGTTTTTTCCCCCCTTGTTCAGACCATCGGAGTGGTAATAGTTTTGTTGAAAAGAAAATATTTTTTTAAAATAATTTAAATCCGTGTTAGGTTGGGGCTGCTGGAAGTAGGGATATTGGTTTAAAGGTACAATATGAGGATTAAGAAATTTTCAAAAACTCAGTCCTAAAATGGTAATATTGTAACATTTCCCATAACTTTCAAGAGGCAGAAAACCTTGTTTTCAAGAGTGCGATGTGCACTAACCCACACTTCATATCTGGATTATTTTAATGGGGTTATTTTCAGAGATGAATGCCCATCACAGCTTTAAGTGAGTTTTTATAATAATAACTCTTGTTTGTAACACTACTGTTCGTGTGTATGTAAGTGACAGTAAATCCTTATGTCTTCACCTGCTTTCAACATTAATATGAGATACAAATTATTTTTTGTAATAAAAATAAATAACCCATTAGATAGCTTCCAGAGGATGTGCAACTCTTGGTTACTGGCTTTGGTTGATGAAATAAAATTGACAAAAGAAGGTCCAGAAAAGACTTACTGTTACATAAATCTTAGGTATATTTTGTACATCCTTCCAACAACAGATCTTTAGACATTAGCTTTAAATAGATTTACAAGAGTCAAAGGTCATAGTTCCTGAAAACAGAGGAAACTATGCATAGAGATCATGTTTATTTTCAGTCTCTTAAAAAAATCAAATGAAACCATTCAGTGTATAAAGCAGAAGCACTTTGTTATGAGTAGCAGAACCAAGGACTGCGGATATTTTCATCTCCCTGGTTACCATGTGTAACAAAAACAGATGTAGAAAAACTTGTGGCTTTTTTTTCATCGTTACTTGCCCTAAGAGATTTTTATATATATATATA
>NW_009260196.1:1631540-1666398 GCF_000687185.1 Egretta garzetta | reverse complement strand
TATATATATATTGCAGTTTGTTTAAATAAATAAAGTGATTCCCTGGGAACATCTACCCATAGAGCATACACCGGAAAACACCATAGCAGATTGGAAGAGGAGGCAATATGCAGTGGCCTCTGAGGGGGAGGCTGCTAATAGATCTGTACCACCTCCCTGCATGAGCGACAGCTTTAATTACATGGTTTTACTGCAGGATAGATGAAGATAGATTTACAGGGTAGATGAAAACCCAGCACTGAGACATTTTTCCACAGATTGAATGCCAACAATTTAATTTTAAATAACCCATTTTTAAACTATAAACAGTTTTCAATGAAGATTATTTTCATGAATTGTTGAATACAAAATGTCATCATTAGTTAAAGCTGAAGCACAGAATGATTCAGGTCCCCTTTCTGACAAGCCTGGCTGTAGCACTCGCCTCCCTTGGACAGGGAGCACAGCGGAGGCTGGGCCATCGTTACTTGCCTGGCGATTTCAATACTTTTCTGCGCAGGACTATCCAGGGTCATATTTATCCTTTCCATCGGTTTTAATTTAAATCCTGATCTCTACACTGAGTACCATTTGTCAGGGCTTTCCTAGCTTTATTTTTTGGTTTAATTAGTTTGTGGTCCTGCATTTACTATGGAGAAAAATTGTAGTGCCTCTTTCAGATCTGCCCTTCATTGTGAATTATATAGCTGTTGTTCATAATGCTTATGGATCAAACTGAGCATTCCCTTCTTTTTCCTGCTGCAGGACAGTGGCTGGTCATGCCTCTCCCCAGCCATAGGATTGTTTGTGGACTTCCATCTCAGCTTCCCTAGGTGGCTTTGAGCAGTCTAACTCTTTTATCTGAGTGACAGAGAAATTGGGCCATTTGGCTTACATTTTGGTGTCAGTTATTGTATCTGTGGTTCATCAGCTTGTAAAGTAATAGATTCCTCCCACCAAGCAGTTGCTTTTAGGAGAGTATTTAGGACAGTATTTAGGAGAGTTGTATTTAATTATTTGTGGGGCTCTTATCAGAATAAGGGTTAGGTGCTTGTTTACACAGTAAAGCTAAATTGCATCAAATCAATAGCATTGGAGTTGCTGCAACTGCTCAGTTCTGTTCTGAATACACTTGTGAATGGAAGTATCTGTGTCCTCTGAACGCACCAGGTGTAGTGGACATAAAGGAGCCTGAAATACCTGGAGGTTGTAACAGGCAGAGGAGAAAACACAAATGGAAGGAGCATGAATAGAAAGGGAAGGAGGAATGATCGCAGTGTTCATAATTTGTGTTCCAATAACGGTAGGAATGCACAAATCTTTCTGACTTTAGACTGGGGATCACAGAAAGTGCAGTGGTTCAGAGACAGGCCTGAAAAACAAGCCTTCTGAAAAGGCTTATGCTTTGCACCTCTGATGCTTAGACGTTATGAAACACGGTGCATTTTCCTTTCATGGACACAGATCTAATGGAACTCCTACCACATAGATTGTACTTGCTACAACTTCAAGGATAGCGTTCACAGGTTCTTTGTATGGCCTGATTTTAGTCACCCAAGTCAGATGCTGATTTAGAAACTTCATTTCCCAGGTTTCCTGTGTGTCCAACAGAAAGAAAGAGGCTGACATCAGTAACAGAAATGGCCTGTGCTTCCCTACGCTCATACCTTCCAATCGTTTTGCTAGAGTTTGCCAGGGTGTCTGCTTTCAACTTCAATTAGGAGAGTTTTAATTGTGTTTGAATGATATATCAAACATATAACGTGCAGTTGATATTTAGGATCAAAATCCTTCAGTGCAATTAGACTTTTCAAATAATGTATTCTGAAGCATATTCTCCTGAATTTTCCTTTCTTTTTACTCTGTCATGCTTTCTGAAGTCATTTATGAGATATCTGCCCCAAAAGCTGGCTGTAGAATCCTTCTGGACAGAGGGCTTCCTTAGAGACACAAGTCAGTGTTGTTTGTGCACAGGCCAATAATTTAATACTGGTGCCTCTCTGAGTCCTTTTTTTTTTTTTTTTTTTTTATTGTGATGGTCTGGCAAGGGTCATCTCTGGATCAGTCTCTAGCCGGCACTGCTGTCATGTAAGCAGCGGGTCTTGCAGCAGCTAGCAACGCTTGTACTTGTGTTTTGTCATGAAGAAAAACCTTTGCTTCTGTAATATAGCCACCGGTTCCCAGCTCTCACCAATTGCTAGGAATAAGGTCTCTTAGTGCTGGAATACAGTGAGGGTAGGAGGCAGACACTGGGCATTGCGGAGAGCGTTTAAAGTGCTGTGCAAAGCCAGATTTAACTGCTCTCAGTCAGTCAAAGCTGACCCTATAGGTATACCCAGGGCACATTAATAAAGAACAAAAGGTCAAAGTGCCAAAGACTCAGAATAATCAGCCAGCTAAATGAATGGAAAAAAAATACTGGTTCCTTTTTTTCCCCTTCACTTGGGGATTGGATATTTGCCACCAAGCTTCAGACATAATTAAAGCAGGGGCCTTGTTCACAGCAGGTACAGCAGAATACCTTCTTTCATAGCAGCTCGACTACAATAATACTGTTTTTCTTGCATCAGAATGATTGTTTTGTTCAACTACTTCTCTGGGGCATAGCTCTTCCTACACTTTGTAGAGAAACCCATTATTCCAGTAGAGGTCATCTTTCTCTTCCTTCCTTCCAGGCTATGCTTTTTTAACAGGGTAGGGGAGAACATCTCCTGATCAACAAGGAAGCTCTGGAAAGCTGTGATTCCATAGACATAGCTATTGGCAGAGTAAATGGCAGTGATGTAAAGGACTGGGTTAATCAGACTACAGTTTTTCTTTTGGAAGGCAGTGAAAAGTCTATGAGGTAGAGGGGGATGATATCTGCATTGGTGTGTCCAAACATGTCCTATATCATTAGAACAATGAAGATGAGAATAGCTGTTCCTCTGCAGACAGATGTAATGAGTTCCTGAATATAGTGTCACTATTAGACATCACATTTCCACTTGAATATGTCTCGCACGAGTCCTCCAAATACGTAGAAGTTTTGAAATAAGTAAAATACATAGATGAATATCATAAAATCAGTCACTCTCAATGACTTTTTTTTTTCTCTAGTGCAGTTTATCTGCGTGTTATGTGGGCGGCATATGCCATCCTGAAAAGGTCTGGGTGATTTTCTACAAAGCTTTCAGAAAACTGCACTTTCCATTTATGATCATGGGTCAGGTAGGAAAGTCAGTCTGTGAGGATGGTGGTTTGTACTTCTGTTTTATGCACAGACCTTGGGTTCAATTCCTTACAAAGCTACGTTACAATGCTGCTATTTTGTGAACATCCCTGGTAAATTTTGAGGCACCCACTCTGAACTGGTTCAGTTGAACACAGTGGGCCTAAGTATATTTTACTGTTTGTAAATCCAGCTGGTTTCCAAATGTTCTGGGGTCTAGTCTAGCCTTCTAATATAATTATGAAAAAAAGGTCAGGCTAAATGTCAGGTGTTGACAAAGTACTGATTGTTTCCACTTTGCAGGCTTCATAAATGTCAAGAGAAAAGAACTCTGCTGTCTTGCCTTATTAGAAAAGAATTTAGTGAATGTAATGCGTCTGAAGAGTATTAGTGTGGCAGCACAGCAGTCTTGGTCTCCTTCCCTATCAGGTAGCCCATGGAGTAATGGATGGGTATGCAGTTTTCTCCATTTTGACTTTATGCTATATATCCACAGTCACTCTAGTTGGGTATGTAACTCAAAATCTCTTTCATTCTCATTTTCTGATTCAAGTTTCAGCCTTTCTGCAGAAGTTACCCACTACTATGTTGTGGGGTTTTTTTCCTCTTTCTATATGTTTTTTCCTTTAATTTGCTTGAACAAGCATGCCTTGAAACATCGTTTTCAGAACTCCTTGCCAATATGGTTGCAGTCACCATCACCCTGCACTCAACTTTTTCTGTTTCTACTAGTTAATACCTATACTAACAAGATACCTGTTCCCAGTAAGAATATCATGCAAGGTTCTTGATCATCCTCATCAGTCATTAGGTTCTATCCACCAAATAAATACTTGGCACCTGATTCAGAACTCTTGATTGCCTGATAGTCCTAACAGGTAGTAAGAGGGATTTTGAAGAAAGTGAAATACAGTAAAGTGAAAAAAGTGCAGTGTACAGTACTGCAGTGTACTGTACAGTAAAGTGAAGTGCAGTAACTGTTCTGGAGAATCGCAATATGTGGTCATAGCATGCCACTTTTTGTTTAACCAAATTGGAGCATTATTTAAACATTCAAAGCCTGAGAGAGAGATAAGAGAGCATTGCTTTAGACCTGTGGTCCAGAGTTCTTCGTGAGCCCCAGAAAGCTACAACAGTATCGTTGCAACCAAGTATTATCTTCTGAGTGTTCAGGGAACTCCAGTGGTAGGAAGGGCAATAAACCAAAGCAGCACACAAAGAGTTGTAGTGACCTGTTTGGGGGCCTATTCAGTTGCTGAGTGGTGTTTTGTGAGACTTTTTAACCAAGATACTCCTATTGGCTTGGGATGTAGGAGATCAGTGCTCTTATGAGGGGAAAGCTGGAAGCCAGGTGGGGATATCAAGTGGCTCTAAATGCCTACGTTTATACCACAGAGTAGAGTCCATAGGCCCTTCTAACTGCTTCCACTGCCTCTTGTCTGCCACTGTCTGGCATGCAGCTGTGGCCCTGCAGTCATTCTTGAGTTGCACCACAGCTTTGGTCATGGAGCCCTCTCTCATAGTCAAGCACTATCTTCTTGGTAAACCTGGTTGAATCACCGCCTAGACTTACCCCTATTTTGGCCTCCTTTCTCTTCTTCCTTTCTAAGTGGCTAGGTTTTAGTTGCAACAACCTGATAAACCATTTGTCCTTAAATGGCTGTCCATTTTCCAGTCCTTTATTTTCCATATCTATAGACCCTTTGCTCCCTATCGGCTGAAGCATCATGGTCCATGTTTGGTTCTAATAGATCCAGGTAAGCAATCAATATACATAAATCTGCATATGTGTTTACCTATGAGTTCAATAAGTGATAGGTGAGAATACTTTTATTGGGAAGTGTATCTGATGTCTATTATAAAATTAATACCATTAGCAGGATTAGGTGAGGACCTTTTTTAGGTTAGAAGGTGTTAAGTAATGACTCTGACCTCTGAGTGCCATGTTCTTTCCTATCCTGCATCAAGACACCTGGAAATTAAGATTAATGCTGAGAATAAATTTGTGAATATTTGTGAAATTCCTAGTTTCCACATATAGTATCAATGCACAAAGACTGGGCCTGTCCCATTCAGGTCAAGGGAGACTTTCAGGTCACTAATGGTATTCATCCACACTTGCAGGATTATCTTGAAAGCTATAAAAGACAGCTTTAAAAATAGTTTATTTAAAAACAAAAAGACAAAATAGAATGGTTGTGCCATTATGAATTCATTTAGAGTACATAATTTACCTTTTAATGCGTCCTGCTAAAATTGCCTGTTTAAAACTCGGGCGGGGGAAAAGTAGGCAAAATGTTCTCTTCTGGCAGAAGGCTGTTTCTGCATTTTAAATACATATGTTAAAGGTAGCTACCGGCGATTGCTCCTTCTCTATCTGTAATAGTGTGCCAATCCTTTGTGTGGCATCTTCGTCTGTCGCTGTGCAATATGGCACAAAAAGGGATGGATAACATAGATTGCTCTCGATCTGGGAAACTGGTGGCTGCCTGGAGCATAGGAGGTTTTTTTCCATGCCACTTGGGACACTACAAAAGGCATTCATTTTAAAAGTAGACCAGGGTAATTACCACTACATTTATGTTAGAGGTTAACATTAGTGTTATTTCCTCTATTGCCTGGTTTTACAGAATGTTATGCCCCACTGCTTTTATTAGATCCAAGCAATGGATGAAATAAGTGTTATTAACCTCTAACACTTGAAAAAATTAGTCTTAAAAAAACAGAGACAAAGCCAGGCAGTTATGGTTCCCTGCTCGTTGGGTGAGGTGCTGTAAAACTTTGCAAATTTAATAGTTATTTCATAATGTGTCCATGAAAAAAAATAATATGGGAAACAAAATAAGAAAACAAAAGTCAGTAAAATGCTTGCAGCTTTCCTTAAGTCATTGAAAATGTACATAAAACAGGACAATAGAAGGTTTTTACTGAGTATGAGGTCATTTGAATTCAACACTAGTGTGAATCTTAACAAAAAATGTTAATCAACTATATTTCTTTGACATCATATTTGGTAGTTGAAAATATTTTAGATGCTTTACTTTGTGGTTGCACACAGGACCTCAAACAGCACTAGTTTAAACAGTTCCAAGACCCATGTGCTTAGTACAGTTAGAGACTGGTTACAGCGTCACCAGAAATAAGAGCTGAGGAGGTTCCCACACAGTACAGATTTAGCAAGAGTGAATATCCTGTCATCGTTAGGCAGAGAAATCCCCGGAGGATGAAATCAGAAGAGATATGGCTGGATATAGTGGGTATACTGGGCTTATGGATTCCTGAGGTCACTCCCTAGGCTGGTCACAAACCTCATATATTTATGGCCATGGATGCGCAGCGCTCTCTTCCTGCACCTCACCTGTAGAGTTCAAATAATGGTGTTTCTTATCATGCTGTTCTGAAGTTAATTTGATGAATAACAGGAATTAGGGATATTGAAGACTAACATACCGGGGTTTCGAAAGTGCCTAAGACCATGGACTTTTTTGAGCCCAGTTGTCCTAGGACTTAAAATACAGTATAAAGTTAGGAATACAATGTCGGATGTAAAATTTTCCTGAATTTAAATTTATTTTAAAGTCTTCAAATTGATTTTTAACTGCAGCTAAAAGTAAATAATTTAAAAAAAAATTATTTTATTTCTGATTTGTCTTTGTGCATTTGCCCGCGCAGCCTTTGCTAACCTTAAGAAGAGTTAGCCCCCTCTCCCCCCAGTCAGGACTGTAGATGTGGACAAGGTTTGACTTTAAACCTCTGGTTAAATTCCACTTTCTTCCATCTGAGTTAAATGCATAACTAAGTGCTCTTTGAAATACTGGGTTTTATCAATATGTTTCTTCATTTCCTAATAATAATTTTTCATACAATGATCCGAGGAACAGTGGGGAGGAATGAAAAAAAGGTTGGGGCTTTTTTTGGAGGGGAGGAAGTGTTGTTTCAAGGCCACAAGCCTTGTCAGGAAGAAGCAGAAACAAGAGAACAGATGTACCAGAGGATTTTAATTTCTTACACACACACATGCACACCAACCAACTAACTTCTAATTACTGGTGTTTTTCTAAAAGCTGATATAATCTGCCTTACAGAGCTATCCCGGTACTCAACATTTTTTGAAACTGAACTGATGATGTCATTGGTCTTTCCTATCTCTAATTACTACAAGGTTATATTTTATTCCATATTGGAACTTTTAAAAAGATTATAACTAATTGCTGGTGATAAGGGTATGTGTCATTGCTTGAAATGAAAAATCTACTTTAGATCCATGTGAAGAAAAAAAAAAGAAAAAAAAAGAATGCTTTTAAAGGTGACATTAAAGGATTCTGTAAGACTCCTGTAGTATAATTTCTGTGGGGAGCAATTATGGTAGAGAGCATGCCCTTGAAACATGATTTCTATAAACACATATTATTGCCCTCCTTTAATATTGCTAAAGTTCAGAAAGTAAATGCTGGGGTTTTCTAAACATCTAAAATATTCAGTGACCCAACTAATTTACTTTCAGAATATTCAGTTTTTACTTACTTTGTTAACTATCTCTTCAATAGCTTAATTGAGTATTTTAAGCCAATAAATTACCCTTCAACATTTCTGTCTGGAGGCTCAGGCGGTATCCAAAACAAGCTTGTCATTAATGAACACTTTCTCAAACAAAAGGAAGGAAGGCAGCGGATCTGAATTGTGGACGTTGTTTGGTTCCCTTATTCTAAACACATTAGTACACTGTATTTCCCCACTTATATAGGCTTTTGTATGGTGAGCATGTGACTGGTTAAATGTCCCAGCAGGGCATCCAGAGACTGCAAAAAGGAAAAAAAAAAGAAGAAAGAAAAAGAAAAGAAAATTGTTTGGAACAATTTGCATTAGTTCAAGGGCAATGTTAAGCATTTTACAGCTGGTTTATTGCTATTCTTGTGCTGTTTAAGCTGTCTTTCATGTCAAAAGTCCTTTCCTGCTTACAAATCATCAGGAAGAATTGTGGCCACCACGCTGTTCGCCTAAGCTCCTCCAGGGGTTCTGGCCCTTTGATCACAGATATCGTTTGCAATCGAGTTAAAAATAGGGGGCTGCTGAGATAAGCCGAGGCTCTGACAGGAGACCAGCTTTCCTTTTTCTTTTGGACTTTGTTAGCTCCTTCTGTAGTATGGGAACACGTAATCTTGGCACAGAAGGAGTAGTGTTATGGCTTTAGGAGATGCGTTTGAAGGAGTCGGGGAGGTCATTAAAAAGCTCAGCCCCTCGCGAGCGCAGTCCGGCTTTGCAAGATCCCTGGGTTCAAAAGCAGACTTGTAAACTAGAGCTTCAGTACGTAAAATTAAGAAACGTAAGCCTGCATCCGTCTCTGAGGCAGATTCAGCTCAGTGCCAAGATTTTAGCACTTCTCAGCTCTCTTTAAGTGAGGAGAAATCTCTGTTTAAAACTGAAGATCACTTCCTCAGTAACTCCATTAAAATAATCAAAGAACCCTGTGCTTATTGAAGTTGATCGAAAATTCTCATTGACATTGGTGGGCATTAGATCAAGTTTGAAGTAAGCGTCTGTGTTGTGAGGACAAATCTCCAGCAAAGTGCATGTACTTTTCTGCTGAAAGTGGAGTAGGGAAAAATGTTCTTGAACAGTGTCTGAATGTGCAACCTGAAGAAGAAAGGACTGCACTGCAAGTGAGGTTAATTTTCCCCCCACCCCCCCGTGAAAGTAAATTAGTTTTATTTTTGTGCCACTGTCTTTTTAAGTTTTACTAACACCCCCTTTGGGAAACATCCAGGATTAGGGTAAAGAGGTCTTTAACTTGATCTCAAAATTTTTGTCCTTAAAAAAAAAAAGTTAATCCAAATAATGCAAGACATAGTCCACACAGAGACTGCACAGCCCACATACAGACTACCTGCATTAATATTATTTATTTGTTTAATTATATTGCTTAGGTCGTGAACCAGAGGTTTGCTGGGCTGGATGCAAAACCAGAAAATTGAATAATGAAAAAACAATTTCTGCAGGCTTTTTGTAACTGGCAATCGAAACACAGGGAGAGGCAGACCAGCTGCCACGGCACATCAGCAAGCTTTGGTTTCAGCAGTCCTCACAGCAAAAGAGTTGTTTCAGAAGGGATTTGGATGTGGACGCGGAGGGAGCTTTACAACCATTTTTTGCAAGACATGCAGCTTATATTTCATTGGATAGAGACAGAAGATATATAGAGAAGTGCAGTGTTGTTACAGCTATGATGTTTAAAGGATATTGGGGAGGAAAGATTAGAGGGGAGAAACAGATTTTATTAGTTGGATAGATTTATTTGGGGAGGGGTCAGGAACCTCACAAGAAGGGCTTTTGTGCCTGGAAGGTTTTCTTTTTTTCCAATATAGCAATTGGTATAATAGAAGATATTCTTCTCCCCATAAACTCTTGTTTATGGAGAGGACTTACATGGCCTATGAAATAGGCTACAGATATGATTGTGCTGAATTTTGGTTTCACTTATGCACTGATCAGTAATGTAAGAGAGGTTCTCTGTTGTCTGACTAGAAGTAATCGCTGCATGTTCTTGTCCTCCAAAATAAATGGGGGGTGGGGTGGTAGTTAGATTTGTGGATTTTGCTGTACGCGGTCACATAGGAGCTGTGATCTGACTTAATTAAGTGATTTCATAAGAACACGATATTTTATGAAATCAGGAAAAGGTGAAGTTGGAGAGAAAAGTAAATCAGACCTGAATTCTATGTGCAGTTGTTCAGCTGTTACAGAGCTGCCTCAGTGTGTGCAAAATTAACAGGTCAACTTTTAGTGCTGAGTTTTGCATTTGGGAGTATTTTAGTCATGTAAGTACTACTGGCAGTAAAAAATCACTGGAAACTTGGGGGGGGGGAAGTTGTTTTTTGTGTCTTTTCCCCTTTGTTCTGGTAACAGTTTTTTTTCTGGATGCTTCTACTAGTATATATCTTGACAGAAAAAGTACCAAATGGCTTATTTATCTTTAAAATGAAAGACATTTTTTTTGCATGTGTTCCAACCACGTGCTTAATATTTACCGTCTATAAAATAAAAGGAGAGCCTTTATAATTTTTCAAAAAATGCAAGAAATATAATTGTTAATAGCTCAGATTCAATAGTCACCGTGAACGACTGTTCTTGAGCTTTGCTTTATTTTGTGCTTGCTCTATTTCCCTGTAGACCATTGAATTGCTAGATACCCTTTACAAAGCCCATTTTCTCTATCGCTTTTTGCCTTTTTCATTGGCTGACTACTATTGACCACAAAGCACACCACAAGCCTGTGATCTCATAAGGTCATGTATACTGAAACAACATGCAAGTCCGTGGTAATAGCTTCTAAAAAATGTCAGGAGGAAGAAATTCCATATTTCCAAACACAATTCCCCAGTGAAAAGAACAGAACGTGCTCTGATGTACATGCAAGTGCCCCATCTTGTGAAACTCAGGTGGGAAGTTCATCTGGGAGTCCTAAGAACAGAACCAAGGCAAGAACTATCACAAAAGCAACAAAGCAACCTAACGTGGAATAAAGAGAATTGTTTTTTCATGAGCGAGATGTGACATATGGCCAAAGACGACACTGCACGGTGAAGCAGGGATCCAGGAGCAGGGTGGGATCACTTGGTTTGCCGATGTGGTTGGTTGGAAAGGAAGAGGAAAAACCTGACCAGAGGAACATCTCTACATCTTTGAATGTAACTGTTCTCTGTCCCTTTCAGAGTACATGGGAAATACAGGGACTTCTACTATAGGCCAGCTCATTCTACAGGGTGGCTGACACTGAAGTGAATGTCTAAAACAGGTCAGATTAAAAGTTTGTCTGTCTCTTCATTGACCCTGGAGGGGGGGTCTAAGACAACTAGTGTAGTTATCTAAGACGATGTGATGTGAATTAGTCACCCACACCAGAGGACAGGGTTCTTGCCTCCTGCTGTAGATACAGCACTTAGGATGTTCTTTTGATGGAGAACTAAGGTGCCTCCTTCAATTTTCCCCCGGCTCTGTAACCCCCAAGGACTGGACATCTTGTCCTTGGCCTGGGGAAGGAGGCAGGCCAGAAGACTGCTGTCTGTGGAGAAACTCTTGTCCCCTGACCTGACCCTTTATGGATCACCATTTGACATCAAGTGGAGCTGCCTACCTAGGGATGGTAGACTGCAAGCACTGCAGGGAGGTGACTGCAAAAGGGGCACGTACAAACTCACTTCTGCAAAACACCAGGTAGCCTTCTCCCGGGCAGCTTCAGGTGCTCTCTGGACTTGCCTCTGTTGTATCCATTTACATAACGGATTCATTTTTGTTTGGTTTAATGTTGAAAGAAAACCACAGAGTATATTAATTGTTGTCCCATGTGAAGAAAGCAAAGCATTTATTTTAAACACATGTAAAATGTATGATTAATATACAGAGAAAAGTATTTATTACTCTTTAAGATAAAATGTAATACAGTAAGTGCTCATAGCAAGCCACTGTAATTCTATATTGCTGACAATGTCAGAGTGCTTATCAGATTCCATTATCGTGTGGTTGATGCTAATTATACAGCTCATTTGCTAATTAGATGTGAGTCCTTCTGTAATGGCTAAAAGTGGGGCTATTGCAGCTTGTATTAGGAAGCCACTTAACTGCGTGATGTTAAACAGTCCTGGTTGCTTGTTCTTGAGAGGAATGTAAGCAGAATTGCTATGCTCTTGAGGCAAAATTTAGGAATGTATTACACCTGTCTCTGGGTCTCCCTTCTGCTGTCCAATATGGGAGAAAGTCTCCTTGTTAGTCAGGAGGATTAGGATATTCTTAGAAAAGAAGTTTTTGTGTGTGTGTCTTTGAAAGAGATCATCTGTCAGATGCCCTTGAATTCAAGAAATTTGTTGTTCTAAACTAAATTTTGGGACTCTGGAAGGCAGTTTCCGCTGTAGTCCTGTAATCACTAATTTGTAGGTTTGACCTGTTGAGCATGTAGGCTTTTGAAATGGGAAAAGTAACATGATCAGAGATGTTAGGTAGGTATCCCTGTTTGAGAGGAGATGTAGGCTCGACACTCGAGCCTCAACTTTTAGTACAACAGTGGGGAAAAAAAAGAAATGTTTTGCTATTTGATAAAACCAGCTTTCCTCCTCCTAACCCTTTAAAAAGTGTTGCTTGAAGTTGGCCTTGCTTAGAACCAGCACCTCCAGTGAAATGGCTTAGCTCTGATGTGATTGAAAACACCTATTCCTGATGTATTACCTTTCATAGCTGCATTTGTTTCCTTGATTGCTGTTTTTTCTTACTCAGTTTCTAGCATATTGCGAAGTTATATGTAGTGACACCTATGGCAGAAATGACATGATCTCTTTGTGCAAGGGATAGCATAAAAACAATATCCAGAACTGTTTTAAATTTCTTTCTGATGATCTGTGCCTCAGGGCGGGAAGATAGGGGAGGGGTAGGAAAAAACCTTTGAAGAGAATGGAAAATCCATCACGCAGATGTCTGGAAAATCAGTTTCCTCCCAAGCTGTCATAAGACTTTTGAAGAAATCATTATATTACCTTTTAATCCCCTAGTGCCAGCGGTTGCCTGTGTGACCAGACATTGCCAGCAATGGTCTGTGTGTCTGACAGTCTTTCCTAAGTGTCCGCATGTTAATTAGATTTGTTCCTGCGGAGAAGCACATTCATGTGCACATACACACGTGCATCTTTTGCTTTTCAAATTTTGACAGAGATTATGAATTAATAGGACCTGTCAAACAGTATGGAACACGATTTACTTCCTTTTTGGTATCAAGTGTATCCTGTCCCTATAGCGAGGAAGTACTATTGCAAAAATGTTGGCATCTGCATTGCTTGTGATAGCCCATTCAACAAGAAGCTGGGATACTTGGCCTTGCTTTCTTCTTTTTGCGGGGCAGTATAAACTGAGTATTAGTCCAGTATCTTTTTTTATCTAAGTACATGTTATTTTATTTCAAATATCTACATCTGTATAAATGCACGCATTGGAAGTGTCTGATGTCGTGATCTGTGGCATTACTCTTGCTTATGCCAAAGGCAGCGTGCTGTATAGCTAAATATGTATCACACACGACATTACTAGCACTTCTACATGTGTAACTTTACAGTTGTCTCCTGGGAAAAAGAAACTGTGGAATGTAGTACTGGAAAATTCATAATACTGGTGCGTGGAGGGCTGGGCTGGGCTGCAAGGGAGTCTTTAGGTGCACAAGGAACAGTCCTGTGTTCTGCATGCATTTTTGTATGTTAAACTGCTGTCAGTTAAAGGACTGATAGCTTATTTCATGCTCTGAATACTACTACCAATTACCTACAGCCAAATCTCTATCCCTTGTTTACTCAAATAACTGCACAGAAGTTGAGATGGTACTCACCTAAGTAACATTAAAAAGAATTGTCTCATGTTGTGTAAACGATTGATTATTAAACCAGTCTGGTTACTAGCATAGAGGTAATGCTATGTAGTTAATATGATATCCCATGTAAACAATACTGTCTTTGTAGTCTTAATACTGAATACAGAAATCCATGCAACACTCTCAGTAACAAGGCTTTGCTTTAATTGCTAACAAAATCTGGAAAAGTTCTTGTTGAGGATGTGTCTTCATATAAAAACGTTTTATTGGGCACCCTTGGGTAGGAAGTGGTGAGCCAGACTGATTGCTTAAGCCTCAGCCACTGAAATCGTAATTGTGTGTGTTGGTGACCCTGGGATTAGGATAAGAGAAAGTCAGTCCCTCTGTTTTTTAAGGTCATGTTGCTGTTAAGATTTGTTAGACGAGACTATTTTCCCGTTGCAATAAAAGGCATCTCTCCACCCCGCTTTTTTTTTCCTTTTACAATCCCTGTACAAGAGCAAAGGAGATGCTATCGGAGCTTTGTTTACCCCGCCACAGATGATGATGTGCCCAAAGTCAACCAAGTAACCTCTCAAAGCCACTTAAACGTGCATTATCTCAAAGACGGGAGCAGACACATGGTAATTGGCTTTCTCCTGGTAGTAAGTAGAGTTATGTTAAATGTGGGCCTGGGGGGAACCCCTGTTTTGGGTTGTAGTTTATTATTAGGTGAGGAAATTACTGGACACCTCCAGCTGCCATTAATCAGCCATGGAGTCTGACTGGAGCCAAGTGAGAGGCCTGTGGGTGGATGCCGCTGAATGGCAGGGAAATACAACGAGACAGAGACAAATGTTTTCCAGCCTAGCAGCACTAAACTCTGCCCTTTCACAGTCCTTAACATGCATGTTCAAATTGATTTAGTCTGTTTACCCCCTCAGCCTAACCATCTATTTCCATTGAAGACTGACAGTTTTATGTGTTGCTACCATGTTATTATGTGTTGCTGT
Organism: Egretta garzetta; assembly: GCF_000687185.1. NCBI lineage: Eukaryota > Metazoa > Chordata > Aves > Pelecaniformes > Ardeidae > Egretta > Egretta garzetta. Next base: position 1,651,874 of record NW_009260196.1, on the reverse strand, counting down.
GCTGCCAGTAGCTATAGTATTTCAGAAGGGCTCACTTCCAGACATAAAGGGAGAAGGGGGGTGGGGAGCTTGAGTCACTTAATTCCTTTTTACAGGGTGCAAAACACGTTGAGCATGACACCAATTCTCTCCCTCTCTCTCATTCTTTTCTTCCTTCCTTTCTTCCTCCCCCTCTTTATTTACTTATTTCATTTATTTATTGATTTTGGGTCAGCACATGCCATGAGAAAAGCCTTAAATGAACTTGCAAGCTTGAGAAACACATCTGTCAGGTGATGTAAGTGTCTGGCTTATTCCCCTTTCCTGTTTAGTTTACAAACATGCCATTCCTTCAGGGCTCTGGTATGCTGACCGAGAGGTTGCCGGAGGTGGGTGCCGCTCAAGCGAGAAGGAGCGCAGGTAGCAAACCCCTGAGCTTCAGCTGGCTCCTGAACATACTGGCGGTCCATCGCTGCTGCTCAGCTGGGAGGTCAACGTACCAAGACTGCAAGAAAAGCTGAACTCATTTATTGTATGCATTCACAAAATGGACATGCAGGGAAACAAGAAGGGAGGAGTAGTTTCTGGTTTGCAATTTTTTGAGACAGAAAGCATCAGCTCGTTATCTAAAAGCCTAATTTCAGAGAGTTAGATTCCACCAGCACTTCTTATGCTGGCTAAAGCCTTGTTCCACAGTTTGGGGGCTAAGGGTCTGGTCAGCAATGAAAACGGTATAGAGGGAGAGCCAGGATGCGGCTCTTTCTCCCCACAGGATGATCTGTATTTTGCCAGCTGTTTTATATTGAAATTCAAAGAAAAAAAAAAAAAAGATGCTTTTTGTTTGACTCAAATGCTGGAAGCTATGAAATCCCAAAGAGAAAAGTGGCAGACAGAAAGTGAAGCCTGAGCAGCTCGGTGATTAGGCTTGTCCTCTGGGGCTCATTTATGTCTGCCTGATGAATTCCCAAGTTCAGAGTTTTGGGGCATTCAGGTGGTTTTCTGTCTTCCAGTTTTGAAGGTTTCTTGCTCCATTTCCAACCCGTTTTCTTTTCAGATGATGCCTCTTTACTGTTTTCCTTTGTGCGCACAAAAGTGCTTAGTAATAACAAATCCTCCTTCCAGTTCTTTGCAGAAGAGTTACAAAACTGGGCTTTTAATTTTTAGTCCCCACATTTACTGCCTGGGAGCTTTTTTTTTTTTTTTTTTTTTTTTTTTAAATGTGGGTGCATATATAAAATATATGATAGCTCTGGAGTAATTGCCTCAAAGTTAGCCTGCAATAGTAACAACATCCTCTGATTGCCAGTCAATAAAGAGGATTGTTTGGGCTTCCCCTTGCTTTGCCTGACTTCATTCTTGGTGAATCATAACATATTCAGAAACTGAAAACAAAGGCAAAAAGTACTTTTATACACAAAATGTTGATTTCTGAGCTGGGGCTGGTGCATGTGCATGTTCCAGCATGCCAGGCCTATGACAGGCAGATCCTCTGTGTTCTGCTTTGCATGGAAACATCTGCAGAAAGGCTGCAGTGTCTTCAAGAAGGTTTTGAATGATAAATAATTTAGTAAAATTCTTTAGATAAATAATTAATGAACTAATGCAATAGACCGAACATAATCCACATAATCCACAGTACTACATATACAGAGCAGGTATCCCATGTGGTAGTCCTGTCTCTGTAGGAGAGAATGGATGTCTTAAGACCTCTCCCAAAACTACCTTTTGCAAGCAGGTGATCTTGCCTGGCATAGTCGTTGCTATCTTTAAGGGGTAATTCCACCCTAGAGCCTGTGCTGGCATCCATGTAAAATGCAGATTGGGTAATATCATAGCATTCTCTAAACAAATATTGCAAAAATTACAGAATAGTTATGGACTCAGAAAATAAAAGCATTGCTTGTGCATTATTTAGCAGCAGCTGCCTGCTAAATTCATATTAATTGTGTTTTAAAAAATGGTCTTGTAACAGAGTTTGCATCATTTCACAGCATCCTGTATTACGTGGATAAGTACATTAGAGGCCTCCTTTTTCAGTATAACTAATAATATTTTCCAGTGTTTTGCACTAGGAAAGCTAACAGTTGTGACCAAGCCACCCTAAGCCTTATGTTTCCAAAAATAGTCAACATTCCAATTTATTTATTTATTTTAAAAGTACTGTATTTTTATTAGTACACAATTAAGGCATTAACATCAAAACAAAACCATTTTATCTGCCGCAATCTCCTTTTTGGGGAGCTAGGGGAGAAATGAAGGCAGGTGCTGAAGAGACAGGTGCTATAAAAAAAGTTCCTGTTTTGATGGATACAGAAACATTCTCCACACTACATTTCTGTACTCTTTTCAAAATAACTTTTTTACTCTGTTCACCACTTGCATTTATGCAGGACCTGTGGTTTAAAGCGAGTTTTCCTGAATACTCTTTGCCTGTGGTCACATTCTATCCATAGGTAATGGAATTGCTGTTTACAAAACCTGGCTGTGTGGCTCTGGAGGAGGATGCTGAGGAAGATGGTGATGCGGCCTGTGAAGGCCACTGTCAAGCCCCTAAAGCCATAAACACTGATGGGTAAGATCAGGAGGAGCTCCAAGGTCAAAGTGGGGGCCAGTGCCTCTCCCCGCAGTGGAACCTCTGCTTTTGCAAACCCAGCTTTTCTCGGCTGGCTCTGCACATCCTCCGTCATCCTCCTTAATGGCTAGTTGGGTGAGATTTTCTTGTGTGCCAGGACAGCTGTCAGCTCCTAGTTCTTCCCTAAGCTGGGCAGGCACAGTGACCCGTCCCTTCCAGAGATCTTTTGGGTCTCTCAAATTAACCAGCTTTATTTTCTGCCTCTTCTCCCTTGCTGCCCTTTCCAGCATCCTGTTATTGCTGGTTCTCATCTCTGACACTGCCGGGTTCCCCAAAGTCCCCAAGGGTTGTTCCCAAGTCTTCTCTTTGCTCCAATGTTGTTTTTTCTTTCTGTGCCAGTGTGAAAAATATTAATACTGCCAAATTTTATTTTCCAGTTTTCAGATTGGGAACATGATAGCTTTTCTTTTAAAAGTGTATCCACTCGTCTTTTCTACGACAGCTGCATACAAAATAACCCTGAAAAGCTGGCAGAAGGCTCAGTGATGTAGGGGGGCAGGGGGAAAAGCAAATGGTTACATTAGAACATTGATCCTGCATAGCAAGCTAAGTAACTGAAGCTTAATAAGGCCAAGGTTTTTTTGGTTTTTGTTTTGTTTGTTTTTTTTTTAATTTAAATGGGAATAGATTTGAACTTAGATTTTTGGTGGTTATGTTTGTCTTTGTGTCAGAGCCGCTGTTAGAAAAGGAGGAGAAGAGAAAGCAAAAGCCCTGTATTTGTGAAATATTTTTAATCCTCTTATGTTTAAAATCAGAAAGGAAAATTGTTTGGGTCTATTGGAGAATGAGTTCTACTAAGGTGTCTGTTTTCATACTTTATATAGCTTCAGTAAGAATCACAAGGAAATGATGTGCCGGGCTTTGACAACAAGATAACTTTTGGCAGCAAATCGGTGTGTTTATTTCATGTTGGATGCTTTTCTGTTGGACCTTGAACATATGTAAAATAATATTTTTAAAAACATTTGGTGCCGTTAGCATCATGATATTCTTCTGTGTAGTAAAAATCATCCTCAGACCTTTGCCAAAAAACGGGTGAAGTTTCCATGATTCTGTCAATGATGTGACGTATGGAATCCATGCCATTTTGGCATTGTGTATTTTAACTGTTTTCCAAATGCCTGCTGAGGAAGTGGGATGAATATTCCGTCTGGGGAGCTATGTGCGACCTGCAGTTGGAAATGGGGGGGCAGTAGTTGTGTGAGTACCGAGTGGCTCTCCCTGTTGCTTATTGAGCGGGAAACCTTTCTGGAGTTACTGTATGTGACAAAGAGGACAAAATGGTTGTCAGAAGTGCTCCTTGATGGCTTTGGTTCTGGTACAGAGTTGATCTTTGACTCTCAAATACTGGACATAATTACTGTAACACTTAGTATTTGTGAATAAGAATAAAATTGTTGTGCCATCTTATCTCTGCTGGTGGCTGGCCTCTGGTGGGCATCCTGCCACTGATCACAACCCAACAGATCACAACCCTTTGAGCCCAGCAGTTCAGCCACTTCTCAGTCCATCTCTGTGTCACTTACCTAAGCTGTGTTTCATGGGTTTGTCGATGAGGACATTGTGGGAGGCAGTGGATTTGACTTTCCATGTTGTGAGCAAGAACACAAAGCAGGGAAGCCGGCCTCTTTCAATCATGAATTGAAGCTAGTCGTTATTACTGTATCTTTAAAACGTGCTTTTGAACATACGGCTACGCCAAATTAAAGCGATTGCCTTGAATTGATGTATATTGCGTATACAGTTCTCTTTGAACTAATCTCGTTTCATAACATTTTCCATTCCCAGTTGTGACTCTCAAGTTCTTATTTCACTAAAAGTGGGGTTCACATCGCAAATTTTAGACTTTCCTTTTCCTTGCGCGTAGCGCTGAGTAGTGCAGTCAGCGTCTTTCAAATTGTCTTTCAAAACGTGAGTTGTGAAGTGAGAGCCTCTGTTCAGTCTCTGCTTCCACTGAAATATTGCTATGTAAAAGTAATTCTTCAAATGACTATGCATTGAAAATACATAAAACGTTTTGTCCTCAAGGAGCATATCTTAACGCTAAGACTTATTGTTGTTATGATTGCCTAACGTCATTACTTTTTCATCATTAAAAATTTTAAAAATATGTAAACAAAAAGATTTTATTTTTTTTTTTAAAAAAACCAACGTGCATATCTGGAGACTATATAAAATGATGCTGCGGTATTTAAAGATATAAATTGGCCCTGTAAGTGTACCTAATAATTTATTTTAAATTGGTTTCTATTCAAAAGGATATAATGATGCTTAATATCCCAGCTGTGGATTCTACAAAAACTTAACCATGTGCTGAGATTTCAGCATGTGAATGGAAGGGGCAATGCTATAAGAACAGCTTCATCACTTGGCATTTAAAAGCTGCCTTTTCTGAAGTGGAGAAGCAAAGCAAAATGTGTCCAGCATAACAGCAAAGGAGGAGGATATCAAAGCCAGTAATTGCCAAATGCTCAGTGGCCAGGAAATTTAATTCAGGGCCTTTCTTTAACTCTCCCTGCCTTCAACTTGTTCCTGTAAACACACAGGTAACTACATACTATAATGTAAGAAATAAGTATTTCTTTATGTAATGTAAATCTAACTTTTGATGACTTACCTGTAAAATTGCCTTACCCAGTGAATTTTAAACAGTTGGCCTATACATCCTTTTCACTCAGCTGTTTTTCCTTCTGGAGATACTTAAATAATATCTTGAGGGTGTTTCCTCTTAATGAGGTAATAATACCCATATCCTGGGCTAAATAAACTTGAGGCCAAAGGCCTAGGTGTTTATTAGCAGAGGATGTGGTTATTAACAAATTTAACAGGAAGCACCCTTGAGTTATTCTTTTACTGACATTTCTAATGATTATGCATTTGAGAAATAATTGATCAAAAAATAATGCTTCTACTTTTAAGAGGGCACGTGAAGCAGATTACTTATAGGTGGCCGGCTCATGGCAGATAACGCTTCTATCAGTCTGGTACCTTCTGAAACAGGGTGCTGATACCAGAGGTAGGAGGATCAGTAGGCTTTCAACCGTTGCCTTGGGCACTTGAGGTCAGCATGCAACTCTCCTTAATGCAAGAAAGCCCATGCAAGTTTTGGGTTTCAATTCAAAGCCAGTTAGACCATGCATTCTTTCAAGAAACTACCGTTATTTGTCAACAACAGAAGTAGCAAAAGCACATGAATCTGTGAAGCTTGTATGTTGTTTGCTCTAATAAGTGACAATTGGCATCCTAATCCTCTTCAGTAAGGGAGTGTTGCCCCCAAAGGACCAATAATAATGAGCTTAGCACTTAGAAAAACTGGTTCTCATCTCTGGATCTTAATTGGTTTTGCAGAGATGGACAGAGGAACTGAGACAAAGGGACCTTAAGGAGCATGCCAGGTTTCTGTCAGAAGTAAACAGCAGCTTGGAGAGGACTCTGGACTCTTAAGTCTGGTGTTCCAGTCATGTTGCTTCCTCTGCCTTGTAATACCTCCATCCTGCAAATATTTGTGCTGCGTGAATATATTCAGAGGCCTTGGCTCCACTTACCAGGCATCTACCACTGTGGATAGAGTTTCATTTACGACACTTTTCATTTTGTATGATGCGAATGCTGGCAGAGTGCAAACGTCTTGAAGAGAATGTGCAAACTACTTGCAAACTCCGAGCTAAGCCCATGTGTACGTATTTGTGAGACTGGAGTCTGAGAGAGATCAGATTATGCTGTTTAGTTTCACTCATATGAAATTAATAGCCATATAGAGTCCCACCAGCTTCCCTTTATTGCTACAGAACAGAAACTTATTGGATTTAAACATATAAAAAGAAGGTGATCTGGTGAACTGACAAGTCTCTACTGTTTAGGGCAGAAATTGTAGCGACGTATTTTCAGGTTAACTAACATTGGTGATCCAAATTTTTGCCAGGCTTGATACCCTCCATTAAAAATACGGCAGTGACTAATTGCTATGCTGACAGCTTGTCTGAGTTGAATATAGGATGCTAAGCTCCTCATATTAGAAAAAAACCAAAAATACAATGGCTAGTTATGTTTTGCCTACAATTAACAGAATAAACATCTTAATAGGCAGAGAGGAGACAAACAGATGTTCTAATTGCACATCTGTGAGAAACCAATATTTGCTAGTTCCACTGTAGCCTGACCTCTGTACCTCGGGAAGTTTCAGTCCTATAGGATTTAAATGATTTATTGATCTGGATGCAACGAATACCGCAGAAACAAGCTGTATTTCTACGGAGTTAAATACATCCTCATTCTGTGTGGTACTAACTAATGTTGGAAAGGAAGCCACACGCTGCTTTAATCGGAGTAGAGATATCAACATTGTTCACTGTACCCTAGAGTAAGTGGGAGGAAAGATGAAATATGCAGAGGATATGATATTGGGAAACCGGAGGAATGTGGAAACAAGGAAATCTGTTCTGGTAGTTACATCTTTCTCGTTAGGCTACTAAACTGTCTTTGTGAGATGGATGAAAGAAAATCCAACAGAAAAAAACATGTTTTTTGTAGCAAGCTAAAAAACCTCTCATATCCTGCCCTGAAGATTAATTTTGTATCACGGTTCTCTATCCAGAAACTAGAAAAAAGCTTCATAGTATGTATGAAGTTTTTTTGTAAGTAGACTTAAGACTTCTGTTGACAGCTTTTCATGACAAGTTTCAAAAATAGCAAATAATGACTCTCAAGTGACTTTAGGACCAGCTGCAACATAGAAGATTGCAAAATAATTCCTTACCTCTACGCTGGAAAATTGACCATGGTAGATTTGTATTATTGTTATTTTATTTATTTATTTATTTATTTTAGAACGCTTGCATTGTGTTTGGTAATTATGCCTTTGACACAGCAAATACTCACTAGTGGGTGCAGCTTTGAGTATCTTTGGAGTTCCGCTGAAGTAATACTTCATGTGAGACATGGAGGGACTCCAGTCCCAAACCCAGTGCTGGTTGTTAAGGCTATGTTATCTACCAAGCTACCTACCTGTTCCTGCCAACAGCAGTTACGCCATGTTGAACTCAGGTACAGCAAATCTCTATGTTTTTAACTGCACTAATTTTTATATACATCTGTCTGAAAGTGCAGAAGCATCAACAAACGGCATGCAGCTTGATTTGTTCAACCTGATGGAGATCACTGGGGGTTTTTTGTGGGTTTTGTTGTTTTTTGGTTTTTTCTTAAATGTCAAACAAACCTGAAGTTAATTTTGCTAAAGGAAAGTGAGATTGAGGGAAGTAACAAATCCATTGCTATACAGGAATGGATGGATCTTTCCAGCTAGGAGCAAAATGTCTGTAATCAATACAGAAGCGTCCAAAGTACGTGTTCCTCCTCTGCAGCTCAGCTCTGGCCAGCTGTGTGAGGGCATCCTTGTTTCCTTGTGCTCACGGGTACAAGCACGTTAGGAAAACTCTGAATGCATAAAAAGAAAGTGAATTGAGAAAGCAAAATGGTGAGAAGAAAGAGCAGAAGGACAATAGCAAGGAAGCAGGGAGAAGAGTAGAGAGGTAAGAAGTCAAAGGACGCTGTGGAGTAGCTGCATGAGCCAACGGGGAAGGAAGACGTTCCTCCTGCTCGCCGGTACTGGGCCTCCTGCTGGTGGTACCACTGGCTTGTTTTGCTGGGATCTGGATGATGATGACCAGGGAAAGGAGTTGTCTCTTCTTGTCGTAGCGCTAGCTCTCTGTGGTGTTTTGGAGGTTGCCGAGGACTGGGAAAATGGAAAGGAGTGGTCATCTGAAGTATACACAAGACTGGGTGCATCAGTGATGGATAGATCTGGGCAAGCTGGGAGACTAATGGTTGTTTCACAGGAGACAGATTTCTTCAACAAACAGTTATAATCCCCCTTTTTTTAGGCTTTAAACCCAACTAACTGCTGAAGAGATCTCTAGTTAGTATTAGAAAATAAGAGATTTCCATTAAAATACTATGGCAATATATCTAAAATACAAAGAAAACTCACAAAATCTATAGGAAAACGCATACATGCATTCATACATATACAGCGTGTATAAATCTCCGTCCAAAGGATGACTCCATTAATGACAGGAGCATTACTTAGCAAGCATTAGCACAGGGTTTTCCACTTGTTATTCTTTTCATATCATTTTCATACTTCCTTTTTTCTGTCACCATTTTTCCTTTTTTTTTTTTTTTTGGCAGGGGTCCTCTGCCTCACAGTTTTCAGATTATTTCTGTGGTACTTTATGGGTTCTGAAATACTCTGTGGCTCATAGAAATGTTTGAATTAGAAGGCAAATCATTCTTTGGTGTGTATTTGAGGAACTAATACATGGCTTCTGAATTTCTACTGATCTTTTATTCAGGCTGTTTTCAGTTAACTATCTGACGTGCTGCGAACACGTCATGCATGTTGTGTATTGTGCCTGTGTACTCTCTGGAGCTATGTGAGACAGCACTTACTGAGGAAATCACTGAAGAGTTCATATATATGATTTTAGTGGCACAATTTCCCTCTCCCTAGAGGTGACTTTTATGGTTTTTTATGTATATATGTCAAATTTAAAACATATGACTCCCAAAAAGGCAGCCACAAAACACAAAACTGTGGTCATAGAATGCAACTCCAGTGTCAAAGAAAGGCTGTATTTTAGGACTTTGACACTGTTGTCGTGATATATGGCTTAATATCAAACTAACTGAAAGTCAAATGTTATTTTGCAAGAGAAAGGGGCCGTAAGTTGCTGTTCTTAAAGTTCCTGTGGTAATGGGGTTATGTTACACTCAAACCTTGTGATAAGGCACTGCTAAGGCTAAAAAACAAAAATTAAGAAACAAAAGGGAGATACTCAATTCCAAGGCAAATTCACCTGTGAGCTATAAGCCCTCATTTAACTTTGTTAGTATGTGAATGACTCTCAATCTGGAGAATCCAAGTCCGTCTGTCTTCCAGCATATCCGTGAGGAGAAGGGGACATGCCCGTGTCTCTCCTCTTCTGTCCTTAGAAAAAGCTCCCATGGCAGCAGAGCTGGCAAGGTTCTGCTTTTGTTTGTTCCCCATGCATTTGTGCCCCTTTGGATGCTGTGATTGCTGGGTTCAAATAACAACTTAGTCCAGTATGTTCAAGCTAGTCTCTGGACAAAAGCATTAGTATTATTGAATGACTGTGTATAAATTTATGGACAAAGCAGACTTATAAAACTTGCGGTCATTATAGTGAACTTGATTTTAGTAAGAGCAGGTCCAGATCACTCAAAATGATTGCACTTTTCAGCGTACAACAGTCTATCCGGGCAACAGCTTTTTTATACACAGTTTATTCTTAGATATGAGTGATAAGATGATCTTTTTGTCTGTAGCTGTGAAGGAAAACAAATAGTTACTCTGAGTTTGTGGGACAAAAATGATGCAGACACTGAGTTTCACCTCATGAGGCTATTGATAGTGCAAGGAGCTTGCTGTAAACACAGTGCAAGTCTTACATTGCTCTGTATTCTTAAAGGTAATTTTTACATTCTAGCAAGAACCAGGATATTTACTGAAACCTGTGCTAATGAAACTATGGCAATCAGATGGAGTGAAAACCAAACCTCTTCATCACTGCGGTCAGTGAGAGTCTGTAACTGGTCGCTAGGTGACAATTCTTAGGATCCTCAAGAAATAACGGTAGGGTGGATCTTGCAGTAAAAGATACGAGCCAGCACATAAGGACATTAAAAAAAAAATAATAAAAATCTTCAACTTATGTAGTCTGGAAAAGGCACAGAGATAATGTCAACTTTAATTACTGTTTTCTTCTGAACACAGGGAATAGGCCAAAGGGCATGAATGGAAATTAAAGAAAAATGGAAAACAGATGTTAGGAAGCATGCTGCAGGAACTGGAATACAGGCAGCACTGTACATAATTTACCAAAAAGAAAAGGGGCCTTATGAGTTATTTTGTCCCAACATCATTTTTAAACAGCATCGTCTTATGGTCTGTTTCACAACAACGTTATTACTAAATCAAGTCCCCATTGATAGCAACTGCTGTATTGTTGCCAGAGTTTAAAATTCTTCCTTCTCCAGATTTTATAAGACATCTTTGAAATACAGGTCAAGCAAAATTGGATGCTGAAAGATAGCTGCATAAATTAATAGCCTGACATTCGAAAGTGCTGGTCACCAAAGCCACCATATATTTCAGGGGGTACTGGTTGAATACTTGCCATTTTGGGAAAGGCTGACATTGATTTAAATGCTTCAGAGTGGGATTAGGAGCCTAATTTTAATAAGCATTTTTAAATAAATCATGTCAATATTTATGATGATCTATCACAAAGTGCTGTTCCTTTGTTTTAGGGGCTTTCATCTGGATAGGAAATAATTTAGTCCGGGCAGAATTTCTTTCCCTTTACAGCAGAATTCTCGAAGTTGAAGGAGCTGACTAGGGAATGGCCCTGATGTGCAGTGGGGAGGTTTCGAAGTCTGAGATCGGGAAGACTTTAAGTCACACTAAGCCATAGACTGGTGAAACACAAAGCCCAAATGGTAGCCCTTGCAATTAATCATAAAATTCATGTTTGTTTTTGAAACTGCATTTTTTCTTCCTCTTCTCCAAATCCTGCCCCACGAGGGGCAGAGGTGACAAGGCAGGGTAGGCAGTGGGGCTGACCTACTCTGAGTATTGCCGAACACCCCATGGGCTGCCCCTACAGCCATGCCTGCTCACCCTCCCGATGTTTTGGCCATCTTGGGCTGGTGGGGGCAAGGGCTAACCCACGAGCCAGCCCACCACCAGGAGCTCACTGCTTTCCTGGCCCTGTGGCTGCAAGCTGGGCTCCCTGGAGCTGCTGCAGCTTTCATTTTGGTCATCTTCTCCTTTCAGGTAGGGTCCTTGGACTGTACCCTTGACTCCATACTGGCACTGTCACTGATATTCAGCAATGTTTTGCTGCCCACATACTAGCTGAGGGGTCTTAGTGGACCAGCAGCAAAAAGCTGCTTTGCCATGGCCAGCTCCTGTGTTAGAGGCTCAGCAACCAGCTGGCACGTGTAAGTGAACGTACTCAGTGGCGTGGGTGCTGCCGGCTGGTAGCGCTTGCGCCTGCACCATGCTTGTGCTTGTTTGGGATTCTGGGCTAGGTTTTGCGTACGTGTGTGAGTTTGAAGCCAAGTCCTGCTTGGGTAAGCTGAACCACCAGCACCGTTCTCCCCAGCCTTTCAGCATTAACGGTGTTACTCAGCATTATGCAGGCCAGTAGTAGCTTTAGTACAGACAGCTCTCCTCCTAGCTGCCCCACGTAAAGTTTATGGGGAGCCAGTCCTATGCTTTTCATGGGAAACTTCTAATCTGTTGGGTTTTATCTAGGATGAAGCAGAATCATGTTCAAATCACATACGGAACATCACGGCAGTTCTCTTCATTAGAAGCGCTGTTTCAAAGGAGAGGGGAAAAAAGGCTGAATGGTTACTCGCAAACATGTTAACATAAGCTCAGTCATCCCTAGGCTTTCCAGCACCATGATGGGAGAAGGTAATGAGGTCATGGGTTGTTTTTTTAGGTTCTGAAGACTGACTTTGAGAACTGAGGAAAGGTAAATAAAGGATTATTTATTAAATGAAGAAAGGATTATCCATTACAGGATAAATCTTGCTCGCCTTGCGTGTACAAATAGTTCCCATTGACTATGAACAAGTCAAATACTTACATAAGACATTTATAAATTTTTATGTAACCTTATAAAATGGCATATTTTCTTCTATGTCCCCAGCTTAAGAAGCATGCAGAAGTTAGCCAGTTAGGCGTATATTGAAACAAAGTAGCCTCATTTTTACTACGGACCTCTTCAAAGATGGCTTTAAACAAGAAAACTTCTTATCTATTTAACCATGAGGCAAATTTATCCAGAAAAATTTCCAGATAACTAAGAAAGTTTCACTGGAGAATCTCAATTGCTGTGAGAACAGAATGGCTGGGAAAAGGAAAGGAGGACCATGCAAAGCATGACAACATTTGGAATGTATTTAAATGGAAAGTTTCTCCGCCTCCTGTGCATTCCTCAGAGTCTCTCAGAACATGGGGCAGGGCTAGCCCGGGGACGCTCCTTGCTGGATAACGGTAACCTTTATTATAAGACACTACAAATTATTTTCAGAATGATTTTCTTCCGGCCCACCAGCTGTAGTTACTCAAGGCAGATTAACCAGAACATGATTGATTTCAGCCCCTATCCAACAGCAAGAGCTAAATACCGCAATTATAGAGGATGCCAACAGAGATAGTGTTAACATCTAACTTAGTGATACCCCTAGCTAATCCCAACTGTCCTGTCTCTACGCTGAGCTTTTCCAAGGTACAAGTGTGATATCACTGAGGAATCAGGAGGCCTGTGGTGCTTCTGTCATCCCCTGCATGGGTGATGCTCCACAAGATACCCTGTGGCGTATGGGTGCCCTGCCTCTGCCCCAACTTCTGTCGGCTGTACAGGACACGTTTGTACTCGGTGACTGTTTGTGCCTTGAGTATGTCTGGTATTAAGTCACTTGGCAGTTTGCACAGCTTTTAGCTGATGTTATGCTCCGTATACTACACAGAAAACCTGTTCTCATCGTCTTTTCATCCGTACTGATTCAGTTCGAAATCATCCTGCTTTATGTTTCCCATAGTTTATCTCAGGAATGCGTAGATAATGGCCTTTCATTGAAAGAGAAGGAAACATTCAGCCTCTTATTTTAATTTTATTCAGAGGAACAGCTGAATCCAAAAGGAAGATTTGGATGTTTTCCCCTCTTTCTTTGAAAAGTCAGTTACAGAAATTGAGGAGAGCAGACTTGAATCACCACTGGACAAGTGCATTCAGTGCTGCTCTGGAGTAACTCACAGACATTCTTTTCCCTGTGGTGAAATATTTTGAAATCCCTCATTTTGTCTGAATGGCAAATGCCAAAACCTCAGTGTTTTTCATGAGAAGGAATTCTTGTCTTCTGGCCAGCTCAGTTAGCTTCACAGCAAGACCTGGGAAGTTAAGGTTATGGCAATGAGAGGATTTCCACATTCATGTGGAAGTGGACAGCAGTTGCTTTCAGTCCTTTGACCTCCTGTAGCACTGAGATATCAAGCATTAGAATCATGACACTGTACAGAAAGTTATCAAATCAACTAATTCCTCAGGGCTTTGACCATTATCTCTATTTATAATTTTTCTCTGAAGATGGTTTAGTTAAGCTTAGACATTCATCATGCAACTAGAGATCATGCCAGGAAATTTTCACAGCAGCTATCAAGTACTCCATGCTAAACTTTTCGAAAAAGGAAAAGAAGAAGAAAAAAAAAAAGGTAAAATGATGCTTTCTCTCAATTCCATGCTGGAATGTATTTCCTTTCTTGATCACAGTACATATTGCCATGGTCTAACCTGTCACCCGTAATCTGAGTTCAGTCTTCAGCTTGACCTATGCTTGTGCTGTAACTTTTGCAGATTCTGTTTTACATTAACTCAATGATAGGGCAGTTTTTATCCAGCTAAAATATTTGACTAGGCTTTTCCTTGCGTCATTTCTATGACAACTGCAGTCCTCCCTTCTTCAGCTCCCCCACAGTGTGGTTGCCAAGATAACACTCCTAGAACATAGTTTTGAGTACGTCCCTCTTCCCCCGGCGTCCCTTCACTATCTGCTTGTCCTCGGTCTGAAGGCCCTTCCTTACTCCTCTGCTAGTCGTTATCGTGATGTCTCCATCCAGTCTGTAACACCAGGCCCTATTGCCAACCTCTTGTTTTGTCCAACAAGCTCATTTTAGCAATGTGGGAGCATGGCAATCTCTAAACACACATAAAGTGACTTCAATGCTGTCCTTCAAACTTTTCTTCGTTAACGCCTTACTGGTCCATCCCCTAAGGAAGGGTGATGTTGCACATGTGATTGAGGGATTGTTTTGCTATGTTTTTTTTTTTTTTTTGTGCTTTCCTGCTTGTCCACAGTTATTGCTTTTCTTCCACAGCTTGTGGTATGGCCCTTCTCTTTCTGCATCTGCATGCCCTCTGGTATGGTGGCATTGAGGTTGGTGAACAGGGCTACCTTTTGGGGCACCCTCGGGAGGCTGTGGCTGAACACTAATGCTCCTCTTTCTCCCAGGAGTCTCATTAATCACCTTTGGCTCTTCAGTCCTTTGTTCTCCTCTCCTTCATGGATGGGCTTGTAAACGTGTCCCACAAAGTCATCCAGACTCCGATTCTCATGTACCTTGTTGTGTCCCAATGTGGCTTCGTAGGCAGCAGTCCTGGAAACACTATTTTTTTCTGAGAGGGAGAGAGAAACCATGTGCCTGGCTTTTTGCCTTCGCATAATTTTTCTTTAAAGTTGGCCACCACTTTCAGTTGACTGGATCTGTCAGATCCTTTCTTCCCCGGCTGATCTGTGTGTTCGTCTGTTCTGTTGTGTGCTTCTAGGTGATGAAATAATGGAAATTAAAATGTGTTAGCAGGCAAAATACACGTTATGTATACTGTAAAATGAATCACTAGAGGAGTTCTATCCTAAAATGGATGTGTAGCAATTAGCACAACCTAATTAGCATGTCATTTCTATATAATCATGGAAACTCTATTCATGTTCATATTTTCTCTCAGAATGCTCCCAGCCCTCCCAAAAGCTGGAAACAATAATGCAGAGTTAAGGATGGGAGATGTTATATTCCTACTTCCAGTTCTCTCTCTCTAGCAAGTACTTTCCATTCCTGTGGGGTTGAAGTGTTTGCTTTTAAAATTAATTACAACAAGAATTAAAGGTTTTACAATGGCTTTGTGGTAACGCAGTTTTAACTAGAGATATATCTGTGAATCACTGCAATCTGACATAAAGATATTTCCTTGGAATAATCACTGGATTTATCTTTGATGTAAAAAAAATATTTAAAAAAAAATCAACCGTTTTGATAGGTTTGATACATCAACATGATAGATCAGATGCATCTGCATCTGACTTTCTTATTAGCTGATTTGGCATGTTAAATTTGCATTGATGCCTAGCAGCTTATTGTATGTTAAGCTTATTGTATGTTAACATGCTATTTTCTAGCGCTAACTATTACGTAGTGCTAACAAAGTGCAAATTGACCTGCACAGTGCTATAGAGAGCCCCGTCAATCAAAATTGTCTTCTGAAAGAAGGTGGAAAAAATCTCCATGGTTATTACACCCCACTAAGCTTCCTAACCAGTTACGGCAGCTAATTCTAAGGATTTTTAACCTAAAATTTGCCTTATTCAACCTAGTCCTTTTTTCACATTTTAGAGTTGCTGCTGTTGTTACTGGACACCATGGGTGACATGTCTGTCACTAGAGTCTGTAAGTCTTCCAGTGGGAAGCTTAGAAGGGCAGAAAACCACCAGTTCAATGGATGGTCTCAGCTATTTTCAAAGCTAATGTATTAGAAATGAATGATGGACTTGCTTGTCTTTATAACAATATGGGTCTTTCTAGGGGTGGAAGGGTTTAGAAGCTATTGGGGAACAGGTAAAGGAAACAGCAGCCGGTATAAACCTGGAGATGAAGGTCTGAAAAGGATCAGCAGCACTTTGAAAAATCTTTTCGTTGTGATACTGGACGTTTGAGCCATTTGTGACGTTGTCCAAGAGAGAAACTCTCGATGGAGTAACTTGTTTACATGTGCTTGGCTCCCAGGACTGACTTCCAGCATCAGCACTGCTTGGTTATGAATATCTCTTGATCAGCACTGAAGTCCAAGTTTCTTTTTTACCTTCACACGGTTTCATGTTGTGTAACAGGTCTCATGCCCTGAGTCTGTCCTACATCCCTGGTTAACCAAAACTCAGGCTCTGGAATTCAATCAGGTGAACTAGAAACTTTTCAGGGTGGACGCAAAGCACTGCAAGGCACTGGGCAAAAGCTGGGAGCGAGTTAAGCGCTTTGCCGTACCCACGCCAATCGAAGGTGAATTCAGCAGCTACTCAGGATTAGGTCTCTCTTATCCAGAAAGACAGGAGCTTTCCTAGAGTCATGAAATATTTGGTGGAAACAAATTAGCCCCAAGAAAAGTGTTGTTTACTTTTGAACTCATAGACTGTAAAGGCTGGATATTCAGCTTGGTCTTCAGGCTATGCAGATCTGGGTCTCAAGCAGTGTCATTTATTTGACGCAGCTTAAAGCCGCAACTCGAGCTGCAATTCAGAACATGAAAAATAGTTTCCACTGGATTCCTGTAGTTTCAACTTCATCACTCGAGTTACAATGATTTCTTGTTGTGCCTTAACAGAGTCTACAAACTCTGCAATTTACTGCTTCCTGCGACAGTCTGACACAGTACCCTGTGGGAGAAAAATAAGTTAAACAGAGAACTTTTTCCTCTTAAGGAATTATATTGATCTTGCAGATGCTGAGTTGACTTACTGTGTTTTTCCTTCGAGCACTTGGCTGCAGATTCGCTTAAGAGTACAAGAGCCCTATCATCTCATTTCTCCTTAAGCCTAAGCATTATAATCTCTGTCAGTCACTGACATGCAGTTTTTCTTTTAAAAATGAAATTTAATAGTTTGAAACAGCTCTTCGATGTTCACTAAATTCTGCGTCATTATTTCCCAGCTGTAACTATTTCCTGTCTCTCAAAAACTCTGTGGTTTATATGCAGCCTGGATTTCAAGTGCAATATATAGAAAATATAAATATTTAAATCTGAGATATGGTTTACACTGTTCTTTACTGGAGTGTTTCTTCTTGTTTCAAAAACCACAAGAGTGGAGCTTAAGTAGACTACTCGAGAGGGCAAATTCATCATGTGTCTACTTCAAGGCTCTCTTGTTGTTTAAGGGCTAGCTAGACTGTGGTAAATAATCCACACAGGCAATGCTGACTCACATTGCTTCTGGAAGAGCACCAGCTCCCATCTTTTGGGATCCTCCTCCTTTCTTTTACCCTTTTTCCATCTTGCACTCTCTGAGATGGAAACAAAGAGGTTCTTTCATCTCTGGAGACTTCTGTGATGTTTATTGGACATAGACCTTTATAGTTTTATTTCAGCTTGGCTGGGCTGAGGAACAGTTTCCATACCAGAATACATTCTTTCCTGCAGACTATAATCTGTGTTTCCAAAATGAGGATGACTCTTCTCATGTGCCGATAGACTCTATGTTCCTACACAGCATGAATCTGTTGCCTTTATATCTTCATACAAGATGAGGAGCCTCCTCATAAGCTTTCCTACCTGTGAAGATCTTTTCACATTTAGCATTAATCATGTCTGTCCACATTAGGATATGCAAAGATATACGTATGTATGTATAGAAAGATATGTAAAGGGATATACAAAGCATATGTGACCATTAGCTTGACCTCAACCAGGTAGTATGTGCAGTGATTTTATCTGTCTTGAGGCAATCTTGTGGACATTGTCATATGGGCTGTGATGAGGCAACACCAGTAGTACAATATGATTCTATTTTAGTTTAATGTTTGAGAATTGACCTTTTGTGCTACGTAAAGTAAACATGAAATAGAAGAGGCTGTTTTGGTCCCAAAGGCTTACCGGTTTAGTGCGTGAATCTAATGTACTAATCTCTTATCTGTTGTTGAGTAGCTGATGGGTGCAGAATGTGTAGCTCGAAGGCAAAATACACTGCCATGGCACGTCCTTTAAGGCTCAGTGTGTTGCTCACCAGCCAGGGTTACTCTTGTAAACTTCCAATTGCTTGCTTTATTCCAAGCTGTTTGCATACCAGCGCTAAGGTGATTTTTATGTTATTGGCAGTTTTACCGTAATGCGGCAAAACCAAGCAACCTTTGCTTTTATTCTGCAGAGCTTGTGTGGCTGATAGAAAATGACCCTGACATGCAACTTATATTTCCCCAGTGAAAGAGACTATGTTTAGAGCAAATGATTTTAACTTCCCTCAGTAAAGAAAGGAAAAAAAAATATTTTAATCTCTGACAGTGTGTTTTACTGGTAATTGATTTTTACAAATAACTTTGCTTCCTCACTTATGGCTAGGAAGCAATAAAACCACCCCTCCGTTCAATTCAGAAAGTCACCACAGAGATGTTGCAAGTAGAGAGAGCCAGGATAAGAGAGAGTGTAAAATGCTTTGTAAACCACACATCACATTTCTGTATAAGGGTGGATTACCGCAACCATTTTCCCTTCCTTCACAGAGCACAAGGGATATAATACTCCTGAGAATTATGCCTCGGCCCTTCAAATGCTCATTACCATATTATACAGTTTAATCGGAGATGATATTTGTTGGAATGAGCAAGTTGCAGAGAGCCACTGGGCATTACTGTGGAATGCAGGAGTAAAGTGAAAGCCTGCTTCATGTTTGGCTTTAAAACCTGGACAGCCTACAGGGTGTAATGGGCCTGGCTCAGGGTTTGGTGATGCGGGAGCTCATATAGCCGTCCCATTTCCCGTGCTGCTGTGTTGAGATCAGGCGCAGGTGCAGACCCTGCCTTTCCCCTCTCCTCCTTTCTAACGCATTCTGCTCTGGAGCCTTGCATGGTCCCTGAGGATTGCCAGGACAACCGCGGTGGCACGAGGAGATGGCTCTCCCAGAGCAGCACGCTGCCTGTGCAGTGCTGGGAGAAACTGGGGAGAGGGAAAGGGCTAAGCCTTTCCCAATTTAAGCAAAGAAGCACAATACAGTATTTAATGCAAAATCTGGGATAGCGCTTCTGAGCTTTCATTTCAGTGCAGGTGTGTTTAGGGTCTCAATGACTGTTCTCTGCTCATTGCTGATGCTTTTAAGCGGACTTGTGCATGGAAAGTTAGATGCTGGCTTTTCTTTAGCTGTCTCAGATGTGAGCTAAAGATGCACAATACCTTTTGGAAAGAGGAAGGAGCATCTGAGTACACAGCTCATGAAGAAGAGTTCTCAAAACAAGTCTAATAGGTTGATGCTTGTGAGGAAAACTTTTTTCCTTTTAATCTATTAGAATTATTCGCAGGTGAAGTGTTGAGTAAGGGCAGGGGGTTATAGGGGGAAGAGGATTCAGTGATATGCATTTCCATCTCAAATTACAAAATGAGCATTTTGAAGAGTTTACATGAGCAGGAACAACTAAGTCTATCCCTAAGTCTATCCCATGCCTCCTGTGAATGCTACTAAAAATTGCAGTGTGTTTTCCTGTGGCTTTTAGTGGCTGCAGATGATTACGGGATACTGTGGCATAACAAGTAATTGCAATTCCTTTTTGAGACCCAGGTGGGAAGAGAGTATGTACTTGCATGTTGGCTGCTTCTACTCTTTCTCTTCATAGCCGCAATGAGCACTTTTTATTTTATTTTTTTTTTCAATTTTACCTCTGCTGACTTCCTAAAAAGATAGCAAATAGTTTAATTGCATTAGGCTAGTAGTTCCTGGTGTGTACGAGCCCAGGCAACGCCCTAAATCATGCGGGAAAAGTGCTTTCTGAGAAGATTGTCACTGAGAAGATAAATGTTTTGTAACAGCAGAAAGCATGAGACAAAGTGTAGTTGAGGTCTGCGGTGTTCTTCAGATCGTGTTCCTTTTAGAAGGAGTCTTTTGTCGGTTAGAAAAACTGCTTGGTGCTTGCATAACATCGGTTTTGCAGTTTTCTCTTTGACACCTTATCCAGGTTACTGTGACAACTGCTGTCCACTTTATGGATGGGCAAATAATGTGATCATTAAAGATGCATGCTGAGGTCAGAGGTTGGCTGATGTTTGTTTAATTGAGTCCCATGGCAGAAGCTGGAAAATCCTCATCCGGAAACGTTGGTCTTCAGG